>NC_052159.1:47672169-47980350 GCF_902713615.1 Scyliorhinus canicula | reverse complement strand
ACCCATTGCCTGGACCTGTTTATAGTGAGGTTGGCCAGACGCATGAGCAGGTTCACGACGAGGTCCTCCTTCCTCGCCCCCTCTGTGTCAGGTGCCTGTAAATCAGGAGGGTGGGGCTGAGGTGCAAACAAAACTGTAACAATAGGTTTTTTTAAATAACTGAGCATGGTCCATAGACTCTGCAGGGCCAGGAAAAGGGCAGGCATCTAGGGAACCGATGAAGCCTATGATATGGGACTGCTGCATGCAACACCCTCCACCCCAGGTCCCTGATGTTAATGTGGAAGACTCATCTGTAGATGGATCTCCACTGTCGGACGGCCACAAGGCATGTCCAGGCAACGGGCGAAGACAAGGATGTGCAGCAGCAGCCCATACAGGAAACCCCTCTGCGCAATGCAGTAGGATACAGAGGGCATTTCTGGACTACAGCTTGGGCTGTGGAGCTTTGGCTCCCGAAGAGTTTTCGGAAATTCTGTCAGAGATGGTGTGCGCTCTGACAGGGGTCAGTCAGATGGGAGTCGCAGCACATTTGTGCTTCCTCGAGACCACGAGTACCATTAGGTCCAAGCACAACCGTTTTGAGGTCCGGATGGCCGTTTGCAAGGTTAACCCATCTTTCTTGCCTAGCTGTTGACTAATATGCATTTCTAACATTTTCCATGGTTAATAAGGTTGATGTTTTAATATTTTGTATCCTAAATGTGCAAGCTTAGTTGTCCATGAAAAGCTAGTCCCAGATGCAATTTCCATCTTTTCCTATGTTGCGTTTTGAAAACCATTACCTGTTGGAGGAAAAAGAATGCCAAACCCAAAAATTCAAAAAGATAAATGAAACAGCAGAGATACAATAAGTGTACAAGTGATAAAAATGATCTTGGAGTTGCAAAATTACATTATATTTATTACTGTACTGGGGATTTCAATAATCACTGATGAAATAAGGTTTATTTAACATGAATTATCCTGTCTTTTGTATGTGGCCTGCAGGGCTCTGTAATAAGTACTAGCGTGTCTGATGTATTTAGTTCTAATGTATGAAGCTACAAATATGAAGGAGTAGGCTTTTTGACCCCTATTTTTAAAAGGTGTCCCTTAGTTGCAGTCTCTCCCATAAAGGGGAAGCATCCACCTTATCAGGTCATGTTGTTATTATTATAATTAACATGTTTTATTATAATTAACATGTTGCATCTTGTATCCTACAGGGAAAACGACCTCGTCCTAAGCGTGGTCTTGCATCTCATCTTGCTGGATACACTTCCAAGAAACAGCCAGCTGCTGCCTCGAGTACTTTAACTGAAATGCTTGAAAAAGCCACAATGTCTGTATTGGAGAAAAAAGCTGAGCTGACTGAACCAGTAGTAGCCAATTAATGTCAATTATAGTATTAAGGAGACTGAACTCTGAAATTATAGTATTAAGGAGACTGAACTCTGAAAGAGTGTTGCTATGGGGTATTTCTAATTTCTTCATTAACTTGCCTCAACAGTGTAGTGAGATTATGTACAAGCTTCAGTCAAGCCATGGATACATCAGAGCTTTTCCAAAGTGAGAGCCTACTGTTGTTTGAGCTTGTGAGGAGCTCAAATCGAACTCATCATCACGTTTTTGTGTTGGGAAGAAACGTGAAGCAGCTCCTCTTCTTACAAATTATTTATTTTTTATACTTCAAGTTCTTCCTAGTCAGTTTTATACTAAATTGTATAAACAATCAGTACAGTTTTGTTATTTGACTAAAAGATTCAGAAATTATTTTTAACTTTTTCTTAGCCATAGTGCTGCCATTTATCCAAGTGACCTTTAATTTGTGAAGCCAGTCTGATCCTTATTCTGTCAACTCCACTTTTCCAAGAGGACATAGGAATTGATATTCCAAGTCAACTTTCTTTGTTGATCATGGGTCTGACATGTAATATCTCAGCAATGTAACTTCTATTAAATGAAGATTCAAAAAATGTTTTGTGAACACAGTTCAATTAACATTGCTTTGAAATCAGAGCATGCGCACCTTCTGCTTCAGTTTTTCACATTTTGTTTGTGCTCTCTGTTCTTTTTCAGACAGATGCCGTAGAATGCACGTAGCTGCTTTCCCTTCTCTAATGACCTTTGGCTTAAACACGTAGGTAGCTTTGTCAGGCATGGACTGAACAATTTGTTCCAGCAGTATTTCCTTAGATAAGAGATTAATAGATTAGAAAGAAAGCTTAAAGCTGTTCTCCATAATAGTACCTGTTTATTCAAATAAAAGTGTAAATTAGTATTCTAGCTAAATCTAATAGTACCACAAACAGAAAACATTGAATAGAAAATCCATGTAAAATGTCATTAAATAAACCTCTCCTCTCTCTGACATTTGTTTGGAGAAATCTGACCCATCAACTCTGCAAAAACAGCCATAACCAGTGCTGGAATTGTCAAATTCTGTCTTTCTTAAAGTCATTATCCATTTATGATAACCCAAGGAGGAAAGCTTAAATAAACCACATGTTCAGAATGTTTTTGTTTTGCTAGGATGGTTTAGGATCTGTGCAATTCAACTAGTGTAATGAAGATTGTAGCTTTGCTGCATCTTAAAGTTGGGCTTTCTGATTTGGGCCATGTCAAAGCAAACTAATTAACAATGACAACTAAGTCAATCCTGAAAAATTCTGCTCATGCATGTGATTGACCACTGACAGATTGATGAAAACTCAGTGGGGGCAGTCAAGCCTATTTTAACAAGCTACCATATCCTCAGCAGAAACAACTTTGGAGTTTTTCATCAATAAGCCACACTTATGGGAGGTGTAATTTGCTACAAATTGTAAAAATTATTCCTGCAGAAAAAAGCTGGATGGGGTTACTTATTTGCATTCTCCAAGTAGTAAAGAAAATCAGTCCTTCCATGCCCTAATCTTCAGTGGAGAGTTGACTTAATAGCTCTTTGCGTTTGTGATCAAATCAAGCATTTGATTGCTTCAAAAACAGTGGCAGGAATTTTCTCCCCCTGGTCAACTAAATTAACTGAAAATCTAAGAAAATGAACAGATTTTGTGGCTGATTGGGAGAACTACTGAAGCCATTCGCAACGTACATGTTAAAATCACAGCTGCAATTTAGAGTTCCAGCTTCAAATGGAGATGGCCTGAATTCAATTACATTTTATTTTACAAGAGAAAGAAGAAATAACTCCCTCACCAGACGGGCACCAACATGATAAATTCTGTAGTCTGCTACATTCGTGTAGTCACCATAACTCTCAAGTCCTTGCAATTTCAACTATAGCTCAGCAATGACAGTTACTATAATATGCTCTGTAAAATTACTACAGTATTTAAATTTAAAAAAAACAAGGGTAATAACATTCTTTGTCGAGCACCTTTATGTAATAAAACATCCCAGGGTTTTCATAGGAACATTACAGAACAAAATATGATACTGAGCCTCGTAAAAAGGTATTGGGTAGAATTTTTTGTAAAATATTTTTATTCTCCATTTTCTTTAAGTTGACATCCCGCCAACAAGCAGTAAACGGTAACAAATAAAAGTAAATTCCCTTAACAACAACGATCCCATCCTCCCATCACCCCAAACAACGACCACCCTGGCAATATAAGCATCAAATAAAACAAACCCTCCCATGATGGGACAAACAAAAGAGAAAAAAAAGGAATCAGGAATCGCCTATGGTCACCGTTGACCGATAAGAGTCCCCCTCCCCCTAACATTCAATGCCATCAATCCCCGAAAGAGTACTGTACATGAGCCCCACACATTGCAAGCCCTTCTCCCCACTCCCCGACTCCTCCCCTCCACTTCCTTTTACAAAAATTCTCCCCCAATTTACCACCCCGGTTAGACTCATCGGAACCTGTTCTGCCAGGCTCCGATGGCCACAGCCCCTCCCCCCACCTCACTCCCGTTCACTGGCCAGCTTAAATAGGCCAGCGTGGCGGCCCCCGCCTGGGTCTCTTTTCCCCCTTGCCCGGTCCCAGGAAAACCAAGAAATCCCCTTTAGCACACACACCCCCCATATACACCCAAGCCCCAAAGAACCATCAGTGCAAGCGAAAGTCCCATCTCTTCCCTTGTCCAAGTATATACAACATTGGCTCATTTGGCACGTACAACAACCACAGTGAAAACATACAGTTACATGAGGCTACATCAGTACATGACCACTTCTCAATTCAGCCACAGTCCTGCCTTCGCAAACTCCTGCGCTGCTTCCACTGTCCTGAAATAAAAGTCCTTGGATTTGTAGGTCACCCTCAACTTAGCTGGGCATACTATGCCGCACTGCACCTTACTGATGTACAGTGCCTTCTTCACCCGGCTGAAGGCAGCCCGCCTCCTCGCCAGCTCCACCATTTAGTCCTGATATGTGTATACCAGCTCCAGCCCACTGCACCACCCGCTTCTGCTTTGCCCAGCACAGGACCTTCTCCTTCACGCTGTTCCTACGACAACACAGAGTCACTACTCTTGGCAGGCTCACTCTCCTTTGGTACAGGCCTCCACGACTGATGAGCCCGATCCAGTTCATATCGGGAGGGATGATCCCCCTCCCCCAATAGCTTCGCCAACATAGTGGCAAAATACTCAGTCGGCCTCGGGCCTTCCACTCCTTCGGAAAGACCCGCAATCCTCAGATTCTGTCGCCTGGATCTGTTTTCCAAGTCGTTCATTTTGGCTCGCAGATCCTTGTTGATCTCTATCATCTTCCGCATTTCCTTCCCCATCGAGGTAATTTGATCACTGTGCTGCAATAATGTCTCTTCCACTTCCTTCAACGCCTCGCCTTGCTCCCGCACCTCTGCCACAGTGCTCAATGCCGCCGCCCTCACCGGGGCAATCGCCTCCTCCACCAGCACTTTCAATACCGTCCCCATCTCCTTCCTCATCGCCTCCATGTGTTTTGTAAACTGCCTTTCGAGTTCCGCGGCCATCACCGTAGTAATTTCTTCAGCCGTGGGCAATGCGGCCTCCCCTGGTACCCCAGCCTCCACTTTCCTTGCCGTCCCCGAGGTGACCATTCCACTCCCCGACGGACTTTCAGCTGCTTTTTTCACGGTCGTTTTTTTAAAACTTGTTTTCGACATTTCCCTTCACTGTGCCTTCTCCCTGCTTTTGTTGCCTCTGTAGCCCCTGGGACCGGGCGTTAAACCCCGAAAATGCCATTCCCGAATGGGAGCCCTTCAACGTGCGGCTGCCCCCCACCTGCCGTCACTCGAAGTCCCGTATTGGGTAGAATTTAATCAAGCTATTTGTGGCTAGGCCCACTTCATCGCAGGAGAGCCTCTTGGAGGCAGCGGCTCAACCTCCCCTGATTAAGTGAGGGTGGACACAGATTTACCAGCCACCGCTGGCAGATGTTAATTAGGTTTAGTAATGAGCCAATTGATACTCATTACCCCTGAGCCTACCACAGTTATCTGGTGGCTGAGGGATTAAACAGGAGTCGCACAGCCTCCCAGTGGCAGTTCCTCATTATTGGGCTTTGTGTCTGAACGAGGGACCTGATATCAGGGTGGGGATCCGCTGAAAGTCACTCCCCTGTCCTCGCCTCTGACTCTTTGCTCTCCCACCCAACCCATGATCCCCATCACACCCTCACCTTTGGCTTGGAGTCCAATAGCAGAAGGGTAGAGTCAGGTTATGCTCCCAAGTGTAAAATTTGAAAATGTGTAAAGTTACCCTAGTGCACATTGCAAACGCACCAAATATGGGCCTCCACAAATGTCAATTTGCATTTTCACTGGTGTGTTAGTTACTCAGTTCAGTAAGAATTTCACTTTGCTGTCTTCCAACTTGTGTATGGAAGATGGAAATCAAGTTGCCGACCTTGATGTCATTATTTTCTGAAAGCAAACAATATCAAATCACAAACTCTTATCCCTTCATAACATCTGAGCGACTTATTTAGTTTCAATGAAATAACGTGCAGTAAGACTCGAGACGGGTCATGCCATGCACAGCATTGCTGCAGAACATTTGCTCTCATGTCTATCTACATTTGAATTTCAAAACAATGTCCTGGAAATAGGTGAACTTCCCAAAGTTAGGTCACATTTATGCAAGTCTCTGGCACGGGTTTATTGCGATAAATGAAGGACCCATCTAAAGGTGATTAGGACTATATTTCTTTTTTTTTTTTAAACGCATTTTATTCAAACTTGTAAAGTAAACACCCCGGGAAACATTCTTCCCAACAATCAGCTATACAGTTTGTACACATTTTTCTCCTTTTTCACCCACCCCCCACCCCCCTGCGACAAACAGCTCCTCAAACACGGCCACAAAAGTCCCCCACCTTTTCTCAAACTCCCCTGCTGAGCCCCTTAACTCATACTTTATCTTCTCCAAATGCAGGAAATCATACAGGTCACCCAACCATGCTGCTACCCCCGGTGGCGATGCCAACCGCCACTCCAGCAAAATTCGTTGCCGTGTAATCAGACAGGCGAAGGCCAAGACATCAGCCTTCCTCCTCTCCATGAGCTCCGGCTTCTCTGAAACCCCAAATATCGCCACCAAAGGGTCCGGGTCCACTCCCTCCTCCACTATCCTGGCTAAGACTACGAACACTCCCGCCAGAATCTTCCCAATTTTTCACAACCCCAAAACATGTGCGCGTGATTCGCTGGCCCCCCGCCCACACATCTGCTACAACCTGAAAGAACCCACTCATTCTCGTCCGAGTCATATGCACCCTGTGCACCACCTAAAACTGTATCAGGCTCATCCTTGCACAAGAGGAGGTCCCGTTTACCCTTCGCAGTGCCTCACTCCATACTCACCAATTGATCTCCATTTCCAACTCCATTTCCCGTTTCTCCTTGATCTTCACCACCCGCTCGATTCTCCCTGCTCTCCCAGCCACTTATATATAAATCCCCAATTCTTCCCTCCCCTTCCACATCGGGAAGCAGCAGTTGCTCCAGCAGTGTGTATCCCGGCAATCTAGGGAAACCCCTTCCAGTCCCTAACCTGTAGATACCTGAACTCACTACCCCTCAGCAGCTCTGCTCTCTCCCTTAGCTCCTCCAGATTGGCAAACCCTTTAAGGACAAATCCCTCACCTTGACCAACCCCACTTCCCTCCACCTCTTGTATACACTATCCATCCCCCCGGCCCAAACCCATGATTTTCGCACAGCGGTGTTAGCACCGACATCCCTTCCACCCTAAAATGCCTCCTCAGCTGATTCCATATCTTCGCCGTGGACTGCACCACTGGGCTCCCTGAATACCTACTCGGAGCCATTGGCAACGCTGCCATCACCATAGCCCTCAAACTAGACCCCTTGCAAGATTCCTCCTCCATCTTAACCCACTCTACCCCTTCTCCTTCCCACCACCGCCGCACATTGTTCATATTCGCCGCCCAATAATAATGAAGCAAGTTTGGCAATGCCAACCCCCCTGCTGCCTCTGCCTCTGTAGCAGGGTCCTCCCCACCCTCGGCACCTTCCCCGCCCATACCAAGTCAGATGATTGTATCCACTTTCCGAAAAAAGGCCTTCGGTATAAAGATCGGGAGAGCCTGAAAGATAAACAAGAGCCTCGGCAGAATATTCATTTTCACCACTTGGACCCTCCCCACCAACGTTAAGTGCAGTGTATCCCACTTCTTAAGATCCTCCTCCCTGGCCTCCTCCACCAGCTTCGTTAAGTTCTACTTATGGAGCCCCATCCATTCCCTCACTACATGAATCCCCAAGTACCTAAACCTTTCCCTCGCTACCGTAAATGGCACCCCCCCCTAAATTAGCCCGCTATGCCAGCTCATTCACTGGGAATACCTCGCTTTTCCCTACATTCAGTTTGTATCCCGAGAACCCTCCAAACCTCCCCAATAGGCCCATAATCCTTCCCATACTCTCCAACGGATCTGAAACGTACAGGAAGAGGTCATCGGCATAGAGTGACACCCGATGCTCCCTCTGTCCCCTCATTATCCCCTGCCACTCTCCCGACCCCCTGAGAGCCATCGCTCTATGGCCAGCGCAAACAGCAGCGGCAACAGCGGGCATCCCTGCCTCGTACCCCTGTGTAAGTCAAAGCTTCGTGAGCTCATATCATTCGTCCTCACCCTCGCTCTTGGCACCACACACAGCAACTGCACCCATGCCACAAATCTCGGCCCAAACTAAAACCTTCCCAAAACTTTAAACAAGTACCGCCACTCCACCCGATCAAATGCTTTCTCCGCATCCATGAACACCACCACCTCCAGAGGCACCAGAGCTCTCGACGGATTCATCACCACATTCAACAGCCGTCTTATATTAATCACGAGTTGCCTGCCCTTCACGAAGCCTGTTTGATCTGCAACCACCCCCGGGACACAATCCTCCATCCTCCCAGCCAACAACATAGCCAACACTTTCACATCCGTGTTCAATAGTGATATGGGTCTATACGACCCACATTGCACCGGATCCTTCCTTTTTTTTGGGATTAGTGTGATTACTGCCTGCTTCATCATCTCCGGCAACTCCCCCTTCTCCAGTGCTTCAATAAAAGCCCCCAACAGATGTGGTGCCAGGTCCACCGCAAATTCCTTATAAAATTCTGCCGGGTACCCATCCGGCCCAGGATCCTTCCCCCGACTTCATACCCCTGATACTATCCAGCACCTCCCTCAGCCCCAGGGGCTCCTCCAACACCTGCCTCTTTGCTTCCTCCACCTGGGGAAATTCCAGCTTGTCCAGAAACCACCCCATGTCCCCCTCCTCTCTTGGGTCTGCCTCAAAGTCCCTGGTAATACTCTCAATGCCTCATTTATCTTCCCTGGCTCTGACACCATATCCCCAGCCCCAGTCCGGATCTTCAATATTTCCCTGGACGCAGCCTACCTCCGCAGCTGGTGCGCCAGTATGCGGCTCGCCTTCTCCCCATACTTGTATTGCACCTTTCTTGCCCTACGCAGTTGCCCTTCTGCCCTCCCCGTTGTCAGCCTGTCAAATTGCCCCAGCAACTTTTTCCTCCCCGCCAATCCCTCCACGGTGGGCACCCTTGAATATGCCCTGTCCACCTCCACTACTTCGCTCACTAGACGGTCATTTTCCACCCTCCTTTCCTTATTCGCACGAACCGTAAATGAGAATTTTTCCCGATCCACTGCCTTCGGTGCTTCCCAAAAAATGCCCGCTGACACCTCCCCATTCTGATTGAACTCCACATAATCCCTAATCGCCAACCGCACCTTATCACAAAAACCTCCATCCGCCAACAACCCAGAGTCAAACCTCCACCGCGGCCTCTGCTCTCGTCTCGTACTGAACTGCATAAGATAAAGATGCATGGCATTAAGGGTAAAGTAGTAGCATGGATAGAGGATTGGTTAATTAATAGAAAGCAAAGAGTTGGGATAAATGGCTGTTTCTCTGGTTGGCAATCAGTAGCTAGTGGTGTCCCTCAGGGATCCGTGTTGGGCCCACAATTGTTCACAATTTACATTGATGATTTGGAGTTGGGGACCAAGGGCAATGTGTCCAAGTTTGCAGATGACACTAAGATGAGTGGTAAAGCAAAAAGTGCAGAGGATACTGGAAGTCTGCAGAGGGATTTGGATAGGTTAAGTGAATGGGCTCGGGTCTGGCAGATGGAATACAATGTTGACAAATGTGAGGTTATCCATTTTGGTAGGAATAACAGCAAACGGGATTATTATTTAAACGATAAAATATTAAAGCATGCCGCTGTTCAGAGAGACTTGGGTGTGCTAGTGCATGAGTCACAGAAGGTTGGTTTACAAGTGCAACAGGTGATTAAGAAGGCAAATGGAATGTTGTCCTTCATTGCTAGAGGGATGGAGTTTAAGACTAGGGAGGTTATGTTGCAATTGTATAAGGTGTTAGTGCGGCCACACCTGGAGTATTGTGTTCAGTTTTGGTCTCCTTACTTGAGAAAGGACGTACTGGCACTGGAGGGTGTGCAGAGGAGATTCACTAGGTTAATCCCAGAGCTGAGGGGGTTGGATTATGAGGAGAGGTTGAGTAGACTGGGACTGTACTCGTTGGAATTTAGAAGGATGAGGGGGGATCTTATAGAAACATTTAAAATTATGAAGGGAATAGATAGGATAGATGCGGGCAGGTTGTTTCCACTGGCGGGTGACAGCAGAACTAGGGGGCATAGCCTCAAAATAAGGGGAAGTAGATTTAGGACTGAGTTTAGGAGGAACTTCTTCATCCAAAGGGTTGTGAATCTATGGAATTCCTTGCCCAGTGAAGCAGTTGAGGCTCCTTCATTACATGTTTTTAAGGTAAAGATAGATAGTTTTTTGAAGAATAAAGGGATTAAGGGTTATGGTGTTCGGGCCGGAAAGTGGAGCTGAGTCCACAAAAGATCAGCCATGATCTAATTGAATGGCGGAGCAGGCTCGAGGGGCCAGATGGCCTACTCCTGCTCCTAGTTCTTATGTTCTTATGAATATCTAGCCAGTGGGGTACATGGTCCGAGATAACCATCCCCGCATACTCTGCCCCCTCCACCCCAACCAAAATCTCCCGACTCACTACAAAATAATCAATCCTCAAATACACCTTATAGACGTGTGAAAAGAAGGAATACTCCCTTCCCCCTGGGTTCTGAAAGCGCCATGGATCCACCATACCCATCCTCTCTGTAAACCCCCCCCCCCCCCCCCAGCTCCCTTGCCATTCGTACCCTACCCATCGACCTGGGACTTGATCTATCCATCCTCGGCTCCAGGACACAGTTAAAATCTCCTTCCATGATCAACTGGTACGTGGCCAAATCCGGGATTGCTGTCAGAAACTCCCTCATAAAACCTACATCATCCCAATTTGGGGCATACACATTTACCAACACTACCCGTGCCCCTTCAAATACCCCACTCACAATCACATATCTCCCACCTTGATCCCTCACCTCCTTCGCAGTCACGAATCCCATTTTATTTGCTCATTAAAATCGCCACACCCCTCGATTTCAAATCAAACCCGAGTGAAAAACCTGCCCGACCCACCCCTTCCTTAAGCTAACCTGGTCCTTCACACGGAGGTGTGTCTCCTGCAAAAAGACAACTCCCGCTTTCAAGCTCCTGAGGTGCGCGAACACGCGCAACCTTTTAACCGGCCCATTCAGTTCCCGGATGTTCCACGTTACCAACTTTACTGGAGGCTTGCGCCTCCAATCCCCTCTACCGTCCGTCATCTTCCCCACTTAACTATTGCCCCTTTAATTCCACTCTGTACCTTTCATCGCCCTGGACAATGTCATCGCTCACTCCCTGCTGTGTCGCAGAAATCCCCCCCCGGCCACCCCTCTTGGCCTTCTCCCCCACCACCTCACTTCCATTCACCAGCATAACCTGCTAGCGCGGCTGCCCCTAACCAAAGGCACATCCTAATGACCTCCCCTTCCCCCCCCCCCCCCCCACTCCTCTTCTCAAAGAAGAAGGCCTCCTGCTGGTCTTACCCTCCCCCACCCAAACAAGGACTTCTCCTGAACTCCAGGTAGCCTTCTCCAAAAGCAAACAAACAGATGTTAAACACAAACAGTTTTAGGACTATATTTCATCTATTTTGTCATTTAAAGTGGACATTGATTTATTCAATACATGTTTAGTCTTTGTTAAGACATACCATTTTATCTGCTTTGTCCACAACAGTTCCTTTTCTCACAGTAATACGAACATGGTGCTTCTTCTCAATCCACTGCTGGATCTGCTTAATTTTTGTTTGCAGGTCGTGCTTTGCAATGTCTGCTGAGAAGGTCTGCTCCTTAATTTGACATGGTCCTGCATTCAGAAGGGGAGATCACCAAAAAAGATGATACTTAAATGTTTTTTATTTCCTTCAGCCATATAGAGTAGACCTCATACACAAAGTCTGTCTCTAAGCCCCTTTGCCTATCCATCTTCTAGTCTTTCCTTACAACCCATCTCTTTAAACCAAGCTTTGGTTTCCACTTAGTAACTCCTGCCTTGTCTTGGTGTTCATTTTTGGTTAGACTGTCAGGTCTTTTCTGAGTTAAAGGCACTATATAAATGCAAACTTATTTGTACAGATTATCCTCGCCTTAATTTAACATCCCAACCATCTGACGATTTGCTTGGTTAGAATATAAAAATTGGATGAGAAAGTCTTTCAGCCCTACAAAGCATACCTCCAGTATATTAATCCTTCCACCACAGCGCAAGGCTATTTATCGAACATCACCTTTTTCTACTTATGATATTCTATTTAAAAATTGACTTCAAATATTTCTCACTGGGCAAAGGTGTTATTTTGTAAATAAATTTAAATTTGTTTTCCACTAATTTCTATTGTTGTCCTTTGTTTCTTTCCTTGTTTACTTTGAGGTAATACTTTGGATTTGTTTATTCAAATATATATTATGACAATGGCATATTGTTATCTTTCTATTCAGAAGACCTGCCAAGAGTGGGCTTGAGCTATTTAATTATATCCATATTTGATAGTACTTGTCATGTTTTTGATAGGATTTTTCTCATTAGTTTGACAGCCTTGCTGTTCCAGTTCTCTACCCTGGCCACTGGGTGGCTTTATAGAGACTCTGGGGACCCAGCTGTCTTGTGGAAATGAATTGTTCAGCTTTGCCTTCCATTTTTTTGCATCATTTAGATTTCTTTAACTGGCATCAATATCTAATAACCGCTAACGCCTTTTTAAAAATCAATAGGCTTTTTTGTTGTTATCTGGTTATCAAGCCCTCTTGGATCACTACCAATACTTAATATTAATTAATTTTCAGGTGAGATTGTGAATCTAATGTGTACCAGTATCACCGTATGTGCCAAAAGCAGAAATTCTGTCCCCTTTATATTATGAAAAGAAATTTCTTCATGATCACACTAGAGTACAAACGGAAGAGACATAAATTGCCATAACTATTTTTTGGAAGATTTTTACAATCTTTTTGACAAAGAAAATCACATCGAAAGGTACATCAATTGCCATAACTATTTTTGGAATTTATGACAAAAGTTCACGTCAAGTATCTGCTGAAAATATTCCCCCAAAACTTGTATTCATATTGAATTCTATCATATTAAGATGTCTCAAAGCAATTGACACAAAATCTATTGAGGTGTAATGATCATTATATAAATAAACATACAACTTCCAGTGGCGGCTATGAAGGAGTAGGTTGCACATTTGGTGGCTCCCACTCGGGTCGGAACTTTTGACCTTTTCTCCCGATTTTTTGTTGGATCTGATTTGGAAAATTGATGTTGGATGCAACTGTGACGAGGAATCCTACATCAGTGCATGGAGAGGCGAACCCAGAAGTGCTCGCAAAGGAATAAATAGGCTTGGGCTGAGGCTGAGCGGGAGAAAGAAAAGCGGATGAACGGAGTTATGGCTCGACAAACCAGCAGTCGACGGAGCAGCTGATGCAGTTCATACAGGAGGGCTTCGCCAAGCAGAAACAGGAATGCTTGGTCCTGATTAAGGAACCGATTGCGCGGCTAGAACTCAGACTGGTGCTCAAGCCAGGGCGATCCAGAAAGTAGAGAAGGCACTGACTGAGCAGGAGGAACACCAAGCTGCAGTGGAGTTGTGTGATGAATATCATGTTCGCTGCAGAGTTTGGTTTGAAATAAGGCAACCGAATTAAAATACTTGTCGTATTAATTTCTAAGTGGAATAAAACCACTTCAGCTAAAGGTCATCCAGAAGTCACCATTTGCTGGGAGAAACTTCTAGCTGACTTCAAGGATCATTAGGACATTCCAAACAAATACAGGATAAGGAAATCCTTGCATTGACACACTAAATTCTTTAGATCACTCCCTACACCTCTAATTATTCAAACCATGAGGACAGAACATTCTTCAGATAAACAATACAC
Organism: Scyliorhinus canicula; assembly: GCF_902713615.1. Taxonomy (NCBI): domain Eukaryota; kingdom Metazoa; phylum Chordata; class Chondrichthyes; order Carcharhiniformes; family Scyliorhinidae; genus Scyliorhinus; species Scyliorhinus canicula. Next base: position 47,966,517 of record NC_052159.1, on the reverse strand, counting down.
AAATCCTTCCTTAACTATATAACTCGACACTTACAATAACACCCTCAAAGAAGAGTCTGTTTGACTATATATCTAAGAAACATGGCAACACTGAAAAGAGACAGATCTCTATACGAGTCCCTCTTTGCCAATATATCTTGAGACACCGGACATTCACGCAGACACTAACATCATTAAAACATATATTGATGATAATACATTATATTAGCCGTTTGGCTATAGGCAATTAACCAACAATAAGTGCTAAGACAACAAAGACAGTCCTTGACCGATTAAAAGGTTGTATGTATAAAAAGAGGGGCATTTTGGCAGAGAGGTACGCTTCTCACTCCGCTGCGGGAGTGTCGGTCAAAGCTCGGTTCTTCAAGCTTGCCTTGTCAAACAAAGACCACCATGGTTTTGTAAGTATGTTTCTGTTAAACTTCTTAGAAATGTATTAGAAATTGATAGGAGATACTTTAGGATTTTCCATGTTTTAGATATCTCATTCTCTTAAGAGAAGTTAGTGTGTTAGCAGATAACAAAGGACTGTTAACGGGTTTTTATATTATTAACAGATAACTAAAAACTTAATACATTTATATTTATAACTCTGCAATTCTGTATGTATCAATTGAGAGTATTTTACATTAAAAATACTTTGATTAAAATTATACTGTGTAGACTTTCAAAGTTAAAATCCTAGACACTCATTTAAGAAGTCTTAAATTACTAGGATCCTCATAGAATTTATAGTGCAGAAGGAGGCCATTCGGCCCATCGAGTCTGCACCGGCTCTTGGAAAGAGCATCCTACCCAAGGTCAACACCTCCACCCTATCCCCATAACCCAGTAACCCCACCCAACACTAAGGGCAATTTTGGACACTAAGGGCAATTTATCATGGCCAATCCACCTAACCTGAACATCTTTGGACTGTGGGAGGAAACTGGAGCACCCGGAGGAAACGCACGCACACACGGGGAGGATGTGCAGACTCCACACAGACAGTGACCCAAGGCAGAATCGAACCTGGGACCCTGGAGCTGTGAAGTCATTGTGCTGTCCACAATGCTACCGTGCTGCCCATTCATGTGCTGCCATATCCACGACGATATCTGAACTTTTCCCATAAAAAGTAACAGATCTTGTTATAACTGTCTGAGACCCGGAAAATAATTCTCCCTTCATGAGATCTATTTTGAATCTTAACAGAAAAACGGATTTCCCTCTTTTGGTGGGTTAACCTAGAGCATAGGTTTATAATAAATTATTATCAGGTCCCGAATAACCTAAATCCTTCACAGTTGGAGGTGGGGATGTTGAGAGACCAACAGAAAAGGCTTCAGGAGAAGGTGGAGGATCTAGAGAACAGGTCCCGTCGGCAGAACCTGAGAATCGTGGGTCTCCCGGAGGGAACCGAAGGAACGGTCGCAGGAGTATACATAGTGGGTATGTTTAAGAAGTTACTGGGGGAGGGGACTTTCACCTGAAGCTTGGTGGACAGAGCGCACAGAGTTCTCGCGAGGAAGCCGCGTGTAGGTGACCCCCGAGAGCAATGGTGGTGAGATTCCACATGTACTTGGACAAGGAGTGCATCCTACGGTGGGCCAGGCAAACATGGAGCTGTAAATGGGAGAACAGTATCCTGCGTTTATATCAGGGTCTGAGCGCGGATGTGGCCAGGAGAAGAGCAGGGTTCAATCAGCTAAAATCAACCCTTTTTAAGAAGAAGGTTAAGTTCGGACTGCTGTATCCGGCCCGTCTTTGGGTCACTCACGAAGAGCAACATTTCTACTTCGAGTCGCCCGAGGAAGCGATGGACTTTGCTTGAAGGAAAGGGCTGGTAGCGGACTGAGGTGTTTGGACTGAACTTTGCTGCAGTGTTCATGTTTTGAAAAGTTTTTGTTTTTGGACGTTATCTGTAATGCCTTCTGTATTGATTTGGGGACTGCGGATGAGCTGTGTGAGTTAAAGTTTGCATTTGCACTGATGGGGGATGGAGGTGTGAATGTTAGATGTTGGATCTTCTTTTCGATTTTCTTTGTGTTTCTTTTGGGCAATTGGGTTGGGATTGTTTTCATTTCCATGTGTGTGTCCGAGTGGGGGTGGAGGGAGGGAACAATAGGTGGGAAAATGTCTGGCGCCATGGGCGGGGGCCACCAAGCTATCTGGGTGAGCTAGCTCAAGGAAGCACAGTGGGTGGTGAGCAGATGTCATGCTTGTTGTAGGGGGCTGTTTATATAGTGCTGTTACTGGGGGGGGGGGGAAATGTTCTGCTGACGGGAGGGACTTTTGCTGTGGGGCAATAGGGAGGTCGGGAACAGAGGCTGCCTGGGGGCAGGCCTGTGGATGCATGGGGTGCGGGCTGGAGACTGGCCCAAGAAAGGTGATGGCGGAGTGGGGGCGAGAAGCCCCCAACCAGGCTGATCACATGGAACGTAAGAGGGCTAAATGGGTCGGTTAAGAGGCCACGCGTGTTCGCGCATTTGAGGGGACTGAAGGTGAACGTGGCAATGTTGCGTCTCGCACCTTAAGAGTAACTGACCAGGTCAGATTAAGGAAGAGATGGGTCGGGCAGGTTTTCCACTCGGGGCTGGAATAAGACGAGAGGGGTCGCGATCCTGATCAACAAACGAGTGTCATTCGAGGCGGGAAGAATAGTTGCGGATGTTGGGGGGTCGGTACATCATGGTCCGTGGGAAGCTGGAGGGGCTGCCGGTGGTGCCCATGAATGTGTACGCGCCAAATTCGGGATGATGTAGAGTTCATAAGGAGGATGTTGGAGAAGATACCGGACCTGGATTCACATAAGATGGTTATGGGGGGGGGGGGGGGGGAGGAAAGAGTACTTCAACACAATCAGAACAATCTTGCTTTTCTTTGGACAGTGCCAAAGATTTATTTTTCTGCTTATGCCTTGGGCCCCAATATTCTGACCTAGACAGGTTTTTATGGCAATGGTCACCATTACGGAGATTACCTTTCAATTTCAGATTTTTTTAAAAATTGTTTAAATTCCACCAGTTTGGGTGGTGAGATTTGAATCTGTGTCCCCAAAGCATTAGCTTGGGCTTCTGGATTAATATTCCAGTGACATCACCACTACTCCACTGTCTCTCCCAAAAGTCCAATATCATCATAAAACTCCAAGCTGTTAATGTCTAATCCGAAGGGTAGATATATAACAGGTGGTCTTCAGTTTTTAAGAAAAATCAATCACGGTATTTTGAATGTTCTTTTTGTCTAATGGGCGAGTGGTAGAAGGAAAAGATTATCAGAAAAGGTTGAGCTTGATAAATATCTAATTTGTCCGTCCACTTACCAGTGTTAGTTTTGTTTTTTTGTTTTTCTCTGAGTTTCATTTGTTCTTCATGAATCTGTTTTCCTGTCATTAATTTATACACCGGAGGGTCTGCATTTTCTCTGAGAGGTACAACCTTGACTCCACGTTCATCCATCATCCGGATAACATTTGCTCTGTGCAAATTTCCCAGATTCTCTCCATTTTCATCGATCACCTGAATGATGCGGTGCTGAATCTTTCTGCCAATACTCCCTAATGTTCTTCGTGCTCTTGGATCCTTTTTCTCTCGGTGCTGCACTGTTTCAGACTCCCCATTGCCCTCATCAGTTATAAAAGTTTTTACTGGTGTAATGCAGAGGCCTGTTTTCCAATAAGGTATGATGTGTCTGGATTGGGGTATCATTACCTTTATTGTGATTTGTACCAACAAAGTAGTAAAATGCCGTGAACTCTCAGTACAAAGATACCAACTAGCATAACCCGGTTTAGTTTGCAGTGTTTGGAGAGCAAGTTTTCTTATGCAGTGTACAGCCATCCTGAAAGAAAACGCAAACAGAAAAATAATCATTAGTTTGTGGATGAGTGGGTGATTGGAGTAGCTTTATTTTGCTACTTGAATGAAGTTATATAATAGATGTGCGTTACTGTATCCGCATTTTATTTTTCTGTTGAAATATCCAATACATCACAATATTTGCAAAGTTAAATTAATGCCAGAAACATAAGGAGCTTCCTTTCAAAATTTCTTAAAAATGACCACTCGCAAATATTTTGATTTTCTAAACTTTTATACGTTCACCAGAATTCTAAAAAGTCAAAACGTTTAGGTGGAAAAGTTACACTATCACAAGATAAATACAGTGGAATATTGGGGCCCAAGGCATATATATATGTTTGCATAAGCAGAAAAATAAATCTTTGGCACTGCCCAAAGAAAAGCAAGATTGTTCTGATTGTGTCCTTGCAGTGGTCACACTGTGCAATAACTGATTGCTGCATCTGCCTTTATAACAGTGACTGCATGTCAAAATATTTCATTTCAGCTGTTTGAGATAACATTAGAATGCAAAAGATATTGTATAAATGTTTTTTTTTCCAGTAGAATCTAGTAGTGTTTGATTGCTAATTGAGAGAGGAAATAGCAGTAGATTGGAAACAGGTCAGTATGATGCCATTATTAAAAGGCAAAGGGGCGAGGGAGATGTGCAAAACAAAACTCAGGTAACTACAGATTAGACTTAGTATCATCCGATATAAAATAAATATCAGTGGTTAGGTATAAACATGTAAATCAAATGGGTAATATAACTTAAGTAACAGTTAGCATGGATTCAGAGAGATCCTCGTTGACCCACCATCTTGCTTCTAGCCCCTTACGAACTTTTAAATTTTTCATGAGAATACTGTACAGCCTCAGTCTCCTCATGTTATCCTCATGGGACAGTCTCACCAGCCCAGTTATTAGACTGGTGAATCTCTATGGCAAGTATATCCTTCCTTAGGTAAGGAGATCAACACAGCACAAACCATTCCAGGTGAGGTCAAACCAAAGCTCTATATAATTGCAGCAAAGCGTCTTTATTCTTGTACTCAAATCCTCTTGCGATAATGGTCAACATACCATTTGCCTTCCTAATTGCTTCCTGCACTTGCATGTTACCCTCAAGGGACTTAGAAACAAGGACACCCAGGTCCCTTTGGAAGACTTCTCAACTCTCACCATTTAAGAAATACTCTGCAACTCTATTCCTCCTATGGATAACCTCACATTTAACCACATTATTTTCAATCTGCCATGTTCTTGCCACTCACTAAGCCTTGAAATCTCTTTGCATCATCCTCACAACACATATTCCCACCTAGTTTTATGTCATCTGCAAACTTGGAAATATTACATTTGGTCCCCACACCCACATCATTGGTAAGAATTGTGAACAGCTGCTTCTTAAGTAAACTGAAGTACGCCTTACAGCATGCACCGTGGCCTCAAAAGACATTTAATAAGTTCTTAAAGCTGGTTTGACTCCCTTCCATTAATATGTTAGTATTATACTAATCATATAGTGATGCTGCAAAACAGCTTCAGTGTTACAGGATTGCACTACATCCTAACAGCACTGTGGGTGTACCTATCCCACATGGACTGTAGCGGTTCAAAAAGGCAGCTCACCGCCACCTTCTAAAGGCCAAACAGGGATGGGCTATAAAAATGCTGGTCTAGCCAGCGAGGCCCACATCCCGTAAAAGAATAAAAATTAACTGCAGGCATCTTGCTTTCTGTTCAGCATTTGGTGTTAGACCCAAGAGTACTTGGGAGGAGGTATTTATAGTCTTATACCACTTTGAGTGCATGCAAAGCCAACTTAATACATTTAAAATTAATGTTTCGCAAAATCGCACAGATCAACTGCTGACAGAGCTTTGTGCCTACACTAAGCAGATCTATTTTGTCTAAGCTGTGAACACTTCAAGTGACTATATAATTCAAGGTTGCCTAATAGTGATGCTCTGAAAATCAAATTGGTTAAAATAATTTGATGTCCTTTAACCACCTTTTAAATTAACTGTAGATGGTAATAACTTCCAGCCAATCCATCCATGAATGTTCCAGGTAATAAATAAAATGCTTGTCATAGCTGTTAGATTTCTGTAGAATGGGTCTAAAATATTAATGTTCAGTGCTCAACTTTCAAGCGGTTATTGGATAGGCACATGGAGCACACCAGAATGACAGGGAGTGGGATAGCTTGATCTTGGTTTCGGACAAAGCTCAGCACAACATCGAGGGCCGAAGGGCCTGTTCTGTGCTGTACTGTTCTATGTTTAAGCTACTTCAGTATCATATCTACAAGACACTGATAATAGATTATTAATTTCAGTAGATTACAATTTTTCATCTCACAGAAATCATGAACTTTTATTTTAGCATACACTTCAATTTTAACATTTCCATCACTCTTTTCCAATATCAAAGAACAAAGAAAAATACAGCACAGGAACAGGCCCTTCAGCCCTCCAAGCCTGCGCCAACTATGCTGCCCGTCTATACTAAAATTTTCTACACTTTTGGGGTCCGTACCCCTCTATTCCCAAGTACTTGTCCCTCTCCATGTCTGCAACCTCCTATACCCCTACAAGTCTCTGGGGTTTCTGCACTCGTCCAGTTCAGGCCTCTTGTGGATTTCAACACTAATTGCTACATCATTGGCAGTCATGCCCTCTGCTGCCTAGGCCCCAAGCTCAGGAGTCACCTCGCTAAACCTCTCTTTCTCTCTCCCCCACTTCAGGCAGCCCTGTAAACTGGGCTCTTTTACCAAGCTTTCGGTCACCTTTCCTAATAGCTCCTTATGTGACCCAGTGAAAATTTTGTTTCGTACTTTTGTGAAAAGCCTTGGGAATTGTATTACATTAGACACTGTAGGTGTTACAGATTATTTACTGAAAAAATAATTTTCAGAGTTTCATTAAGACGGCATATGAAGGAACACCTTGCATTCTGACAGTGGACAGCAGCTACAGTAATAATGTCAAAGAGTAGATGCTCAATCGCTCGTTAAAACTAAAACAGCCAACATTTATCCCTCAACCAACACAACCAAAAATAGATTAACTGATCATTAGCTGCTAATGGGACCATGCTGTGCACAAGTTGGCTGTTACAAATGCCTGGATAACAGCAGTTACTGCACCTTAAATTGTTAATAATTGGGCCTTCACCAAGACAGCCTACTTTCAGTTCCATAACATTTCACTTCTCTACCCCTGCATCAGCTCCTCTGCTGTCAAAATCCTCATCCATGCCTCCACTACCTCTACAACTGATTATTCCAATACTTTCTGGTCAGCCTCTCATCTTCCACCCCCCATAAATCTGAATGTATCCAAACTCTTTTGCTCGTAGTCTCATTCATCCATCTCACCTATTTTGGCTCCTTGGCTCGCAATTTTTCAACTTGTCATTCTCGTTCCCAAATCTGACCATGGCCTTGACCCTCACCATTTCTACCTTCTTCCAGCACCAGAATCCTCCAAGATCTGTGTAATCCTTTAATTTTGGCCACTTGCACAATCCTAATTTTATTTGCTCCACTGGTGTGTCAACAGCCCATGTTCCAAGGTCTGCAATTTCTACCCTAAACCTGTTTTCTACCCTAAATCTGTTTTCTCTCTTCCTTTAAGATGCTCCTTAAAATCTACCTCTTTGGCCAAACATTTGATCACCCAGCCCAATATCTATTTACATGGCTTCATTTCAAATGTTTTCTTTTGAAGCACCTAGGCATATTTTCCTACAATACAATACAATTGCAAGTTGATGTTTGAAAGCACTTGGGATGTCCTGAATATGCAAAAGTAATTATACATTTGTAAACACGTTCTTTAATAAAGCAAGACTTCTCATTCCAATTGGCTGAGTTACTAGAATTGACCCTCAATTACAGAATGAATCATTTATGGATTATCACATCGTTGAGGCTCAAATTAAGTTCCTTATGTGACATTCAATCTTGGCATAGGCCAACAAAATGAAAGAACTTGTACAAATACAAGAACTAGCCAACAACAACTTGAGGTTACCATAGATGTCAGAGCTTAAGTTTACAGTTGAAACCTCGAAAAATCAATCCACAAACGGGGCTAATATGTCGAATATAAAAGATGAATGGGAGTGTGAGAGGTTGCCACCTTGAAATTTGCAATAAAGAAATTCATACTAAATTAATGTGGCACAATTCTTGAATAAATTAATTGAACAGCACGGTAGCATTGTGGATAGCATAATTGCTTCACAGCTCCAGGGTCCCAGGTTCGATTCCAGCTTGGGTCACTGTCTGTGCGGAGTCTGCACATCCTCCCCGTGTGTGCGTGGGTTTCCTCCGGGTGCTTCGGTTTCCTCCCACAGTCCAAAGATGTGCAGGTTAGGTGGATTGGCCATGATAAATTACCCTTAGTGACCACAATTCCCTTAGTGTTGGGTGGGGTTATGGGGATAGGGTGGAGGTGTTGACCTTGGGTAGGGTGCTCTTTCCAAGAGCCGGTGCAGACTCGATGGGCCGAATGGCCTCCTTCTGCACTGTAAATTCTATGATAAATATACTTTTAACCACACTGAAAGCATTTTAAAACTGTCAAATGCATGGTCTTCGGCATCTGGTGCAAAGAGTTCATCGAATTCACTCTGAGTCACTTTGGCTACGGCATCATTGTAAGGATCCTACTCTGTAGATCAGATACAGTGTTTTCAGTTTCATAATTATCCCTCCATAACAAATCATCTTCCTCTCCATCAGCTAAATTGGGTAGTCTGCAGTTTTTGAATGATCTTATGACACTCTCTCACAGCACTATGGGTATACCTACACCACATGGACTGGAGCGGTTTAAAAAGACAGTTCACCACCACCTTCTCAAGGAAATTAGAATGGGCAATAATGTTGGCCTAGCCAGCGATTTCCACATCATATGAATGAATTAAAAAATCTTTTGCGCACTAACAGCACCCCTCAATTTGATGACAAAATCATCAGGAAGGTCACTACGCATATTTCCACTCTGTAAGGATTTTGTTTCCGACAACCACCATCTATTTCATTTGGTGAAAACGGTGATCCTGGAATGGTTTGTTGAGGTACACGTCCAAAGGTTAAACTACAGACGTTTGATCCCCGGTATAATTCAATCTGGATGTTATTTCTTCACAGACCACTTGTCATCTCATCAGTTATATATCTGAATGCGTACCACATAATAAGCTGTATTCTTTACACAGGCCATCAGGATGCCTACTCCACACAATGTTGATCCATAACCTTATTCCATCCCTCAAGCATCCAACTGTTGTTATGGACATGCATTCCTGCAGGGAATTTGTATTCCTGCAGGGAATTTGACTTTACTCCTTACGGAGCTTGATTTTCAGCAATGTATTACATTTGAAAATTACCATAGGCTTTAATTTATCAATGTTTCATTATCAATGCAGGCTAGTACCACCATAATTCTTGTCTTCCCTTCTCTTATCATGCAGTTTTCATTAGAACTGCTTTTGAACCGTTCTTCTCCACAGTTCAGATACTGGGCACATTGAAATTCGTGGATGTTGCCAATGTCGTATTATGGGCACTCCTGGTTTTGCCACTGTCTGGTGACAAACCAAGGCAAACTGGGAATCTTGGCATCAAGGTCTTTTGGTAGAGTTACGATCCCAGTTGGAGTTATAAGTGGATGGAAAGTTTTCAGGATGGAACCCTGGCTCAAAAGACTGTAACTTTTACTTTTGCTTATAAAATGTGGAGGAACAGACTGCTAATTAGTTTTAACAAAAAGAAAAACATTTATTAAACATGGAACAATTGGATTATAATACAATACTCCTTTACTCCCCTTAACCTAACAAATACACACAGATTTAAAGATTAACATGGATAACAAAGTACATCTTAAACTATAATGGTCTCATTAACACAAAGTCCCTTTTAAGCACACAAGGTGACTGTGGGTAAATACATGCACTCCACTCTGAACCCAAGTTAGTATCTGTAGATTTCTCCTCAAGAGTTCCCCAGATGATAATCACGAATTTCCAAATTCCACTCACAAAAATACACTTTAAAATCTTCCCTTAGTATTTTGCATTCTGAAATCCAGACCAGATTTTCCAAATAACACTTAAAGGAATCTTACGCTCCACTTTTAAGTGAATCCAGTCCAGGATTTAAAACCAACCTCTTTAGGAATTCTCTTAACTACGTTTACACAAAATCCCAATATCCAGCCACCAACTTCTATAGTTATTTCAACTCCCATTGGCCAGGCTGCAGTAAAATCTCACAAACCTGAAAATCACTTCAGATATCTTTCTGGCGTCTCTGTCTTCTTCTCAGCTCTATCTGTCTTTACTGAACAATGCTCTAATATTTAACCTCAGGCTTCTTGGAATAGTCTCTTCATTTCTCTAGTTTCCTTAACTAGCTGCTCTTCAGATCTCTTCACTTGTTTTCTTAACCAATACTCCATGGTATGGCTTTTCTTGTAGCAAATCTGAGAGACATGTACCCTCTCTAGCTGTCTAAACCAAACGGCTTCTAGCAGAACTGTGAGAGCTGTCTTCGCTCTCATAACCTATCTTCAACTGTAAAAAAATTAGCTAACCTAAAACTTATAAACTTCTCTTCCCTTACCAGGCCCCAGTTGCTAAGTAGTCACTGCTGGTTTATTTATTCTTCATGCTGTAGCCCTCTCTCAGCATAATAGAAACACAGTTGGAATTTAACCAATTTCACACGGACAGCATGAATCTAACTATAGGTTTTACCCCTCCAGGCACAGAAATATTAAATTAAATCCACTTAAACCATACATTATTTCTAATGTTTACAAATACAAATCCCTTAAAACTAGTTTTATTTTCCTGACAGTCTCTGAGTGATCTTGAACCTCTGCCCCAAACACTAGGGGCGCGATTCTCCCCAACGGCCGCCGCGACGAAAGGCTGCCACGAAAACGGCCGTGTTTTACGGCCGCCTCCGTGCCCCCGACCGGGAACCGATTCTGCTCCTCGATCGGGGCTAGCATCGCGCGGCCGTGAACTCCGGCATCGCGGGCTTAACGAATTTCGTTAAGCCCGCGAGCCAAAGTTAGCGACGGCTGACGCGTCATATGACGTCAGCCGCACATGCGTGGATTGGACGACTCCAACCTGCGTATGCACGGGTGACATCATCACGCATATGCGTAAAACCCGCGCATGCGCGGGCCGGTATGCCCCTCAGCCGCCCTGCGAATGGATCTAGCGGGGCGGCGGAAGGAGAAAGAGTGCGCGGGGTAAGTACCCGCTGCCCGCGATCGGTGCCCACCGATCGCGGGCCCATGGCACCCTTGGCACGGCCGTGGTATGGCCGTGCCAATCGGTGCCATGGTTCCCCAGATCGGGACTTTACTGCTGTTTTTACAAACGGTAGGACCAGGTGTGTTTTACGATCGTAAAAACGGCCGTAAAGGCCTTGGAAATCTGCCCGTCGGCCAGCTGAGAATCGCTGCTCGCCGTAAAAAAACGGCGAGCAGTGATTCGTGTCGGGAGGCGGCCGGGGGGGGGGGAATAGCAGGAGGGCGTCGGACCAGCGTCGCCGTAAAAATTTACGGCGCCCGCTATTCTCCGCCCCGGCGTGAGTGCGGAGAATCGCGCCCTAGACCTTTTCATTTTAAAAAACAGCTACACCAATTAGCTGTTATTTTGAAATGTTTGCTGGACTCAGGGTTTGATTTGGCTAACCTAAGTGCAGATATATGCATTGCATTTTTGTTGACAATGTAACTGTTCTAACAATTATCAAGGATCCATTCCAATATGTTTCTCCAGATTAAGGCAGCGGCTGGTCCCTCTTCTCATCGTTCATTTTGTCTTGGGAATCTTCTTCAAGGCAGATTCATCCTTCCATTCTTGCAACAGCCTTTTTATTGACACTGAATTCTCACGGCAGCACAGTTATTTGACAAATTAGCAAACATAATGAGTTGTAGATTGAAACAAACTGGAGCTGTGAAGCATTTATGCTAACCACCATGCTACCCTGCTGCCCCAAACGTTATACTTCAGTAGTTTTGTTGGAAGACTCATTTCTTTTTGCCACGCAGGGTTTCCTCTGTGTCGCGGTGTCTTAAACTCCTGCACACCTTTGCAACATAGCCCATATTACCTGCTCAATCCTCTGCACTAAGTTCTATATACCCGAGTATGACTGAACGGGGGGTTGTGGGGGGTCAACCTATATGCATAAACACAATATTTGGAGCCAGCAAAATGGGGTCATTGTTTATGCTGAGCAAACATATATGATACAATCTGTGGTATATAATGCTTTTAACTTAGAAACACATCTTAAATCACTTCTCGGAGATGTAATAAGGAAAAGCTACAATAATAATTTTTTTTAAAAAGCTCAGTAATATAAATCTGACATTATTTACAGTTCTCTCTAGCTTTGACAAAGAGTCATCCACACTCAAAACGCTAGCTCCCTTCTCTCTCTCTACAGATGCTGTCAGACCTGCTGAGATTGTCCAGTATTTTGTATTTTTGTTTCCAGCATCTGCAGTAATTTTATTTTATCTCAGTAAAACTATGGTACCCTGAATTATTTCATACTTTTATTTATACTATAGGGTCAACATATTGCTCCATTGTATAAAAGAACTGAAATCACACCCATTGATACCAATCAAATATGGTAATTTAATAAAAGTAGAATGTTACAGATGCTGGAATTTGAAACAAAAACAGAAAAATACTGGAAAAAAATCAAGGCAGTTTGGCAGCATCTTTGGAGAGCAAATATAGAGTTAACAGGTGGGATTTTCCAATTGCACCCACCTCAAGATTGGAAATTGAAGTTCCGTTGACCTCGGGTGGGACTGGACACCTATAAAATGTGTCAAATGTGGCAAGTGTCAAATATCTGTCCCCTTGTGCTGTATAAGATAGGTACGAGAAGAAGTGCCTAATTTGGTACTAAGTGTTGCCTATCTTCATCCTACAGATGCTGCCAGACCTGCTGAGATTTTCCAGCATTTTCTCATTGACAAATCAATAATTGGTTACAGTGCAGAACAAGGGCCAAACAAAGCAAATGCGTGAGCAAGAGCAGCATGGGGGCGTCGTGAATTATGAGGGTTATCGACAGAAGCTAGTCAGAAGCTTTTCCCCAGGGTGGAAGAGTCAATTACTAGGGAACATAGGTTTAAGGTGTGAGGGGCAAAGTTTAGAGGAGAGGTGCGGGGTGTAGTGGGTGCCTGGAACTCGCTGCCAGAGGAGGTGGTGAAAGCCGGTACAATCGTGATGCTTAAGGGGAACTTTGACAAATACATGAGTAGGATTGGAATAGAGGGATGCAGGCCCCAGAAGTGTAGAAGATTTTAGGATAGAGGGACAGCATGGTCGGTGTAGGCTTGGAGGGCTGAAGGGCCTGTTCCTGTGCTGCACTTTTCTTTGTTAAGTCCTAAATCATAGTACCAAGGTCTTCGTTTACAGGTTGAGATATATACAAATATAAATTAGGTACATTTTATAGGTGTCCAATCATAAATGGATGAATTCTAGATTGAAGGATAGCATGCTGATTGCACACCATTTTCCTGGGTTAGCTCATTTCCATAATTATTCAGTTTTGAATGCAACTTTGGCCTTGTGCAAGCAGCTAACCTAATGAACAAATGAACAAATTGTGCTGGAGGGAAGAATTAAAGTGGCTGCATGGAGGGGTTTGCAACCTTTGGAAAGGCTTAAATTACATTTCAATCAACCAGCAAACCTTGCCAAGACTAAAAAAAAAGGCAGCAAATATGAAATTAAGAAATTCAATATGGAGGCATGTTATGGGGTCTGAAATTGGGTTGCCAACCCTCCAGGATTGGCCGGAAGTGTCCAGAAATTGAAGATCAATCTCCATGACACTGCTACATGCAACTCTGGAGAAAAATCATCAGATTTTTAAAAGGATTTAAAAAAAAAAATTCTTTTAACATTCCTCTTTACCAGGCATAAAAATATGAAAAATGGGAAAAAGAAAGCTCTTTGGCTGACAGTCAAGCATCATTCAATTGGGTGATTCTTTTTGCCTTTCAATTAGTTTAAGAAAGAAGTCCGTCACAAGGACGGATGTGTTGGCTGACTAATGGCTGGGGCATGGGGCAAGCCATGTGATAACAAAACCTCCAGGAGCACATTTAATCACAGCTGGCAACCCTAGTTTGAAGGCAAGTGTCAAATATCAGTCCCCTTGTGCTGTATAAGATAGGTACAAGAAGAAGTGCGTAATTCGGTACTAAGTGTTGCCTATCATCAATAAATCCATGACGCAAGCTCTTCACAACTGTGAGCACCATTCGTGTGCAGGTGCCCTTGTCAGCAACTGTATGCTGCTGTCAGTGTGTTTGTGAAGGCTCTTGGTTATTGACAGATGGGTGTGCCAAGACATATAGATGCACAATGGCAAATACAGCTTGGGTGTTTACTGATCAATCTGGCATGCCTTCTTTCATTTTGTATACTTCAACTGTGAAATACTGAAACCAGGAACATCCAAACAAATCCCATCATTAAAGATACCTCCAAAGGTGACCACCACACAACTTTCCAGCTTCAAGCACGGTGAGTTTACGGAAGAAATACTTTCAACTGCGCCCTACTCTTACCAATTCTTGTTCTGTTGGAAGTTCTGAAAATGGTTCACTTTCCGGTGGTTTAACTGAACACTATGGGCTTTTGGGGGCGTGGGTTAAAACCAAACATAATGTCATGTGAGTAATTAATACCCTCCAAAATAAATTTACACATTCATGTTATTAAACTAGCCCCAGACACTCCAGAGAAGTCATAGTTTAATATGACAAATGGTTCAAATGTGTGTGACGGAGGTGACTGGAAGGTTTGGGAGAGTCACCCCGACCCCGGCCCTTCAACCCGGCTCCAGGCTCCTGTCCCCCGCCCTCACCTCGGCTCCAGGCTCCTGTCCCTCACCCCGGCTGCAGGCCCCGGTCCCTCGGCCTCACCTCGGCTCCAGGCTCCTGTCCCTCACCCCGGCTCCAGGCCCCGGTCCCTCGGCCTCACCCCGGCTCCAGGCCCCGGTCCCTCGGCCTCACCCCGGCTCCAGGCCCCGGTCCCTCGGCCTCACCCCGGCTCCAGGCACCGGTCCCTCGGCCTCACCCCAGCTCCAGGCACCGGTCCCTCGGCCTCACCCCGGCTCCAAGCCCCGGTCTGTCGACCTCACCCCAGCTCCAGGCCCGGACCTCACGCCGGGATATCCGTGTTTCTGTGCGGGTCAGACTCACCTGCCAGACGTTCAGTCCCAGCCGAAGGGACAAAGAAGCCCCGGACCTGAAGTCGCCAATAAATGGAGCTGCCAGTTTAACTTGTAGGGAGGCGGAGACTGATAAGCAGAGAGATCCTGAGAATCAGAGACTGAGAATCACTGAGAGATACTGAGAATCAGTCACTGAGAGATCCTGAGAATCAGAGACTGGGAATCACTGAGAGATCCTGAGAATCAGTCACTGAGAGATCCTGAGAATCAGAGACTGGGAATCACTGAGAGATCCTGAGAATCAGAGAGAGATTCTGAGAATCACAGAGATCCTGAGAATCAGAGACTGAGAATCAGAGAGAGATCCTGAGAATCAGAGAAAGATCCTGAGAATCACAGAGAGACCATGAGAATCACTGAGAGGTCTTGAGAATAACAGAGATCCTGAGAATCAGAGAGAGAGATCCTGAGAATCACTGACAGATCCTGAGAATCAGAGAGTGACCCTGAGAATCACAGACAGACCCTGAGAATCACAGAGAGACCCTGAGAATCACGGAGAGGTCTTGAGAATAACAGAGATCATGAGAATCAGCGAGAGAGATCCTGAGAATCACTGAGAGACCTTGACAATCACAGAGATCCTGAGAATCAGAGAGAGATCCTGAGAATCACTGACAGATCCTGAGAATCAGAGAGAGATCCTGAGAATCACAGAGAGATCCTGAGTCACAGAGAGACCCTGAGAATCACTGAGAGATCTTGAGAATCACAGAAATCCTGATAATCAGAGAGAGAGATCCTGAGTCAGAAAGAGATCCTGAGAATCACTGAGAGATCCTGAGAATCAGAGAGACATCCTGAGAATCACTGAGATCCTGATAATCAGAGAGAGATCCTGAGAATCAGGAAGACATCCTGAGAATCAGAGACATCCTGAGAATCAGGGAGAGAGATCCTGAGAATCAAAGAGAGACATCCTGAGAATCAGAGAGACATCCTGCATTCGCTGTGCCAAGAAACACAACACTATGTAACACGACTCCGGTTAGATACGGGGCATCAGCAGGGAATGAGCGGGCAAGGCTGCAATTAGCCCCGTTTCTTGCACTGAGGAACCCCGCTCGCCAAAACCCCACAGTGCAGGGACAGATGGGGATGCTGAAAAATAGCATCCCCATCTCCCGAGCCCCTGACGCAAACCCTAACCCCCAATTCACCTGTTATTTTTTTTAAAAATTAGAGTACCCAATTAATTTTTTCCAATTAAGGGGCAATTTAGCGTGGCCATTTGACCTACCCTAAACATCTTTGGGTTGTGGGGGCGAAACCCATGCAGACACGGAGAGAATGTGCAAACTCCACACGGACAGTGACACAGAGCCGGGATCGAACCTGGGATCTCAGCACCTTGAGGCAGCAATGCTAACCATCATGCCACAATGCTGCCCACCAAGTCACCTATTATGAGGTCCTCGGCTCCTCCCCTCACCCTAACTCACATGCAGATGGCACACCTGAGCCCAATCCACGTCAGTAAATAAATGCCAGCTGGCAGTGCCAGGGTACCAGGCTGGCACCAGGGTGCCATCCTGCCTAGAGGGCAAGCACCTGGGAACTTCCGATCCCCTGGGAAACCCCTATGAGGGGCAGCATGGTAGCATTGTGGAGAGCACAATTGCTTCACAGCTCCAGGGTCCCAGGTTTGATTCCGGCTTGGGTCACTGTCTGTACGGAGTCTGCACATCCTCCCCGTGTTTGCGTGGGTTTCCTCCGGGTGTTCCGGTTTCCTCCCATAGTCCAAAGATGTGCAGGTTAGGTGGATTGGCCATGATAAATTGCCCTTAGTGTCCAAAATTGCCCTTAGTGTTGGGTGGGGTTACTGGGTTATGGGGATAGGTGTTGACCTTGGGTTGGGTGCTCTTTCCAAGGGTGCAGACATGATGGGCCGAATGGCCTCCTTCTGCACTGTAAATTCTATGATAAATGAGTGCCATTCTGCCTGATCCCCGTTTGTTGAGTACTGAATGGCGCTCGCCTGAGGGCTCCGAGGCGAAGGAGATAGATACCAACGCCTCGGTTACCTCAGGGTACTGGATATTAGAGTGAGACTAGATGTCTCGCTCTAATATGCAGATTTGCCAAAGCGTGATCCCGCCCTCACGGCATTGCATTAGATATTGTGAGGCGTAGTGAACCCGGTAAATCCCAGGAGCGTGTCTACCGGCCAAATTGGGCCACGGTGCACTGACCTTCAGGCGCAACATGACCAGTAGATCGCGTCCTGAGAATTTCTGATAGATACTGGGCTGGATTCTCCAGTCCCCCAGCTGCATGTTTCTCGGCGGCGCACCGTTCGCTGGCGGCATGAATTCTGCCTTTCTGCCACTAGTCATTAGGATTTCCCATTGAAGCCACCCCATGCCACGGTAAACGTACCGGCGGGTGTATACTGCCAGACTCCCAATTCCGGCCAGAATCACTGAGAGGTTGAATATTACAGAACATTTTCATACTCAATGACCCGGCCAATGAAGGCAAGCATGCCATATGCCTTCTTGACTACCTTTTCCACCTGTGTTGCCACTTTCAGTGACCTGTGGACCTGTACACCTAGATCCCTTTGACTGTCAATACTCTTGAGGGTTCTACCATTCACTGTATATTCCCTACCTGTATTAGACCTTCCAAAATGCATTACCTCACATTTCTCCGGATTAAACTCCGTCTGCCATCTCTCCGCCCAAGCCTCCAAACAATCTAAATCCTGCTGTATCCTCTGACAGTCCTCATCGCTATCTGCAATTCCACCAACCTTTGCGTCATCCGCAAACTTACTAATCAGACCAGTTACATTTTCCTCCAAATCATTTATATATACTACGAACATCAAAGGTCCCAGCACTGAACCCTGCAGAACACCACTAGTCACAGTCCTCCAATCAGAAAAGCACCCTTCCATTGCTACTCTCTGCCTTCTATGACCTAGCCAGTTCTGTATCCATCTTGCCAGCTCACCTCTGATCCTGTGTGACTTCACCTTTTGTACCAGTCTGCCATGAGTGACCTTGTCAAAGGCCTTACTGTAGTCCTTACAGACAACATCCACTGCCCTACCTGCATCAATTATCTTTGTGACCTCTTTGAAAAACTCTATCAAGTTAGTGAGACACAACCTCCCCTTCACAAAACCGTGCTGCCTCTCGCTCATACGTCCACTTGCTTCCAAATGGGAGTAGACCCTGTCTCAAAGAATTCTCTCCAGTAATTTCCCTACCACTGACTCACCGGCCTATAGTTCTCTGGATTATCCTTGCTACCCTTCTTAAACAAAGGAACAACATTGGCTATTCTCCAGTCCTCCGGGACATCACCTGAAGACAATGAGGAGCCAAAGATTTCTGTCAAGGCCTCAGCAATTTCCTCTCTTGCCTCCTTCAGTATTCTGGGGTAGATCCTATCTGGCCCTGGGGACTTATCCATCTTAATATTTTTCAAGACGCCCAACACCTCGTCTTTTTGGATCTCAATGTGACCCAGGCTATCTACATACCCTTTTCCAGACTCAACATCCACCAATTCCTTCTCTTTGGTGCGTACTGATGCAAAGTATTCATTTAGTACCTCACCCATTTCCTCTAGCTCCACACATAGATTCTCCCTTCAGTGGGCCAACCCTTTCCCTGGCTACCCTCTTGCTTTTTATGTACGTGTAAAAAACCTTGGGATTTCCCTTAACCCTATTTGCCAATAACTTTTTGTGACCCCTTTTAGCTCTTTGCTTAAGTTGCTTCCTACTTTCCTTATATTCCACACAGGCTTCATCTGTTCCCAGCCTTCTAGCCCTGACAAATGCCTCCTTTTTTTTGATGAAGCCTACAATATCTCTCGTTATCCAAGGTTCCCGAAATTTGCCATATTTATCCTTCTTTCTCACAGGAACATGCCAATCCGGAAATCATTTCAAGTGACATTTGAAAGCCTCCCACATGTCAGATGTTGATTTACCCTCAAACATCCGCCCCCAATCTAGGTTCTTCAGTTAAATAAAAGCAAATTACTGCGAATGCTGGAATCTGAAACGAAAGGGAAAATGCTGGAAAATCTCAGCAAGTCTGGCAGCATCTGTAGGGAGGGAAAAGAGCTAACGTTTCGAGTTCGAGTCCGATGACTCAATGCTGCCAGACTTGCTGAGATTTTCCAGCATTTTCCCTTTAGGTTCTTCAGTTCCTGCCTAATATTGTTAAAATTAACCTTCCCCCAATTTAGCACATTCACCCTAGGACCACTCTTATCCTTGTCCACCAGCACTCTAAAACTTACTGAATTGTGGTCACTGTTCCCGAAATGCTCCCCGACTGAAAATTCTACCAACTGGCTGGGTTCTTTCCCCAATACCAGGTCCAGTACAGCCCCTTCCTTAGTTGGACTATCTACATATTGTTTTAAGAAGCCCTCCTGGATGCTCCTTACAACCTCTGCCCCATCCAAGCCCCTAGCACTAAGTGAGTTCCAGTCAATAAGAACTAGGAGCAGGAGTAGGCCATATGGCCCCTCGAGCCTGCTCCACCATTCAATGAGATCATGGCTGATCTTTTGTGGACCCAGCTCCACTTTCCGACCCGAACACCATAACCCTTAATCCCTTTATTCTTCAAAAAATTATCTATCCTTATCTTAAAATCATTTAATGAAGGAGCCTCCACTGCTTCACTGGGCAAGGAATTCCATAGATTCACAACTCTTTGGGTGAAGAAGTTCCTCCTAAACTCAGTCCTAAATCTATTAACCCTTATTTTGAGGCTATATCCCCTAGTTCGGCTTTCACCACCCAGTGGAAACAATCTGCCCGCATCTATCCTATCTATTGCCTTCATAATTTTATATGTTTCTATAAGATCCCCCCTCATCCTTCTAAATTCCAATGAGTACAGTCCCAGTCTACTCAACCTCTCCTCGTAATCCAACCCCTTCAGCTCTGGGATTAACCTAGTGAATCTCCTCTGCACACCCTCCAGCGCCAGTACGTCCTTTCTCAGGTCAGGTCCTTTCCCCAATATTAGGGAAGTTAAAGTCTCCCATCACAACAACCCTGTTGCTTTTACTCCTTTCCAAAATCTGTCCACCTATCTGCTCCTCTATCTCCCGCTGGCTGTTGGGAGACCTGTAGTAAACCCCCAACATTGTGACTGCACCCTTCTTTTTCCTGATCTCTACCCATATAGCCTCACTGCCCTCTGAGGTGTCCTCCCGCATTACAGATGTGATATTCTCCCTAACCAGTAGCGCAACTCATCCACCCCTTTTAAATCCCCTTCTATCCCGCCTGAAACATCTAAATCCTGGAACATTTAGCTGCCAACCCTGTCCTTCCCTCAACCAGTTCTCTGTAATGGCAACAACATCATAGTTCCAAGTACTAATCCAAGCTCTAAATTCATCTGCCTTACCTGTTATACTTCTTGCATTAAAACTTCATTATGATTGATGTCAGGGCCACCGGATGGTAGTCATTGAGGCACATAGTTCTTCTTTGGTACTGGTATGATGGTAGTTTTCTTGAAGCAGGTGGGGACCTCGGAGCGGAGTAGGGAAAGTTAAAGATGTCCGCGAACACATCTGCTAGCTGGTCCGTGCAGGCTTTGAGTGCATGACCAGGGAGCCCGTCCAGACCCGTCGCCTTCCGAGGGTTCACTTTCAGGAAGGCCGATCTAACTTCGGAAGCTGTGACGGTGGGTATAGGTGTATTTTGGGCTGCTGGGGCACTTGAAAGTGGATCGATGGTTTCCTGCTCGAACCGAGCATAGAATGCATTGAGTTCACCGGGAAGGGTGCACAACTGCGGAGATATTGCTCGGCTTCACTTTGTTGTTGAAAATACAGAAAAATGTGTCATTTGAAAGATGGAAGTCTGGCAATATCTGGTCTGAGAGAAACCTGAGAGGATACAGGGAAAGGTCCCATGAAAGGTTAATAGCAGCTACAAAGAGCAGGATTATAAAATGCAAATTCTTTCTCACAAGCAGGCTCAGCAAACACAGGATTCTTGTACAGTAGTCCCCCGTTATACCGCGCTCCGCAATACCGCGGTTCGCGATATACCGCGGGGGGGCTTATGGACCCCAACTGTCAGTTGTGTCAATTTCAGCGGCCGGCTGATTATTTCAGTGAGAGCAGCTTCCCTCTCTGGATCAAAGTGAGCCGGCCGCTGAAATTGACACTGCCGGCTGCTCTCTCCCTCCAATCAGAAACATTAAAACTTAAAAGTTGGATTGGAGGGAGAGAGCAGCCGGCAGTGTCAATTTCAGCGGCCGGCTCACTTTGATCCGGAGAGGGAAGCTGCTCTCACTGAAACAATCAGCCGGCCGCTGAAATTGACACTGCCGAGGGGGGGCGGGTGTTGGGGGGGAGAAGAGGGGGGGCGGGTGTTGGGGGGGAGGAGAGGGGGGGCGGGTGTTGGGGGGGGAAGAAGAGGGGGAGCGGGTGTTGGGGGGGGAGAAGAGGGGGGGCGGGTGTTGGGGGGGAGAAGCGGGGGGGCGGGGTGTTGGGGGGAGAAGAGGGGGGCGGGTGTTGGGGGGGGAGAAGAGGGGGGGCGGGTGTTGGGGGGGGAGAAGAGGGGGGGAGAAGAGGGGGGGGCGGGTGTTGGGGGGGAGAAGAGGGGGGGCGGGTGTGGGGGACGGTGTGGGGGAGAGGAGGGGCGGGTGTTGGGGGAGAGAGGGGGGCCCTGCGGGTGTTGGGGGACGGGGGAGGAGAGGGGGGGGGAGGGGGCGAGCCGGAGGGTGTGGGGAGGGGGCGAGCCGGAGGGTGTGGGGGGACAGGGGGCGAGCTGGACGCTGTGGGGGCGAGCCGGAGGGTGTGGGGGGAGAGGGGGCGAGCCGGAGGGTGTGGGGGGAAGAGGGGGCGAGCCGGAGGGTGTGGGGGAGAGGGGGCGAGCCGGAGGGTGTTGGGGGGGAGAGGGGCGAGTCGGAGGGTGTGGGGGGAGAGGGGTCTAGTTGGAGGATGTGGGGGGAGAGGGGGCAAGCCGGAGGAAAAAAAAGAAATTGACACTGCCGGCTGCTCTCTCCCTCCAATCAGAAACATTAAAACTTAAAAGTTGGATTGGAGGGAGAGAGCAGCCGGCAGTGTCAATTTCAGCGGCCGGCTGATTTCA
Organism: Scyliorhinus canicula; assembly: GCF_902713615.1. Taxonomy (NCBI): domain Eukaryota; kingdom Metazoa; phylum Chordata; class Chondrichthyes; order Carcharhiniformes; family Scyliorhinidae; genus Scyliorhinus; species Scyliorhinus canicula. The sequence goes on along the minus strand of NC_052159.1, from coordinate 47,944,283 downwards.
GTGAGAGCAGCTTCCCTCTCCGGATCAAAGTGAGCCGGCCGCTGAAATTTTAATTGGATCCACGATGGGGGTTTTAAATTTATTTAAAAATCTATGCTAGCGCTTCCCATTGTGAGTCAACGGGGGTCTGACCTCTCCCCCCCCCCCCCCCCCCCCCCCCCCCCCCCCCCCCGTAGACTCACAATGGGAAGCGCTAGCATAGATTTTTAAATAAATTTAAAACCCCCATCATGGATATCTGCGGCTCGGATACAACGCGGGTGGCTGTCTTGGACCCCAACACCCGCGTTATAAAGGGGGACTACTGTAGAAAAGCGAAAACAATGGCTCACACCTTAATTGAAAGTAACTATCTTAGGAAGCATCTGGAAAAGCATTGATGAGAGTTTCAATTGAATTAAGTGACGAATGTTTAAAACAGGCAGGTCTTTCAAGTCATAACCAAGTGAAATTTTAGCATACAGCTAAAAGCAAAGGTTTCACACCTTCATTGAAATTAACTCTCTTAGTAAACAGCTGGAAAGGAAAGGATGATGTTCAGTTGAATTTGGTGTCAATTCTAAGTGTGAAATTCTACTAACATCAAGTGAATTAAAGAACATTGGAGACAACCTGTCTACGAGAAACATCATTTAAAGTCAAAATCAAAGGCAAAGTTATGAGCTGGGGACAATTGGAAAAATAATACTATACAAATGACAGGAATTAAAAGTAACACCTCTATTGAAACCAAAGCATATTTTGAATATCACAAAGGAACTTTGAACATCACAAAGGACAATGTAATCAGATCTGAGGGCTGAGGCCATGCCCAAAATGAATACTTAGTTGTATTAGAATGTTTAGATCAAAGATACTTTTTAACAATCAAAGTGAAATAAGTTAATTGACAATAAGGTAATAAAAACTTGATAATTGTTAGAAAGAGAATATAAACCCAGGGAGCAGAAGCAGATCAGAGAGAACAGAACTCAGAGAGAGGAGAGACGCATATTCAGCTTTCACAGCTCAGTCATGGCAAATATGAGACAAGCAGCCGAGCTTAAACAGCTATACATCTAAGGAAGACTAGAATTTAAACAGGAGTCAGAGTCAGCTGAGAGATAGCTAGCAGAGCTAGCTCTCGTAGCTCAGTACATGGGATCGACAAGACACAGCAACTGAGCTAACCAGCGAATACATCTCAAAAAGACCAGACTTTAAAGAAGTTTGATTGTCAAGGTGGGCCTGAAGGTCCCTTCAACCAACCAGCAGGATCCAGAAGCAAGATCTTTTTACCTTTCTGTAAAGAAAGTGTTTGCAGCTTTTAAAAGAAAAAATATAACAATAAAATAACTTAATTTAACCTGAAAAAGTGGTTATTCCTAAAGTCTACTTTACTTACTTAGCAATGCAGGACCCAGGACATCGATGCTACTAAGTGGTAAGTAGATAAAATCTTCAGTGAAGGTATGGGTTATACCGGGGGATAACTTGAAAATATAGTTTGACCTGAATAGCACCCACTGAAGCCTGCATCGGAGTCAGGGAGTGAGAATCTCTGTTCACCATTTAGAATGTCGGCCCTTTTTGGTATAGGGGGAATTCTAAGAATAATGGTGAGTTTTCAAAATCAACTTTAGCCCATTATGTTGTTTAGGCCTTGCCACAACCAACGAGAGGCCGTGACGTTAGTCTGTGACTCTAGCTTGGTCTGATATTCTCTCTTGGCATCCCGGATGGCTTTGCAGAGGTCGTACCTGGATTTCTTGTATAGATCAGGGTCGCCTGACTTGAACCTCTCAGACCTGTCTTTTAGTAGGGAGTCAATCTCCCGATTAAGCCATGGTTTCCGTTTGGGGAACGTACGTACTGCTTTCTTTGGCACGCAATCGTCCACACATTTGCTGAAGTCTGACGGTGGTGGCATACTCATTTAGGCTAGTCGCTGAGTTGTTAAATATGGACCAATCCAGTCACGTAGGAGTTCTTCTGTTTCCTCGGACCAGCACTGCATGACCTTCTTAGCCGGGTTCTCCTGCTTAGGTTTCTACTTGTATGCCGGCAGAAGGAACACCAGCTTGTGGTCTGATTTCCCAAAGTGCGGTCAGGGGATGGAACGGTAGACGCCCTTGATTTTTGTGTAGCAGTGGTCAAGAGTGTTGTCATCCCAGTGGGACAGGAGATGTGCTGGTGGAATTTTGGCAGTACAGTCTTGAGGTTGGCCTTGTTGAAGTCCCCGGCCACGATGTACAAGGCCTCTGGGTGTCCTGGGGTGGGATGTAGACAGCTGTCATCATGGCTGAAGTGACTTCCACATGCTATATGGTCCGCCCACCCATGGAATCCACTTGGGTTGTGGAAGTGCTCACTTAACCATGATTGTCAATTCCCTATTAGCAATAACCTTCAGCCACATGCCAGAGGCTCGGTAGTGGGTGGGGGTTATGGGTGGTGCTAAAGAAAAGAGGGACTACGATATCCTACAATATCTGTGGCATTCTGGAACAGGTTAGCTGATTCTATACCTGATCTGCAGAGCATCTTAAAGAAATACAGTAGTGTATTTGAGGACATACTGAGGTCCATGCAAGGAGTACAGCTGGCATTTAAAATCAAACAAAACAGCCAGCATAAGAGTCTCAAGGCTAGAGCAGTACCCTATGCCTTACATGCAAACGTAGAACCTGAACGAATTATATTTTTGGAATGCAGAAGTCTTGGAACCCATCACGACTAGTAACTGGGCAACCCCTATTGTGCCTGTAATGACGCAGAATGGAACTAAATGCATTTGTGGAGATTTAAAAACCCTCAATCCGGTTTTATGCGTGGATCAATACCTGCTACCGTTGATTAAGAATTTGTTCGCCGGCCTAGCATGAGGACAGACGTTCAGCTTACCTGCGAATGAATGTTGCAGCTAAGTCTCAACACCTGCTCACCAAATTTTGACATATAAAGGCCTAGTCCACTATAAGAGATTACCTTTTATTATAACATCAGCACCTGCTTTGTTTCAGTGGTCCATGGACCAGATCTTAAGCAGTTTGCAGAGGGTACAATGTTACCATGACAACATACTGATCACCATTACCAACAAACAGGAACACTTGCATAACTTAGAAGCCACATTGAAATGCCTTCAGACTCAATAGTCTTCGTCTCAGGAAAGATAAGTGTGACTTCTTTCAAACGTCAATACAATATTTAGGTCCTGTAATCGATAACTCAGGTTCACACATCGCACTCAAGAAGATGGAGTGTGCCACGGATGCCCCACAAACAACGAACGTAACACAGTTATGATCATTCCTAGTGTTAATTAACTACTATGGGAAATTTGTTTCGATCAGCGCAGAGGTGACGGGTTGATGGGTCTTTTCTGTGCTCTAGACCTCTATGACTTACATGACCCTGCTTAAACCATTACATAATTTGTCGTGCATAAAACAAGCATGGCAATAGACACCAGAATGCAATAAAGCTTATCAGTCAGTTAAAGAGGCACTAAAGAAGTCAGAAGTGTTAGTATGTTTCAACCCGAAGTTGCCACTACAACGTGCCTGTGATGTCCCGCTATACAGAGTTGGGAGGTTGTGTCACACATACCACCTTCAGAGGAGGAAGACCAATAACTAAAATGTGCCGAATCGCCCAGTTGGAGAAGGAGACACTGAGTTTATTTTTGGTGTGAGAAAATGTCACCAATACCTCTATGGTCGTCACTTCACATTGTTGATGGACCACAGACCCTTAACAACTATTTTTGGGCCACATAAGGTCAGCAACCAGGTTTATTATCTGCACATTCTTACGAGATCAAATACCATCAGTCAGAGAGCCACACCAATGCCGATGTGCTGTTACGTTTGTATTTGCCTGCTGGTCAGGTACCACCCAATAGTGAAAATAACTTGTATTTTTCGCAAATAGAGTACGTCCCAATGACTGCAGCTTAGGCCCAACAACAGAGTAGAAATGATCCATGATGGAGAAAGTACTGGACATGATGTTAAAAGGGAGGATAGCATGAATGCATCCCGAATTAAAGCCATATGTTTTGAGAAAACTCAAATTGACAGTACAAGGCTGTTGTGGGCGATGAGGGTAATAATCATTCCAAACGTGCAACGGAGAATATTGGAACAATCAGATGAAGAACACCCAAGTATGTTTCAAATGAAGGAACTCGCAAGATGCTACTTTTGGTGGACAGAAATCAATGCTCAGATTGAGGAACAAGCAGGTTTCTGCTCGTCATGTGAGCGGCCTAACATGTCTAGGCAATGTCTATTGACTTTGCAGGTCTATATGAGGGGCGAATGTTCATGGTTGACATAGATGTGCACTCTAAATGACTGGCGGTGGTCCTAATGAAGTCAACAACTGTGGAACAAACCATTGAAAAGCTCGATGAGATTTTTGCCAGATTTGGGAAACCAGAATAAATTGTGAGTGATATCGATCCACAATTCACGACTCAGGTGTTTGAGGACTATCGAAAGATGAATGGTATCCAACACATAAAATCAGAACCTTACCAGCCATCCACAAATGCTTTAGCTGAAAGCTTTGTCAGGTCCTTGAAGCATGCACTGAAAGCTTTCAAGGGTCAAAGTTTATTAAACGGCCATCTAAACAGTTTCTTGGCGACCTATCGCAACATCAAACACGCAATTATTTGGAGTTCCCCAGCTTTACTGCTACTGAAGAGGGAGCTGAGAATTACATTTGATCTACTTTTACCACAGGAGTCATCCATGATTGTGGAAAGCAATCAACAGTCGCAAATAATAAGGGAAGGTAATCCCAAATAATGTTTATTCCGACAAGAAGAGCAAGGTTTGGCACGCATCTGTACCACCAGAGAGAAGTGGTGTCCTGCAACTGTACTGGCTCAAACTGGCCCTGTCTCCTATGTGTGACGGGGACTCCACACCGAGTAAGAATAATGAACTTTGGTTTATTTACAGTTACGTTAAATACAACTCCTGGTAGATCCCTACCGGGTCTCTCCATGGTTGATGCCTTATTAACGTACTTATATACATCATAACTGAATGGAGTTCCCCTGCCCCTCAGAGGGGGAGCTCGTACTCTGTGATAACCATGGAGAAGATAATCATTCTCACCCCATAAGTCCCGTGCATGATATTGCATGAAGTTCCCAAGTAAAGAAAGTATTTCCAGTTATTTTTTTTAATAAACATTTATTGAAGTATTTTTGGTCTTGTAACAACAACACAATAAACAATGTACATTAAACTATAAACAGTGCAAAAGCCATCTCCCTTCCTTACAGGTCCAGCTTTATTTCTCCCCTAATCTAAGCTAAACTAACCCCCCCCCCCCCCCCCCCCCCCCCTTCTGCTGACGATTCATTTTCCGCAAAGAAGTCGACGAACGGTTGCCACCTCCGGGTGAACCCTAACACTGACCCTCTCAAAGTGAACTTGATTTTCTCCATACAAAGAAAGCTAGCCATGTCCGATAGCCAGGTCTCCGACTTCGGGGGCTTTGAGTCCCTCCAAGCTAATAGTATCCGTCTCCGGGCTACCAGGGAAGCAAAGGCCAGAGCGTCTGCCTCTTTCTCCTCCTGGATTCCTGGGTCTTCCGACACCCCGACAATCGCCACCTCTGGACTCAGCGCCTTGTTTTTAACACCGTGGACATGACATCTGCAAACCCCTGCCAAAATCCCCTAAGCTTCGGACATGTCCAGAACATGTGGACATGGTTCGCTGGTTCTCCCGCACATTTTGCACACCTGTCTTCCACCCCAAAGAATCTGCTCATCCGGGCCACTGTCATGTGAGCCTGGTGAACAACCTTAAATTGTATCAGGCTGAGCCTGGCACATGTTGCGGACACGTTGACTCTACTCAACGCGCCTGCCCATAGACCATCCTCTATCTCTCCTCCCAGCTCCTCCTCCCACTTACGATTCAGCTCCTCGGTGTGCGCCTCCTCTGACTCCATAAGTTCCTTGTAAATGTCCGAGACTCTGCCTTCTGCTACCCACCCACTGGAAACTACCCTGTCGTGAATCCCCCTTAGCGGTAGGAACGGGAAGGTTGACACCTGTTTACGTAGAAAGTCCCGCACCTATAGGGGCAGCAGGGTAGCATGGTGGTTAGCATAAATGCTTCACAGCTCCAGGGTCCCAGGTTCGATTCCCGGCTGGGTCACTGTCTGTGTGGAGTCTGCACGTCCTCCCCCTGTGTGCGTGGGTTTCCTCCGGGTCCTCTGGTTTCCTCCCACAGTCCAAAGATGTGCGGGTTAGGTGGTTTGGCCATGCTAAATTGCCCGTAGTGTCCTAATAAAAATAAGGTTAAGGGGGGGGTTGTTGGGTTACGGGTATAGGGTGGATACGTGGGTTTGAGTAGGGTGATCATGGCTCGGCACAACATTGAGGGCTGAAGGGCCTGTTCTGTGCTGTACTGTTCTATGTTCTATGTTCTATAGATACCTGAATTCTTTTCCCCTCACCAACCCAAACTTCTCCTCCAGCGCCCTCACACTCGGAAAGTTCCCCTCTATAAACATATCCCCCATCCTCTCAATCTTTGCTCTCCGCCATATCTGGACCCCCCATCCATACTCCCCGGGGCAAACGGTGATTATTACAGATTGGGGACCAGACCGATGCTCCCACTGCTCCCACCTGTCTCCTCCATTGCCCCCAGACTCTCAGGGCAGCCACCACCATGGGGCTGCTGGAGTACCGTGCCGGCGGGAACGGCAGAGGCGCAGTTACCAATGCCCCCAAATTGGTGCCCTTGCATGAAGCCGCCTCCATACGCTCCCATGCCGACTCCTCCCCCACCACCTAACGCCTGATCATGGCTATATTCGCCGCCCAGTAATAGTTACTAAAATTTGCCAGCGCCCTCTCCCCAACTCCACTCAAGCATTACCTTCCTTACCCGCGGGGTCTTGCCCGTCCAAATTAAGCCAGTGATCACTTTGTTGACCCAATTAAAAAAGGACTGCGGAATAAAGATGGGGAGACACTGAAATACAAACAGTAATCTCGGGAGGACCGTCATCTTCACCGTCTGCACCCCCCCAGCTAGTGACAACAGAAGCGCATCCCCTCTCCGAAAATCGTCCTTCATTTGGTCTATTAGTCGGGCCAGATTTAATTTATGCAGCCGGTCTCATTCCCGTGCCACTTGGATGCCTAGGTATCTAAAGCTTCTCCCTACTAATCTAAATGGCAGCTCCCCAATCGCCTCTCAGGTCCCCTCGCCTGGACCGCAAACATCTCACTTTTCCCCATATTTAGCTTATACCCCGAAAACCGGCAAAATTCCACTGGAATCCTCATGATTTCTTCCATCCCCACGATTGGGTCCGATACATACAGAAGCAGGTCGTCTGCATAGAAAATGAAAATGAAAATCGCTTATTGTCACAAGTAGGTTTCAAATGAAGTTACTGTGAAAAGCCCCTAGTCACCACATTCCAGTGCCTGTTCGGGGAGGCTGGTACGGCAGGTACGAGGCTGGTAGAGCGAGACTCTGTGCTCGACACCCCCCCGGACCAGCCCTTTGAAGCTCTCAGAGCAATTGCCAATTGTTCTATAGCTAGCGCAAACAACAGTGGGGAGAGGGGGCATCTCTGTCTCGTCCCCCGGTGCAGTCTAAAATAGTCCGATGTTGTCCTATTCGTCCGTACGCTTGCCACAGGAGACTGATACAGCAACCTGACCCAGTCAATAAAGCCCCGCCCAAATCCGAACCATCGCAGTACCTCCCACAGCTAATCCCATTCTACCCGATCAAAAGCCTTTTCTGCATCCATTGCGATCACTACCTCCATCTCCCTATCTTCCTGGGGCATCATGATCATGTTTAACAACCTTCTTACATTGGCCACCAACTGTCTACCCTTAACAAGCCCTGTCTGGTCCTCCCCAATAACATCCGGAACACAATCCTCAATTCTGGAGGACAAAATTTTGGCCACAAATTTGGCATCCACATTCAACAGGAATATCGGCCTGTGGGACCCACACAGCTCTGAGTTCTTGTCCCGCTTCAGAATCAGCGAAATTGCGAACTGTGACATCGTCGGGGGCAGCACCCCTCTTTCCCTTGCCTCATTGGACATCCTCATCAACACCGGCCCCAATATCCCAGAGAACTTTTTATAAAACTCCACTAGGTTCCCGTCCGGCCTGGGGCTTTACCCGACTGCATGGCCTTCAGACCCTCCGCTATCTCTTCCAACCTGATCCGGGCCCCCAGCCCTTCTACCAGCTCCCCATCCACCTTTGGGAAATTCAGCCCCTCCAAGAAGTGCCTCATCCCCTCCGGCCCCGTGGGGGGTTCCGACCTGTACAGCCTTATGTAGAAATCCATAAACGCCTTATTCACCCCTGCTGAATCTCCAACCAGGTTCCCATCTCCGTCATTTACTTTCCCTATCTGCCTGGCTGCCTCCTTCTTTCTAAGCTGCTGTGCAAGCATTCTGCTGGCCTTCTCTCCATGCTCATCGATTGCCCCCCTCGCCTTTCTCAGCTGCTCCACCGCCCTCCCTGTGGTTAACAAGCCGAACTCCGCCTGTAGCCTCTGCAGTTCCCTTAAAAGCCCTGCCTCTGAGATCTCCACATACCTTCTATCGATCTGCAGTATCTCCTTTACCAGTTGGTCCATCTCTGCCCTGTCCACCTTCTCCCTATGGGCCCGTATCGAGATCAGCTCCCCTCTGACCACTGCCTTCAGTGCTTCCCAGACCACCGCTGCTGAAATTTCCCGTGTGTCGTTGACCTGCAGGTAGCTCTGAATACATTTCCTCAGCCGGTCGCACACCCCTTCATCCGCAAAAAGTCCCACATCTAACCTCCAGTGCGGGTGCTGGTTACTGTCTTTACTAACCTGCAGGTCAACCCAGTGCGGAGCATGGTCTGAGATTGTGATCGCCGAGTACCCCGTGTCCACCACCCCTGCCAGTAAGGCCCTCCTGAAACTAAAGAAATCAATCCGGGAGTACGCTTTATGCACATGTGTGTAGAAGGAGAACTCCTTCACCCCTGGCTGCACAAATTCCATGGAAAGTATTTCCATTTATAGAAAATAGGTTTTGGGGTTAGGTGGATGATGAGTAGCTTCAGAAACTATGCTATTCTGGAAATTAATTTGATTATTTGGTGATGTGGAAGTGAATTTCCCAGGGTTTAGGGGGACCAATTGTTTTTCCTGTTTTTAAAAATCCTTTCCTTAGGAGTTTGCATGGTTAAAGTTCTGTCTTACCATGTTTGGATGGGCTGTGCTTCATGAACTGGAAGATCTTCACCAATCTGTTTGTAAGACTTTTCAAGTGAAGACTATGATTAAAATCTAATTCCAATTATTTTGAATTATAAATCTATAACACAAGCCTACATGAGTAAAACTACCACAGATAATTGCTTAAGTTTCTTCAGAATGCAATTGAGCCAGATAAGATACACTTCAGAATCATTCAGGAAATTAAAGGAAATAAATGAAGCTGTAGTTAAACAGGAGAATAATGAATTACACCCTGATCACAAAACCTGCAAACTTGGAATCTGAAACCCAGTTAGCTTATGGAAGAATACAATCAAAAATTATTCCAAAAGCACAAAAAGGGTTGTCATGATTTTCTGAGGACCAATAAGGCTTTAAGAAGCAGTTAGCCTGTATTTAGAAACCCAATTAATTGACTAGAGTTCTTTGAGGAGACTAGGTTAGAAGTCTAAATGTAATAACTATCAAGCAGGAATGATAACCAACTTGCCGGCAATCTGATATTTGAATGCATCGTTATTGTAACAGATGAAAATGATACCCATAAATTTTGATTTAAATCTATGAATTGTACATTTGCATTTAATGCTCTGTAATTCTTTTAATCCATTCAAAAAAAAGCATCCTAACAATAACTTGTATATGAATGATAGGTGGTTGTTTCATTTTATTTTTAAAAGAGATAAATTACATTGAATTACATAGAATTTACAGTGCAGAAGGAGGCCATTCAGCCCATCGAGTCTGCACCGGCTCCCGGAAAGGGCACACTACTCAAGGTTAACACCTCCACCCTATCCCCATAACCCAGCAACCCCACCCAACACTAAGGGCAATTTTGGACACTAAGGGGAATTTATCATGGCCAATCCACCTAGCCCGCACATCTTTGGACTGTGGGAGGAAACCGGAGCACCCGGAGGAAACCCACGCACACACGGGGAGGATGTGCAGACTCCACACAGACAGTGACCCAAGCCGGGAATCGAACCTGGGACCCTGGAGCTGTGAAGCGATTGTGCTAACCACAATGCTACCGTGCTGCCCAAATCTAATAAATAAATAAATCTAATCTAATAGTACTAAATTGTAGTTTAATCTCTTGATTTAAGAGTCAAACCCAATTAATCTGACGTCTACCCTTGCCCAAAGATGAATTCCAAAATTAATCCCACAAAATATGGAAACATGATAATTGTACACTCTAGTTCTGGTGCATCATATCCACTTTCTCAATTCATTCTTCAGTACTGTCCCGCAACATAATTCACCATCAATTGTCTGTCTTCTTGATATAAGAAATTCATGTTGAAGAAAATGTTGCTTGCCAGCAACTTTGATTATCATACACTGTGAAAACAGTTATGTTTGTTATTCAAAGTAACTTGTGTTCCTTTTCAACTTGTGAATTATGAAAGTTTTCTGATTACAAACATTCTCTTTTCACCTACAATACTGAAACTGAAAATCGCTTATTGTCACGAGTAGGCTTCAATGAAGTTACTGTGAAAAGCCCCTAGTCGCCACATTCCGGCGCCTGTCCGGGGAGGCTGGTACGGGAATAGCAGCTGAATGTATCAAAGTTTCTAAATTCTGAAATAGTAAACCCTGGAAACTGTAAGTCTTGGTTATACAGCCATATAAAGTGTACAAAAACACCTGCAAAAATGACAATGTGGATGAAATATGAATTTTTAAGCTGACTTTGTTAATAGGCCCGTGCAGATAGAAATCCAAAAGCTGACAAAAGCCCAAGAGGTTCAAGTCTCTCTTTTGCAATGTAAATCCTGTGATTTTATAGTCAGTTGAACAGCAATAGCTGTTCTGACTCAAGCAATCTTTCCTAAAGAAAGCCCAAACTTCATTTTGCTGAATGGTTTAAACCCTGACATTTAAGTTGAAAGGTAAAGACTATTAGGTCCAGTTAATTGTCATCTGCTGCCCCTCTATAGGTGCTGACCTTTTAGTCTACTCCCGTTCTTGCCTCATTGATGATGAATTGCTCAAGAATTGTGAGAAATCATGAGGGTTTTGCCTACAGATTGACCCTCTGTCATCTGCAGTCAGAGGAAGGAAAATAATAAAGAGGTTAATAGTCAGGCAAAGGGTGCATTTGGTTTTGATTCAGTTGGTATTAAAGGTACAGTAGCTGCTTTCACAAAGAGAAAGACTAAATTTAGTGGATTCCCAGACTAAGTGGTTTTACAGATGCATATTATGTATTTTTAAAGTAAATTTAATTAAAGGTTTCAAATTGAAGTAATTAAAGATGGTTTGATCAATATTAAAAAGGCTTTGAAAACTCTGGTGTATAAGGAAGCTGGTATATCCTTAAAGATGGTTTGATCAATATTAACAAGGCTTTGAAAACTCTGGTTTATAAGGAAGCTGGTATATCCTTAAAGATGGTTTGATCAATATTAACAAGGCTTTGAAAACTCTGGTGTATAAGGAAGCTGGTATATCCTTAAAGATGGTTTGATGAATATTAACAAGGCTTTGAAAGCTCTGGTGTATAAGAAAGCTGGTATATCTTTAAAGATGGTTTGATCAATATTAACAAAGCTTTGAAAACTCTGGTGTATAAGGAAGCTGGTATATCCTTAAAGATGGTTTGATCAATATTAACAAAGCTTTGAAAGCTCTGGTGTATAAGGAAGCTGGTATATCCTTAAAGATGGTTTGATCAATATTAACAAGGCTTTGAAAGCTCTGGTGTATAAGGAAGCTGGTATATCCTTAAAGATGGAGTGCAGCGTTTGGGAAAGAAGAGACAATTTTTGTTTTCAAAATGACATCATGAGAAAGCCTTTGTTGACCTTTTAGCAATGATTGGTTGTGACGTCCGGTGGCAGCCATGGAGTGAGTGGTTGCGTATTTGGTAGCTCTCCTTGTGGTGGACCTTTGAGACCTGGGGCGGGATTCTCCCTTCTGGGGACTAAGTCCCCACACCCGCCGGAAAACGGGCGAAACTCCCTCCAGACTTTTTCCTCGAACGTCCGGGATGATTCTCCATTTTCCTGGGGGCTAGCAGAGCCCCAGCATGCGCCCAGCAGCTCTGGCTGCCAGCAGGGCCCTGCTAGCCAGACCGTGCATGCGCACGGCGACAGCAAGCGGGTCCAAGCAAGTGCACAGCGGCCCACCTCAGCGCGGGCACCACTGACATGGCGGAGCCACACAGCGGGCCCGCGTGGAGGAAGGTAGGTCCCTCCCAGATCACGCTGACTCACCAATCGTGGCCCCCAATCGAGGGCCTGCCCACCCCTGAGGCCCAGCCCGGAGTCAGATACCCCGCGCCCCCCACCAGGACCGCCACTGCGGCCGAGGGTCCCAGCTCCCGTCGGCTGGTACCACATGTAAACCACGCTGGGGTTCGGTGGGTGTTTGGTCGATTGACTGCGGAGAATCGCCTAGGGGGCCTGTTCCAATGGCCCCCGACCAGCGCCGCGTCGATTATGCGCGCAGGACTGGCAGGTCCACGGAGAATCGCGGAAGCACCGTCGTGCCGGATTTCCAGCGTAAACGGCTATTCTCCGCCCCCGGGCCGGGAGCGATTCCTGTGCAGAGGGTCGGATAATCCCGCCCCCCTTTTCCCCCAATTTATGGGGGATTTGATCGGCAAAATAGGAGATTGGTGAGGCAGAGGAGAAGAATCCCCCACCAGTGTATGGATTCATGGACCAGAAGTGTTCTGAAAAGGAGATATTGGTGGGCAAAGAAGGGAGTGGAATCTGCAGCACAGAAAAACATGGCGGAGGCTCAGGGACTGGGATTGCCGGCCCAGTGGTCAACGGATCAGCTGGTGGAATTCCTCCAGGAGAGCTTTGCCTAGCAAAGACAAGAGAACCTGGACCCGATTAAGACGGGGATTGACCAGATGGAGCAAAGATTGGAAGCCCAGGGCCAGGCGATCCAGAAGGTGGAAGAGGCGGTGGCTGAGCACGAGGACCAGCTAACCGCGATGACGGCGGAGATGGAGCTGATGAGGGACCCCATAAAAGGCTGCAGGAGAAGGTGGAGGATCTGGAGAACAAGTCCCAGAGACAGAACCTGAGGATTGTTGGCCTCCCGGAGGGCAGCGAGGGATCAGACGCAGGGGCATATGTGGCGGATATGTTTGAGAAGCTGCTGGGGGAAGGTGCGTTTTCTCGGCCCTTGGAGGTGGACAGGGCGCATAGAGCGCTTACGAGGAAGCCGCGGATGAATGAGCCGCCGAGGGCGATGGTGGTATGAATGCACCAGTTCCTGGAACAGAAACAGATCTTGATGTGGGCCAGACAGACGAGGAGCTGCAAATGGGAAGATAACGAACTGCGCATTTACCAGGATGTGGGTGCAGAACTGGCCAAAAGAAGGGAGAGCTTCAATAAAGTTAAATCGTCTCTCTTCAAGAAGGGGGTGAAGTTCGGCATGTTGTACCCAGCTCGTTTGTGGGTCACTTACAAGGGTCAAGAATTTTATTTCGGATCGCCTGATGAAGCGATTAACTTAATTAAGGACAGGGGACTGGCAGGTGATGGAGGACATTGAGCTTGGGGGCGAGTAATTCTGTACCTATGCTGCTAAATTTCTTTTCTCTTTGGGTTCTGTGTGTATTGTTTTTGCACCAATCTTTGGACCTTTGCTCAGTTTGTGTGCGGGTTAACTTTGTTTTTATTGGGGGATGATGGGTGGAATTTCCTTCTTTGTGTTTGTTGGGGATTGTTATGTTTTGCACATGTATGTTCGAGCAGGGGGGAGGGAGATTAGTTGGGTGTAGGATGCTTGGCGCTATGGGTGGGGCCTACCAGGCTGACTGGGCGGGCTAGCTCACGGAAGTGCAGTGGGGGCGGGCAGGTGATAGTTTGTTGTGGGGGTTGAGATTGCTATTTTGTTATTAGGGGGGGGGGAAGGGAGGGGGAATTGTTCAGCAGACAGGGGAGGGACTGGCGCTTGGAGACAAATTGGAGGTCGATGATGGTGGACACCCGAGGGCGGGCCTGAGAAGGCGCGGGACGCGGGCTGGAAGCTGGCCTAAGAAGGGTGATGGTTGAACGGCAGGGTGGGGAGTGGCGGCCTCCCCCGACCACGCTGACAGGCTGATAACATGGAATGTGAGAGGGCTGAATGGGCCGGTCAAGAGGGCTCACATTTATGCGCATTTGAAGAGTTTGAAGGCAGACTTGGCAATGCTACGGGAGACACAGCTGAGGGTAGTGGATCAGACTAGGCTGAAGAATTAGTGGGTTGGGCAGGTATTTCATTCGGGGCTAGACTCTAAAACTAGGGGGTTGCCACCTTGATCAATAAGCAGGTGTCATTTGAGGGAGTAGAGTGGTGGACTTGGGGGTAGGTGCGTTATAGTCAGTGGGAAGCAGGAGGGGATGACGCTGGTATGAGTGAATATTTATGCACCAAACTGGGACGATGCAGAGTTTATGAGGCAGGTGTTGGGGAAAATTCCAGATCTGGACTCGCATAGGTTGGTCATGAGAGGTCTTTAATACGGTCATTGAACCGAGGTTGGATTGGTTGAGTTCAAGGACAGGGAGGGTGCCAGCTGCGGCGAAGGAACTAAAAGGGTTTATGGAGCAGATGGGAGGGGTAGATCCGTGGAGGTTCAGACGGCCAAGAGCGAAGCAGTTTTTTTCTCTCCCATGTTCACAAAGTGTACTCCTGGATTGATTTTAAAATTTTGAACAGGGCTTTGCTGGCGGAGGTGGTAGATGCCGTGTATTCGGCACTTGTTGTGTCGGACCGTGCCCCACACTGGGTGGATTTACAGGTGAGCAATGAGGAGGGTCAACGCCCGGAGTGGAGATTGGATGTAGGACTGTTAGCGGATGAGGCGATGTGCGGGCGAGTGAGGGAGGCCATCCAGAATTAGTTGGAGAGAAATGACACGGGGGAGGTTTCGGCAGCAACGGTGTGGGAGGTAATGAAGGCAGTAGTTAGGGGGAAGCTGATTTTGATACGGGGTCATAGGGAGAAGGTGGAGTGGGCAGAGATGGATAGGCTGGTGAGGGAGATGCTCCAGGGGGACAGAAGGTCTCTGAAGCTCCGGAGTCAGGACTGTTGAAGGAGTGGCAGAAGCTGCAGATGGAGTTTGGTCTGATATCCACAGGGAAGGCGGTGGGACAGTTGAGGAAGGCACGAGGGGTGATATCTGAGTATGGTGAGAAGGCCAGTAGGGTAGTGGGTGCCTGGAACTCGCTGCCGGAGGAGGTGGTGGAAGCAGGGACGATAGTGACATTTAAGGGGCATCTTGACAAATACATGAATAGGATGGGAATAGAGGGATATGGACCCAGGAAGTGTAGAAGATTTTAGTTTAGACGGGCAGCATGGTCGGCACAGGCTTGGAGGGCTGAAGGGCCTGTTCCTGTGCTGTACTTTTCTTTGTTCTTTGTTCTTTGATGCTAGAACACCAGCTCAGGAAAAGGGAGGCGGCCAGCGAGGTAGGAAGAGTGAAGGACAGAGGGGGGAACATTGTCTTGGACCCAGCGGGGGTGAACAGGTGTTCAAGGAGTTTTACAGTCGGTTGTATGAGTCAGAGCCCCTAGCTGGGGTGGAGGGGATGAGGCAGTTTTTGGAAGGATTGGAGTTTCCGAAGGTGGAGGAAGGGTTGGTGGAGGGGTTGGGAGCCCCGATCGGGACTGTGGAAGTAGTAGAGGATTGGAGGTAATACAGTCAGGTAAGGCTCTGGGACTGGACGGCCACCCGGTGGAATTATACAAGAAGGTTTCTGGAATGTTGGGCCTGCTGCTGGTGAGGTCATTTAATGAGGCAAGGAAGCGGGATGTTCTTCCCCCAACAATGTCACAGGCTTCAAACTCATTGATCCTGACGCGGGAGAAGGACCCAGAACAATGCATACAGACCAATCTCCCTATTGAATGGCGATGCCAAACTGCTGGCCAAAATTCTGGCCTCAATGATAGAGGACTGTGTTCCGGGGGTGATAGGGGAGGAC
Source organism: Scyliorhinus canicula (assembly GCF_902713615.1). Classification (NCBI taxonomy): domain Eukaryota; kingdom Metazoa; phylum Chordata; class Chondrichthyes; order Carcharhiniformes; family Scyliorhinidae; genus Scyliorhinus; species Scyliorhinus canicula. The sequence continues at coordinate 47,928,074 of NC_052159.1, read as the reverse complement.
CAGGCTCTTGAAAGTAATCATGATGCCCTCCGAGGGGAGGGAGGTGCAGGTGGTGGTCACTATGGACGCGGAGAAGGCCTTCGACCGGGTGGAGTGGAATTATCTGTGGGAGCTCCTGGGATGGTTTGTGTTTGGGCAGGGCTTATTGACTGGGTGTGGTTGCTGGACCAGGCACCAGTGGCGAGTGTGCGGATGAACCGGGTGAGTTTGGACTACTTTAGACTGCACCGGGAGACAAGGCAGGGATGTCCCCTCTCCCCACTTTTGTTTGCCTTGGCCACAGAGCCATTGGCGATGGTGCTGAGAGCATCAAAGGACTGGAATGGGCTAGACCGGGGTGGGGGGGGGTGGAAAACAGAGTCTCGTTATATGCAGATGACCTACTCCTGTATATTTCTGACCCATAGGGGGGATGGGGGAGATTATGCGGCTCTTAGGGGAATTTGGCCGGTTCCTGGGGTATAAATTGAACATGGGTAAGAGTGAGGTTTTTGTGATCCAGGCGAGGGGGCAGGAGAGGACACTGGGGGAGTTGCTGTTTAAAGTGGTGGGAGGGAGTTTTTGTTATTTGGGAATTCAGGTGGCACGGGGATGGGAGCAGCTGCATAAATTAAATCTGGCCCGGTTAGTTGAACAATTGAAAGAGGACTTTCGGAGGTGGGACATGCTCCCTCTGTCACTGGCGGGGAGGGTACAGACCGTAAAAATGACGGTTCACCCGAGATTTCTTTTGTTTTCCAATGCCTCCCTATTTTTATACCAGAGGCCTTTTTTATGCAGATTAATGTGGTGATCTCTGGGATTGTGTGGTCGGGTAAAACACCGCGAGTAAAAGAAGTGCTGCTGGAGCGGAGCCGAGGTGGGGGAGGGTTGTCATTGCCGAACTTTAGGAACTACTACTGGGTGGCAAATATAGCCATGATCAGGAAGTGGGTAGTGGGGGAGGGGTCGGTGTGGAAGCGGGTAGAGGCGACATCATGTAGGGGAACACGTTTGGGGGCATTGGTAATGGCACCCCTGCCGTTCTCGCTGGCCCGGTACTCCACAAGCCCAGTGGTAGTGGCAGCCCTTAGTGTTTGCGGGTACTGGCAGAAGAATATGGGAGTGGAGGGAGCGTCGGTGTGGGGTCCAATTTGTGGTAATAACTGGTTTGTCCCGAGGAGGTTGGATGGGGGGTTTCGGAGGTGGCAGAGAGCAGGGGTTGAGAGGCTAATAGCTAATGCCCTCCATACCAGGCAACATCCTGGTAAATCTCTTCTGCACCCTCTCTAAAGCCTCCACATCTTTATGGTAGTGTAGCGACCAGAATTGAACACTATACTCCAAGTGTGGCCTAACTAAGGTTCTATACAGCTGCAACATGACTTGTCAATTTGTATACTCAATGCCCCAGCCAATGAAGGCAAGCATGCCGTACGCCTTCTTGACTACCTTCTCCACCTATGTTGCCCCTTTCAGTGACCTGTGGACCTTTACACCTAGATCTCTTTGACTGTCAATACTCTTGAGGGTTCTACTATTCACTGCATATTCCCTACCTGTATTAGACCTTCCAAAATGCATGACCTCATATTTGTCGGATTAAACTCCATCTGCCATCTCGCCGCCCAAGTCTCTAAACGATCTAAATCCTGCTGTATCCTCTAACAGTCCTCATCGCTATCCGCAATTCCACCAACCTTTGTGTCGTCCGCAAAATTACTAATCAGACCAGTTGCATTTTCCTCCAAATCATTAATATATACTATGAACAGTAAAGGTCCCAGCACTGAACCCTGCGGAACACCACGAGTCACAGCCCTCCAATCAGAAAAGCACCCTTCCATAGTTACTCTCTGCCTTCTATGACCTAGCCAGTTCTAAATCCATCTTGCCAGCTCACCTCTGATCCCGTGTGACTTCACCTTTTGTACCAGTCTGCCATGAGGGACCTTGTCAAAGGCCTTACTGAAGTCCATATAGATAACATCCACTTCCCTACCTGCATCAATCATCTTTGTGACCTCCTTGAAAAACTCTATCAAGTTAGTGAGACACGACCTCCCCTTCACAAACCCGTGCTGCCTCTTGCTAATACGACCACTTGCTTCCAAATGGGATTAGATCCTGTCTTGAAGAATTCTGTGATAAGATCAGCTCTGTTATTCCAGTAGAGTCACGGTGATATTATGCAAGGGCCATAAATATTGAAGTTAAATCTACAAGTTATTTTATAGTAGTAGTAATTCAAATGGTTGAAATGCCTCTTACTTAGCAGATCCAAGTGACATCTGCTGCTACATCCCTTTATATTTAAATGTGATTAGCTTTCTCCTAAAGGACCTAACAAGTTATAATGCCTCAAAAGTACAATAGGCTAAAAAAAAGTTTTGTTTTCCTTTCCTAATAAAGTGAAACCCACAGTAGGTAATAATAATAATTATTATTATTTTACTGTCATGAGTCTTTTTACATTAACACTGCAATGAATTTACTGTGAAAATACCCCCCTCGTCGCCACATTCCGGCGCCTGTTCGGGTACACAGAGGGAGAATTCAGAATGTTCAAATTACCTAACAGCATGTCTTTCGGGACTTGTATTAATATTTTGAAACATCAGGCAGAAGAATCCCATTCAAAATCTTAAATTAATAAACAATGACTAAAATGTAGGGCAGCACGGTAGCATAGTGATTAGCACAATTGCTTCACAGCTCCAGGGTCCCAGGTTCAATTCCCAGTTTGGGTCACTGTCTGTGCGGAGTCTGCACATTCTCCCCGTGTGTGTGTGGGTTTCCTCCGGGTGCTCCGGTTTCCTCCCACAGTCCAAAGATGTGCAGGTTAGGTGGACTGGCCATGCTAAATTGCCCTTAGTGCCCAAAATTGCCTTTAGTGTTGGGTGGGGTTACTGGATTATGGGGATAGGGTGGAGGTGTGGGTTTGGGTAGGGTGCTCTTTCCAAGAGCCGGTGCAGACTCAATGGACCGAATGGCCTCCTTCTGCACTGTAAATTCTATGAATTCTATGTATCCCAGAATCATAATATCAGAAAAATTGTATTTTGAATTGTAGTGGCCTCATCCATATTTATTGTATGCACATTTAAAAATAAATCATTTCCCATTTACTTCCTTTGTTTCAGCCTATTGTATGACAGGGAAATGTGATTTTATCTTGTATTTTCTCTCATTAAACTCTGTGAACCTTCCTGAAATACTTGAACTTGGTTCAGGTGTAAATTTCCTGACCTAAGTTCATCTTGGAATCCTTTTTTCTGATTTATCATAGAATTTACAGTGCAGAAGGAGGCCATTTTGCCCATCGAGTCTGCACCGGCCCTTAGAAAGAGCACCCTACCTATGCCCACACCTCCATCCTATCCGTACACCTCCACCCTATCCCCGTAACCCCACCTAACCTTTTTTGGACACTATGGGCAATTTAGCATGGCCAATTGACCTAACCTGCACGTCTTTGGATTGTGAGAGGAAACTGGAGCACTCGGAGGAAACCCACGCAAACATGGTGAGAACGTGCAGACTGCACACAGACAGTGACCTGAATCGACCGGGAATCGAACCTTGGACCCTGGAACTGTGAAGCAACAGTGCCACCCACTGTGCTACTGTGCTGCCCATATGTGTAAATTGTTTCCCAACAGTGCATCCAGTTTTTTGAGCAAGCTCTTCCAGACAGCCATAAAGACTATTATTATTCACTGCTTCCTCATAATCTCCACCATGCCTTCAGAAGTTGCATACGTTTTGATCAAAAAGACTTTGGCAGTCGGGAATTGTACTGTGGCAAACATTTTATAATGAGAGTATTCTGGCTGTTGTTAGAAGCTGCAAATGAAGTGACATGCTGACCTTCAACTCATAGAGAGAGACCATTTAGGTCATGTTTTCATGCTGATAGGGAATTATTATACAGATACTAGTGTTTCTGAACAGGCAATTTTCCTATTACCATAGTACAGCTAGAGCCCTGCTGGCAAAATGCCACAGTTGATTTTCATTGCTGCTGCGATTCTGATACAATATCTGGCCGCTAGAGGAGGTTGTAAGTGCATCAATGCTCATGTTGATGATATTATCATTTTGGTTTATATTATCAACACTCATTTGCAGAAGAGAGGAAATCTAAATGTTCATGAGCATAAAACATTTGTCGAAATAGTTTGCATATTACTATATGTCCTCATCCACATCAGGAAAATATTAACAATAGAGAATCTCACCCGTCCCTTCTGTTCAGGGTGTTCATTTTCTTCCATTTTATGTCAAAATCCACAATGTGGTAAATTAGAAAAATGCAGCCAGCTATTTTTTCACATCAAACTGCCTCTTTTTTTTTCATGATATGCCCTATTATCAGTAGTTATGCTGTGAAATATCCCTTTGTCTCTTGCAAATGAAGTATTTGAACATTTTTTTAAATGACTCAATATTTTGAAACATCAGGCAGAAGAATCCCATTCGAAATCTTACATTTTGCCATTGTTTATTAATTTATCTAAGAGGCATTATATCAGTAAAATGGTATTTTGAATTGTAGTGGCCTCATCCATATTTATTGTATGCACATTTAAAAATAAATCATTTCCCATTTACTTCCTTTGTTTCAGCCTATGGTGTGACAGGGAAATGTGATTTTATCTTGTACTTTCTCTCATTAAACTCTGTGAACCTTCCTGAAATACTTGAACTTGATTCAGGTGCAAATTTCCTGACCACAGTTCATCTTGGAATCTTTTTTTCTGATATTTGTCAACTAAATGCCACTCACACAGATTTTCCTTCCAATCCCATTGCCATTTTCACTTAATTGATTCTTACTTATTTCTGTGACTGACTTGCCCATTTCTTGTTACTCTTTCAATAATTTGCAGCATTAACTTTCTGCATGTTAAGTTCCACCCTTCTCTCTACCGAGCCAAGTGATATTTTTCCATATACGTCACAGTTTAAATCCTGAACTGGTGCAGGATTTTCGAATTTAAGAAATGAAGCATGACCGATTCCAAGGTATTTAATGACCTGAGAGTCGGGTCTGAGGCCCAATAGGTGACCGAGATAGCAAGGGGTGGATGGACATCAGGCAAGTGGGACCACTTGTAGCTGCCGCTTGTGCATGGGCTAAAAATGACCAAGGCAGACGGAGCCCTAGTTGGCAGCTGGGTTAGGTTAGGGAAAGGTTCTTTATGAAAGTGTCATTGTTGTTCAGCAGTTTATTTTTGTCCAGACACGTCAGCAGAGTCAGCAACTGAGGTTGCAGACCAGCAAAGAGGCTACAAGTGCCCCACTTCGTTTAGATTGATTAGCCTATAGTTGCTGGGTTAGTTGCTGGTTTTTTTCAAAGTTACCAGCTTTGACAAAGAGTCATCCCAACTCGAAACGTTAGCTCTCTTTTCTCTCCGCAGATGCTGTCAGACCGACTGAGATTGTCCAGTATTTTCTGTTTCTGTTTTAGATTCCGCATCCATTTGACACCTTGTCCATTTCACACTTAACCTGGTTAGTGGGATACGCAGGATGCACCGGTCCAACGGGATGATCCACTCAAGATCCATTGTCATTCAGGACAATCTTGTTTGACCAGCCATCAGATTATCACTGTGTTTGAGAATCAAACTCCTAGATTTCAACAATAAAAAACCTCAGTCTGCTGAGAAACATCAGCCTTAAAAAACCCTTGCTTCAACACCAAAATGTTGAAACTATCTTGGAAACTGGAGGTTTGCCTCAAGGGAGACTGGAGACCACAGATCACAGACTGATATAATTATAAGCTTTAGAAGTAAATTACCTTCACCTATATCTAGTCTTTGTGTGTGAGAGAGGGAGTATGAGATGAGTGTATGAGTCGTCGTGTATACATTTGTAAGAATAAATAAGCTTCTTTAAAACTCACAAAAGCTGAAATTATTTAATTGACTTACAGGTACCATTGAAGGAACCTTGAATTTGGTTCCCCATCTTTCCTTCCCACTAGCAGTATTTGCAAGTTGAGAGATGCGGGTGTGAGGTTTACAGCTGTGCTATGTGTGTGAGCACGTGAATGTCAGTGAAGCACACGGATGTCAGGTATAAGTCCTCATTGATAGAGCTTGTTAGTAGGTGAGTGATGTGTGTTTAGTGATTTGAGCAATGTTTGAAGTTAGTGGTGAGTTTGGTAGAAGACAGTCTTTGCAAATGTACTAACTTGACCATTCATTTTTGCACCATTTTATCCAGCTCCTTGGGACATGATTCATGGTATCGACCTCCATGGCAATCTGCTCCCACTGCTTTGTTAGGGTGGGAGTTTCCAGCCCTTCCCACTGGCGGATCCTGCCGAAGTCGACCCTCGTAGCAAGTTCCTGGCGGTGGGGTGGGAAAGCCACGCAAAAGCCCGTAGACTTTGACGGGACCGAAAGATCACACCGTCGGCCAATTGTGCACTGCATCCACTAGGCTGGGGTGGGGGGGGGGGGGGGGGGGGGGGGGGGAAGTCCTGACCTTAGTGTGCATCTGGAGGGCCTACTGGTCCCTTTTGGCTATGTGACATTGCTTTTCCTTTCCACCTACTCTAGCAAGGGACGTGATCTACCGGCCTCGTTATGTTCTTACGCAAGCAAAATGAGGCTGGTGAATAATGGGAGAGGCCAAAAACAAGAAGCACGGCAGGGACCAAGCAGTTTGCGATGCAACTGGCCCTCTCCCGTAGGCAAAATCAGGATCTTGCCATACGTGGCGAGAAACCAATTATCACAACTTAGTCCCAATTTCATACAATTAACGAGAGCCACCCCATATCCAATGGCCCCCTGTCATTCAGCTCCCCCTCCTCCAGCAAGTGCTCATGCTGGCGCCGATTAGTACTCCTTTTGAAAAATGTGAACTGGCGGAAGGGCTTCCATGGGGAGCTGAGGAGGGGAGTAGCCATCTTTGCTCACAGGCAAAGAGCCCGGAGGCGCTGGGATTGCTGCCCCGGTGCTTGGCGGAAGGTGGGGGACCCTCGGCTGAGGGTGGGGGACCCTCCACAGGGGTGGGCCACCATGGGAGGGTGGGGGGGGCACTGGGGGGAAACCGCTCATGGCAACACCATGCCAACCCCTGGATCTAGGGGCAATGCTTGTCCCTGCCCGTCTGTGCCACCGACCACCCATAACCCCCACAGACTGCTGAAGCCTTTGGCCATGCAGCTGAAGGCTATAGCCTCCAGGGAATTGACAATCGTGGTTAAGTGAGCACTTTGCAAAAGCAAGTGGATTCCTGTGAGTGGGCGGGCTACATAGCATGTGGGAGTTATTGTCTAGCATCCCAATCAGACAGTGATACTTTTATTACAGTGTACCTGGACATTGCAGGAGGCAAAACCATACATGCAGCAGGCAACATCCAAACTCCCAGGGGATGGGACACAGCTCCGGAGACATGTCCACAGCCGGAGGGTGGGTGAGTGCTACGGGGAGAGGGCCAGCGCCCGGTCCGGTTGACGTTGTAAGTGGGTGTCCGGGGTACAGGATCTGAGGCTCGGTGAGGGTGGCCTGCTGCGGTCGGATATGCGTGGGCAGGGTGTTCCGGGTAGGGGGGTGGAGGGTATCAGTGGGGGAATGGAGGGTCCTGAGGTGGGAGCCACCACCGTTTGTCAGTCTAACACCCTCTCCCAAAGCCTTACAGATATTGAACACTATGGCAAGGATGTTGGATGTAGAGGTTGCCCTAGTGGTGCTGCTGCTGGGTGATGTGGCCAGACGCTGGAGACGGCGGCAGCAGTAGCAGCATCTGCAGATGCTCGAGGTGGCGGACCATATGCCAGCCCCGCTCCCCTAAAGACCCAGCTACTCATCAGGCTAGGGAGGAACCCAGAGGGGGGGTCCCGTGATGGCCCAGGTGTACAGGCATCGCTGGTCCTTTGAATAAATGGCAGACAGCACGTGCCCCAGGAGTCTCCGCCTCAACATGAAGACGGTGCAACACCTGTGCCATGTCATCGCAGACGTGGCACCAGGTTGAGGAGGACACCCGCTCCCGGGGGGCATTAAGGTCACCGCAACTCTGAATAGTTACGCCTCGGAATTATTCCAGGGCTCTAGCGGGGACTTGTGTGGTACCTCACAGGCCACATCCCACAGATGCATCTGGCCCAGAGGATAATAGATCCCATGCACGTTACCCTACACTCACCGGGCCATCTGAGGTGCCCCATTTTAACAAAAAGAGGTTCCACTCCCTCATCATATGCGACCACAAGATGAAGTTAATGCACGTGTGTGGGCACGCTTCCAAGGGAGCGTGCATGACAGCTACATCCTGGGGCAGTTGGTCATCCACTGACCTCTTCAAGGAGCACCCCAGGATGGGTGGCTGGCTCTTGGGGGATAAGGGGTATCTGCTGAGGACCTGAATAATGAGGGCAGTATGGAAGCCAGAAACCGAAGTGGAGACCCGATACAATGTCCATGAAGCCACCCGGGGCTCTCATTGAGTGGTGCATTGAACTCCTCAAGGTGAGGTTCCGATGCCTGTACTCTGGTGGTGTACACCAGTACACTGCCGGAGGGTCCCCCACTTTGTGGTGGTTTGCTGTGTACTCCACAACCTCGCACAGCAGCGGAGTGATGAGCTTGAGTTTGGTGACAAGGAATATGTGGCCACCTCTGAGGAGGAGAGGGATGAGGAGAAGGAGGTCTAGAATGATGAGATGGCGCCGGACCAGCAGGGGCTGGAGGACGAGGCCAGGGAGGAACCTGAGGCCCAGCCGGAGGCTGCAGGACAGACAGCAGTGGTGAGGGTCCGGCAAGCCCGGAGAGCCAGGGAGGCCCTCATAGTCACCCGCTTCTCCTAGGACGTGGCCTGGTCCATCAACGCAACCTTACCCACCCACCACCCCCATCTCCTACCCTACCAGGGTCTGTGTCACAACATTTTAGGGTGCTGGCACTGTGTCGGCACTGTCAGCGGTTTAATGTTGAGGACAGGGGTGTGCTGATAACCGGCAGAGATCTGAGTGCCAGTATCCTCAACACCATAGTCTGACCCCTCCCTGTCTGCTGAGTACCTGCTCAAACCCATCACCTGCACATGGTGCTGCATTGCGGAATTAAGTGAAAGAGGCTTCCTACTAGTTATGCACAAGGGTGTTTATTGTTCAATAGAGGTCTCCACTCTCCCGATGGTGCTGCCACCGCCCCAACTCCCCCCTCCACACACCCCCTCAACCCCTACCTACCCCGTTCCCCCCTCAACCCCTCCCTACCCTGTTCCCCCCCCTCCCCCCATGCCCTCAGTGATCCTCGACGTGCCTGCCCTCCGAGCTCTGCCAGTACATCTAGGTGTCTGCTTGGGAAGCACATCAGTAGTGGAGGCAGCCAGCTGCTTACCTCGTCCCATGGCCTTCGATGCCCCTGGTGGGCATCCTCTGGGGGCCCTGGGGACGGAGGGCCCCGGCTCACATATCGGCAGCACATGCACAACCATGCCACTCTGTCCTGTGTGCTGACCCCGGGACATGGCCTCATCAGAGGGGTGGAACTCAGGGAAGCTGGTGGCCACTGTCACCACCCCATGGGACAGGTACCAGGTGGCATTCAGCGCCCCTTCCTGCCAGTCGCTGCCCATAGGGACCAGGAGTTTACCTTGGGACGAAGGGGCAGCTGGTTTGAGCCCCGATGCTTCTGCATCATCTGGCTCTGCCAGCCCTGGCGGTTCCCCATCGTCCGCACCATCATGTCGTCGCCCTCGGCGATGCTCCTCAGTTACTGGAACACCTCCCCCTGTGACTGAGCCACGCTCTGCCATGCCTTGGCACTGCCCACCTGCGACTGGGACAAGCTCCGCAGCGCTGCAGCCATGCCCATCTGAGAGTGGGACATGTCCCGCAGAACCTCATCAAGGTCCGCTTGGTACTGGGCGACATCCCCCAGCAAGGCGGACATTCTGCCGAGACCCTCAGCCATGACTGTCACCGACTGAGCGACGCCTTGACACCTTCACTTATGGTGCCTACGTCGTGCACAAGGCTCTCCACTGCGGTCAGCATCCTATCAGTGATGGCTTCGGTGCGACTCATTGCCGGTGACCTCTCCTACGCCCGTTGCCTCTGGGACTTCTCCAATCGGCTACGGCACTGCTGGAGTGGCGCTGACATCTCCCTCTTAATGCCCCGGCCACTCCCTATCGTCTCCATCAGCTTCGGGTAACCCTGTTCCACAGGCTCAGCATCAAGCTGGGAGCTTTGGTGTCTACTCACTCGTGCTGCCCGGTGTAAGTCGTTGGCCTTCTTCCGCCACTGGTGGCCAGTCCTCCTGGTCACACTCCCTGAGGTGACTGCTGCCATCACCTCGTCCTGGGCAGCACTAGCTGCCTGTGGTTCATCCTCTGAGAGCCCCGGGGGAACTGGACATTCCTCCTGGCCTCCACTGCGACCAGGAGCTTCCCCAGGTTAGCATTCCCGAATCTTGGAGCTGGTCTCCTCAATGCCATTGTTGCGAGTTGGCTGGGGTTGGCTGAGAAAGTGCAGCTTAAGTGCTGCTCAACCTTGCTAGCGGGGGGCTGGCAAACGCAATCCCGGCGAATCAGCTGACAAGCCGGCATTTTGGACGAGAAGCCAGTGAGGCCTCGTTAAATGGACCAATTAATATTGAATAGCATTGACAGCCTCGCTGGGCCGAGCGCCGGGTAGCTCATGGCAATTCCCTCTCGCTACCACACTGAGAAGATTTTCCAGACTTTCGTGCCCAAGGTCTCCAATAGAGCATCTAAAATCCTTGGAGCCTGCAATCTCCCATCGTGAACCATTTTTCTCTATCTGAGATCAAAGTGATGACCCACTGGACCTGTTTCAACCATAATGTACCTCCCTTTAAGGGACACAGGCTAGCTTTAAGCAGTTCAGGCTATCTGAACACACTTGTGGATGGCCTCCCACATCTCCCCTCTGTAAATTTGATGTCATCCTAACTTGCACCAAATCCCATTTTCACCCATTACTCAGTGACCCTCCATTGGTTCCAGGTTAAGCAACAAATCAATTTTAAAATTATGACCTTAGTTTGCAAATCCCACCATGCCATTGTCCCTCCTTATTTCTGTAATTCCCTCCAGCCCCACAATCCTTTGAGATATATGTGCTGCTCTAATTCTGCTCTCTTTTTTTTAAAAATAAACATTTTATTGAGGTTTTTTTTGGCATTGTAACAGCAACAATATAAACAATGTACATGAAAATATAAACATAGTGCAAATACCACCCCCCTCCCCAACAGGTCCCACTATTAATTAACCTCCTAACCTACGCTAACCTTACCTCTCACCCCGCTGACTATTAATTCTCTGCGAAGAAGTCGATGAACGGTTACCACCTCCGGGTGAACCCTAACAGTGACCCTCTCATGGCAAACCTAATTTTCTCCAGGCAGAGAAAGCCAGCCATGTCCGATAGCCAGGTCTCCGACTTTGGGGGCTTTGAGTCCCTCCAAGCTAATAGTATCCGTCTCTGGGCTACCAGGGAACCAAAGGCCAGAACGTCTGCCTCTTTCTCCTCCTGGATTCCTGGATCCTGCGACACCCCGAAAATCGCCACCACCAGACTCAATGCCACCCTTGTATTTAATACCTTGGACATGACATCAGCAAACCCCTGCCAAAATCCCCTCAGTTTTGGACATGCCCAGAACATGTGGACATGGTTTGCTGGTCCTCCCGCACATTTTTCACACCTATCCTTCACACCTACTCAACGTGTCTGCCCAAAGGCCCTTCTCAATTGTCCCCCCAGCTCCTCCTCCCACTTTCGCTTCAGCTCCTCTGTCTGCGTCTCCTCTCATCCCATAAGCTCCTAATAGATGTCAGAAATGCTCTCCTCACCTATCCATCCTCTGGAAACTACCCTGTCCTGAATCCCCCTTAGCGGCAGGAGTGGGAAGGTTGGTACCTGTCTGCGCAGAAAGTCCCGCACCTGCAGATATTGAAATTCGTTTCCGCCGCCAATGCAAACTTCTCCTCCAGCGCCCTCATACTCGGAAAGCTTCCCTCTATGAACAAGTCTCCCATCCTCTCAATCGCCGCTCTCTGCCATACTCGGAACCACCCGTCCATCCTCCCCGGGGCTAATTCTGCTCTCTTAAGCATTCCCAACTTTAGTTGCCCCAACATTGGTGGCCCAATCTTTGGTTGCTCTAAACTCTGGAATTCGCTCCTCAAACCACTCCACCTGTCCATCTTGTTTTCGCCCAATAAGTGCTTAAGATCTATCTACTTGAGAAGCTTTACCTAATGGGCTGGATTTTCATGGACCTGATGGAGCCTCCTTGCCCCCTGTTTCAGGGGCCATCAAATTTAGGTCCAGAATATATCTAGCAGTTAAAGAAAATATTAAAGGCAACTTTATTTTTCAGTATCTCAAACACACTGGGCGGGATTCTCCGGCCGCGCCTGCCCAGCGACTGTAGAATCCCGCCCAAGGTCAATGGAGTTCTCCATTCTACATGACTCGCTGTGGCGTTCTTGCAGTGGGCGGGGTGGAGAATCCAGACCATTACCAAAATCTATCTGGAGCTCAGGAGCTATGGTGATACTCTTTGGGTATGGAATGCATGAGGAACTCAGCCAGGGAAATCAACTAACAATATAGAACAACTTGCACACATCAGTCCCAATTAAGACACTTCACGTCTCGAGACCTAAGCAACTGCAAAGAAGGGAAATTAGAAAAGATGACTAAAATCTTCACCAAAAATGTAAGAGGGAGGTGGCGAAGCAAAGTACTTCTCCAATGATAAGCAAATCTGGACCTATCAAATAGTGTGGCAAATTGAATGGGAGATGCACAAAAGACCAGTGTGAGAGTAATGGACAGTTTCGTGGAGAGGGCGAGCGGACAGGACTTGAAAAGGTTTGGAATGGGCAAGGCCACGGAGGGATTTGGACTTGATGCAAATTTAAAATCTGTGGTGTTGGGGAGGGGGCGGATTAGGTGCTGATGCAGCAAAGAAGAGATGATTGGGAAACATGATTTAATGTAGTACAATTAGATATGGGTAGCATTTTGAATGAGTGGAATGTGAGGTCAGTCAGGAGACATAATATCTAGAAGTTGAGGGTTTCAGTGGCAGGAACAGAGACAGCAATGTTATGGAAGGTGAGGAAGAAGGGGCATAAAAGATACTTCTCTGGGAAAGTCCAGATGTGGTAATTCAGGGGTAGGAAGAAGAGACATTGCTAGAAATCCTCTGGTTGTTTGGATAGCTAATATTTGAATCAAGTATGTCATGTCCCACTAAGGGGAGACAAAGGAGGAGAAGTATTTGAGGATGAGTATGATCAATTTTGATGAAGACAAGCTGAAAGGACAAGGAATCATGGTCACAGTCGCACACAGTGCTGTTATATATTGTAGGAGGACACCTTCTGAGAAAGAGTCAGTTATTGAATGTGTGAAGAGTTCATCAAAACAAAAATAGAACAAAATTCATTAGAACAGAATTCGCCCCAGTTTTCATTATTTCTTTTCTCAAAAATGTTGGCTTTTAATTGTCTAAAAAAGGCCAATATGTAACAGCAAGACAACTTCAAAAGTTGAACAAAGAATGAAGGTGAATTGTTTCATCGCTGATTGAGAATATAGTTAATGGTGGCATTCATATTTGTTCACCTTGCGATTGACATTTATTCAATTAACAATGAGTGGTACGTGTAAGGACTATCACAATATATATATATATTGGGGAACACATATGCTGGATTACAATATATATGAAAATATAAACATCACAATGTCTGCTGCCTGCAGGGGATGGATTTGAACCAGTCGTGGCACAAAACACGAATACCTCACCATAATAAGCATCTGAGCTTTCAGAACAATGGTTTTTTTACATCATGACAAGGTTACTTTAATTGTTCACACTGACGAGGTTCAGCACTGTTGCTACACAATATCCCATAATAAGGTATTTGTTTTTGCTCATGAAAGGACCAAGTATTTTTAAATGATTTCAGTGCTTAGTAACCAGCTTTCAGAGTGATTCGAGTTGTGAATGCAAATATCTGCAAGATTAGTGGGCGGGATCCTCCGTCCCATCGCACTCGCTTTCTGGTGCAGCGCGCCCCCGCCAGCAGTGGGATCCCGCGTCGCAGCAGCCGGCCAATGGGGTTTCCCATTGTGGGCACCCCCACACCATTGGGACATCCGTAGGCGTGAGTGCGCTGACGGCGAAGCGGAGGATCCCATCGACGGAGAATGCCGCCCTAGTGAATTTGAGTAATTGGGGCGCAATTTAACCAAAAGGTTTCTAAGTATGGTAGTGAGCGGGAACTGCCGCGAGCTTCCCGATGTTCGGCCTGGTGAGGCTGTCACCGCTATAAACCAGTAATGAGTCCACTTAATGAGGCCCCACGGGATTCACGGCACAAATGATGGTCCCGTTAGCTGCTTCGCCGGGGCTGTAGCCGCCGCCCCCCCACTAACAAGGGAAAGCAGCACTTAAACCCCTCCTGCACAGCCAACCCCACACAGCTCACTGCCATGCCACCGAGAAGACCAGCCCCAGGATTCAGGGTGCCGACCTGGGCAGGTTACTGGGCATGATAGAGACCAGAGTGGATGCCCCGTTCCCCTGAGGGTTTCGGAGTGTCAGCCACAGGGCAGCCAGTGCCGCCTGAGTGGAAGTGGCAGCAGCCGTCAGCTCAGGGAGTGTGACCAGGAGGACCCGCACCCAGTGCCACAAGAAGATCAACAACTTCCACCCGGCCACGTGGTGAGTTTGCACCGGACCCTCGACACCGCCCACCCCCAACCCTCCAACCACTGAACAGTGCTGGTATCACCCCCGCCCAGCACTGTTCAGTGCCCTGGCCCATCCATGCCCAGCAATGTTGCCCACGCACCTGGGAAGGGTGTACCAGGACCTGGGCGCGGACCTAGCGAAGAGGAGAGCCGGGTTTAATCGGGGGAAGGCTGCCCTCTTTAAAAAGGGGGTGACTTTTGGGATGTTGTACCCGGCCCATCTCGGGGTGACTTTAACAGTCAGAAGCACTACTTTGGAAGACCAGAGGAGGCGATGGAATTTTTAAGAGACAGGAGAAGGAGGACACTGAACTTTGGAGGAGGTGTGAGGACTTATTTGTTTTTTCTGTCTTTTCGTTTGATGCTTGTTGGAGAACCTTTCTCCTGTGAGATGTTTTGTTGGGTTTGGTGGAGGGATGCTTGGGGAGCATCGAAGGTGAGTGCACCATTTTTCTTGTTTCTTTGTTGTTTGGTCCATGTATGTATGCGAGCGGGGGGGGGGGGGGGCGGCGGGAATCAGTAGGGAGGATGTTTAGGCTTTTGATCGGGTGGAGTGGGAGTATCTGTAGGAAGTGTCAGGACAGTTTGGGTTCGGGCAGGGGTTTCTGGACTGGGTCTAGCTGTTGGACAAGGCACCAGTAGTGAGCGTGCGGACGGATCGGGTGAGCTCGGGGTACTTCAGGTCACACCGTGCAACAAGGCAGGGGTGCACATTCTTCTCTTTGCTTTTTGCCTTGGCCAATAGAGCTATTGGCAATGATACTTAGAGCGTCGAGGAGTTGGAGAGGGATTGTGCAGGGGGGGGGGGCGTTGAACACAGGGTCTCGCTGTATGCAGACGACCTGTTGCTGTATACTTCGGACCCAGGTGTCCAGGTATTCCAGATACAAGCTAAATATGGGGAAGAATAAGGTGTTCCCCAATATGGGGAAGAGTGAGGCAGCACGGTAGCATAGTGGTTAGCACTGTTGCTTCACAGCTCCAGGGTCCCAGGTTCGATTCCCGGCTGCGTCACTGTCTGTGTGGAGTCTGCACGTTCTCCCTGTGTCTGCGTGGGTTTCCTCTGGGTGCTCCGGTTTCCTCCCACGGTCCAAAGATGTGCAGGTTAGGTGGATTGGCCATGGTAAATTGTCCTTAGTGTCCACAAAGGTTGGGTGGGGTTACTGGATTACAGGGATAGTGTGGAGGGCTTAAGTAGGGTGCTCTTTCCAAGGGCCAGTGCAGACTTGATGGACTGAATGGCCTCTTTCCGCACTGTAAATTCGATGATTCTACAATTCCCGATCGAGGCCGGGGGCAGGAGAGGAGGTTGGGTGAGTTGTCGTTCAAGGTGGTGGGGACGAGCTTCAGGTACTTGGGCATCCAGGTGGTGTGGGTTTTCCAGCAGCTGCAGAAGTTGAATCTGGCTTGGTTGGTGGAACAGATGAGGGGGGATTTTAAGAGGTGGGATGTGCTGCCCGGGGCGGGGTGGGTGCAGAGAGTGAAAATGAGGGGGCTGCCGAGGCTCTTATTTGTCTCTCAGAGCCTCCCGATCTTCATTCCAAAATCTTTTTTAAGAGAGTCGACGCTTTGATTTTGGGGTTTATGTGGATGGGGAAAACCCGATGGGTTAAGGTGTTGTTGGAGCGAGGGTGGGGGATGGGGCTGGCATTGCCAAATATCATGAATTATTACTGGGTAGCTAATACAGCTATGGTTAGGAAGTGGGTGGTGGGGGAGAGGTCGGCGTGGGGGCAGATGGAGTTGACCTCTTGTAGGGGAATGAGTTTAGGAGCACTGTTGACGATGCCTCTGCCGTTCTCGCCAGCCAAGTGCTCCATGAGCCCAGTGGTGGTGGCGGCCCTGCGGGTGTGGGGGCAGTGGCGACAGCATCTGAGGTTGGAAGGTGCCTAGGTGTGGGCACCGATTTGCGACAATCAGAAATTTGCACCAGGGGTTGCTGGATGCGACGTTTCAGAAGTGGCAACTGGCAGGGATCGAGCGATTCGGGGACCTGTTTGTGAGGGGCAGCTTTGCGAGTTTAGAGGACTTGGAGGAAGAATATGAGCTGCCCAGTGGGAACAAGTTCCGATACTAACAGGATTGGGATTTTGTGAGGAACCAGGTGCCGTGCTTTCCTGGTTTTCTGCCCTTGGGATTGCAGGATAAGGTGCTATCGAGCGAAGGAGTGGCTGAGGGCAAGGTGTCCGAGATTTATAAAGAACTAATGGACTGGAAGGGAGCCACGCTAGAGGAAATCAAACGGAAATGGGAGGAGGAATTGGGGGTTGGAAATGGAGGCCAGGGAGTGGGCGGAGACCCTGAGGAGGGTGAGTGCATCCTCGTCGTGTGCGAGGTTCAGCCTCATCCAGTTAAAGTTGGTTCTTAAGGCGCAGAAGATGGTGGATAGGGCGAGTAGGTTTTTTGAGGCGGTAGAAGATAGATGTGAGCGGTGCACAGAGAGAACCGCAAACTGTGTTCACATGTTCTGGGCATGCTCAAAACTGAAGGGGTTTTGGCAGGGGTTCGCGGATGTAATGTTTGAGGTGTTGAGGGCCTGGGAGGGGTGGTGAAGGGAGGGCACCATTGGTGGATGGGAGCAGTTAGGGGCACATTTGTTAAATATTAAAAATCGTTGACCTCAACCAACATGACGCCTCTGGCATTTCCACCACAATGCGGGCTGAGCACCAATCCTATGCCCATCTCCTCGGACATGGAGGTCCTTCATGCCTCTTCTCCCCTTCCCCCACTCAGCCGGCCATGCCCATATACACCTGGCCGCAGCGGCCCCCTGCTCACCGGACCCCAGACTCTGTATCCCAGACCGCTGCACGTAATTTACCTGGACTGGGATCTGGTCCCCTTCCCAATGCACACACCCACCCTCCGGTCATGGCAATGTCCCCGGTGCTGGGGCCCAGCCCCTGGGTGTTTGGATGTCGGCCGCTGTGTCTGTGGTGTTGCCTCCCGCAGTGTTCAGGCACAGTAACTAGGCATCAGGATCTTATTGGGATGCTAGGCAATAACTCCCACATGTTACCCCCCCCCCCCCCCCCCCCCCCCCCCCCCCCCTTGCGCACCGGGGCAGAAAGCACAGTGTCCCTGTAAGCGAAGATGGTTACTCACCTCCTCAGGTCCTTGCAGCAACCCTTCCACCAGCTTCAAGTTGTTATAAAGGGGTACTAATCGGCGCGAATGTGACTACTTGCTGGGGAGGCGGTTAGATCACGGGAGGCCGTTAGATAGGGGGCTGTTCCCGTTAATTATATGGAGATTGGGCTTGAGTGGTGATTCTTGGTTTCTCGCCATGCTATGGCTGGATCCTGATCTTGGCAATGGGAGTGGGCCGGTTAGATTGCAAACAGATCGGCGCTCGGCGCGGTTTTCGATTTTGGCCTCTCCTACGATTTAACGGCCTCATTGCCGTCTCACTTAAGCGCAACGCGGCCATTAAATTGCACACATTATGCTCAAATTAGTTATTATAATCAGTTCCCAAAAGATAATTTTAATTTTAGTATTTGTCAATCTTCTTCAAATGTGTATTTAACCAAAAAAAGCATCCAACTCCACATCCTTCAATATCCTTGTCCCGTTTACAAGTTGCGTCCTAGTAATATGTAGGAAGTCACTAAACTACATGCTGTAAAAAAAATATCGAATGTGAGGAAATTGAAACAAAATGAAACAAATTCATTAGAATAAATTTTTCACCAATTTTCTCCTTTTCCTCCCTCAAAGAGGTTAATACCTTCCAGGATATAATTACCCTCCAGTACAACTTCCAATCGGCAACCATTTATTTGTGAGCCTTGGGATAAATGTTCGTAGACCATTTGGCTGTGGGAGAGGCTACCACAGCCAAACCTGATTGTCTCCTGAACCAATGTCCTGATGTATGGATTTCCAGAAGGGGTCACTCATTAACAGTCAGGGACGGGAACCCTTGCTGGTTTTTCTCTCCATAACAGAGGGATGCTTTGGTTAATTGTAACACCTCTACACTGCGGGAAGCAGCTAACTCAGCAGAGATCAGGGGAAAAACCTGGGGCTTTTCTGTATGGCTCAGCTGTAGTCTTGCTGGGCCATTGGTCGAACTAGGAAGTTCATTTTAATTAAAAGGTTCTACAATTATGTTAAACTTGTAAGTAAATCAGACACTAATAAGCTGTGCTTCCAATGCATCTCTTCCATAAAGGCAGCCGCAGCAAGCAATTCATGCTACTGAAAGACAGACAGGTGCCTTCAAAAGAGCTGTGGAATGGCTGGACTTGAGGGGGTGATCGGGTTGTGGGGAGAGGGAGACTGACAAAAGATGGAAGTCGCTGTTAATACACTGAATGTTTATACAACCAATTAGAAAAGACAGCTTTCATTAAAACCATGGGTTCCTTTCAAACAGGTGGAGCCACATGCATGGTTCAATGGATTTTAAAAGTTCAACCGTGGGACAGAAAGAAAGCCCATTCATGTTGGAAAAGAATGCTTCCTAATGCTTAGCCAGTTACTTCTATAATTGTGCTGTCGATGCATTGGGTCTATCATGAGATCTGCATTAAATGGCTGATACACTCAGATCTCCAGAAGAAAAACCTATCCTTCATCTTCCATTTTACATATTTCCGTGATTAGATTATCACATATGAGATTTCATCAGTTACCTGAAAAGGAGCTATCAGTCATCCATACTAAATGATATTGAATATTCGTCTGAAATCCACAGTCCATGCATTAAAATCTCTGCATTGTAGCCTGCTTGTAAATATTAAATCAATAAGCCCTGTACAGCAAAAGCACTAAATATTTTAAAAATGATTGTTAGTTAACACTTAATTATTTTCAAATTAAAAAAAATATTTTTCAATGTTAATTTGGCAGAAAATGTAGTTACCAGTTTTCAAATTTACCAGTTTCTTTCTATAATCTTCTCTTTTTCCGACTAAAAATTTGATTAGATTTGTTCTGTTTTATTATTTGTCTGTGTTCATTGCAATAACAAATATGTGTTTTGCTTCACGACTGTAAGACTGATTTGCATTTGTTATATAGGTCGGGTAAATTGTTCCCTTCTTTGTCTCTCTTTGCTGTAATGATACATGGTTTCGCAGAATGTGTACATTTGCTTTTTACAAAATTTATAATAATTTTTAAAATGTCATTTTGAACATGATTTTGTGTCATTAAGTAATTATTACAGCGTGCAAAACACATCAATGAGCTTTCATTCAACTAAAACATTATGTGGGGAACAGTGACACCGAGTGCTACCTGCAGACTGTTCTGTGTGCTAATAAGGTTGTTCAGCTGGAATATTGACAGCAGTGATTAATGGTCCAAATTTTACTTTAATAAAAATATATCCATTATCTTAAATGCAGATACCATGGCTTATCCTAATGTGTGATACACTCAGAGGCACTTGATGGAGTAAATGCTGTGAAAGAGAATTTAATTAGTCAATGCACAATGATGCTGATTGTGAGATTAGTTAATGCTGGTGTTTACTTTCTAATAAATGAAGCTGTCAGTGATGCGCTGCAAACAGTACACCCCAAGCTTTCTGGATTCCGTTCTGAATTTCAATGTATCACTCCTTTATGTAATACTTTCACTGTGCTTCTTAAAAAAAAAGTGACGACAAATAGTTGTAAAGAGAAGATCTACTTCTTTCAGCATTTGAACATGAGGCACATACCAGTGTTAACAATGTGTTGCCTGTCAATTAATTAAGTAAAAGAAATTGTGGCAGCTCCATTGAAGCTTTTGAGCCTATCTTCGCCAACAGAATAGATGGAATGACAGTAATTGTAGTGATACCACTTTCTGAGTCCTTTTGGTGACAGCTGACAAGTATACCCAGTTCATATTTAGTTCTGTATAAGAACTATCCTATGCACCATACTGGCTAGTCTCTAATGATACAATTACATGGAATCTAATTAAATTAACTTCCTTAGTAATCTTTGGTGGCAGTCAAGTTGCAAAACATTTCTAATTATACTTACAATTTCCTCCATCCGATATTACTTTCTCAGATGAAGAGTCTGTAGTGAAGTTAGGAATTTAGGGCGAGTTAAATTGTAACCTGTTTCATTTTATGTATTCTGTCGGCAGAGCAGATTGATGTAAATCTTGTCAATGTGGTGAAGAATCTTGCGCGTATCATTCCTCTGTTTAATGACACAAGAACCTGGTTCTTGTTTTTGCTTAGTTTAAACTAATGCCCTATTGACAGGCACAATAATTTGAAGCTGATACAAATACTGCCATTGATAAGGGTCGGATGTGTTGAAGTAATTAGAAAGCAAAGAGTCCAAATCTGATTAAAAATGAAACAAGAAGGGGTATAAACAGTTATTGAGGTTCAAATACATTTTAGATATGTGTTGTCATACATTGAAAGCCTCATGATGCATTCATTTTCAGTTACATTATTGAAATGTGGAAACAAGTGGCCATTTAAAAACTAGGTTTTTGATGCTAGGTTTTAATATCAAGCAGTCATTTCAAATGCAGCATCTCATTGTTCTAGCCTATTAAATGTGCAAAGTTTCACAATCTACCCCATTGCTGATTATTAGATGATTTTTTACATAATCACTATACCTTGAATATTATAGTAATTAGAAGAAAAGCTAAGATTGAATATTAATAATCATGAATGAATCAGTACATATAGACTGTTATGATAAGAGCTTTGTTACATGGGTGGGAAGCACACAGATAAAATAGCTGAACAGAAATTGGTCATTTTCAAGTTACAGCAGCTAGCCCCATACATGCCCTTCAGAATATGTACATGGATCTCTCTTCAGTGGCTATAAAGAAGGAAAACTGCACTGTAATTGCCCAATTAGGACTAATGCTGCATAATGTTGACTGTTAGTGTCCATATATTGTGTGTAGAACTAATTGTAGTGTAGGCAAATGAATGGACAGGAGACAAACAAGCTACTAGAAAATAATTACTTGGAGTGTTTCTTTTCAGTACCTGTACAGGCAATTTCATTATAGTCAACAGCCTCTAAAGCTGCTTGAAATGGTGGTATTTGTCATTTTCATAGAAACTTGATAATGACATTAATTTGTCTTAATGGTCTACTCTATTGTTATAAATAGTAAAATTAGCTTAAATTGTCTTGCTTCGGCTGGCTTTGGATGGCTCCAAAGGGCTTACAGCAGTAGATGAGTAGATAATTTGGTGTGCTTGTCAAATTTCCAATAATTTGTTATGTGGAACATGAGTAATGCGAGTACCATTAATGTTCATTTTCCACAAAATTCATTACTGCCCTTTTCCCTTTTATCTTTTTTAATGCTTGGGCCATTTTTATATGTTTCAAGTGCACCACAAAGCCTATTCATCCACAGCTAGCTATTAACATTCTGTACATAGTGAAGATGTAGTGGGAGTACTGACCGGGGTGTTACAATGAAGACTGATGATGGCTTTTGTGTTAGGAAACAGCACAAGAGGGTGGGAAATATTTGCACTTTGTTATTTTTGTGGATACTTTAATTTTCCTTCATATTGTTTCCTTTTGGAAAGCAACAATTACATAAATGATCAGAAGAAAGAAAGGTAGTAAATATTGAAAAGACAGAATTAAAATAAAATAAACGTATAAAGCAGGTTGGTCAGCATCTGACCGAGAAAGTTGGTTAACATTTCAAGTGTAGCTGTCCATCAAAAAAATAAATAAACGTCATCTATTCAAATCCGAGCAGAAATATTGAAGAAAATATCGGAAATTTCCGTTTTTATCGATGGTGACATGGGATTATTTGAATCTCTCAACAGCAAGTTAATTTTCTTACAGGGGTATCTTACATTTTTGTTGACAGGTAAATATTTCACAGTGTCAGAGTGAACTGCAGAGGCAAGTTCATCAGGCCAGTTAATTCTAGTAAGTGACAGGCAGAGGGATAACGATGCTGCAAAACAAATAAAAAGGATATAGCTGTTGTAAATATATTTGTAAGATCTTTTCATTAGAGATGATTCAGGCTGGGTTCTTTTTTGAGTAACGATCTCTGGAGCCTTTATTTCACATATTTTTGTCTGGATCGATGATTTGTCATATTATAATACTTGATGCCTCATTCCCTTCTAAGGTGGATGGAGAATGTTGCTTTCTGGTTATCAATGGTTAATTACCTTTTCATTGGCATTTTGGCCTGGAATTTCCTCCATTTGGTTGTTTAACATTGGAGTTGCAACTTCCTCCTGCCCAGTGACTCTTCAGCTTGCATCTTTTATTCTGGTTTAAAGCGGTTAAAACACAAGTTGTCATATTACTGGGAGGTAAGGAGGGAGGCAAATCAAGTGATGCTGCAGCACTTAAAATGTTGTAGTTGATTCAATGGGCATACACCCTTTCCTGACAGGTGTAGTCCCAACTTTAAGAGGACGAAGACAAGCTTTTGGATTGGGTGGGCACATGGCAGATGAAATTTAAGGCACAAAAGTATGAAGTGATATATTTTGGTGGAAAGAACAAGGAGAGGCAATAGAAAACAAAGGGGGCAATTCTAAAGGAGATGCAGGAACAGAGGGACCTGGGGGTATATGCATACAAATTGTTGAAGGTGGCACAGAGGCTGAGAAAGGCACACGGGGTCCTGCATAATATAAATAGGGGCATGGAGTACAAACAAGGAAGTTATGATGATAAACACTGGTGCATCATGTCCAATTCTTCGCGCCACAATTCAAGAAGGATGTTATGGCTTTAAAGGAGGTGCAGAAAAGATTTTCGAGAATTATTCCAGGGATGAGAGATGTGGGTTGATTGGACAAGCTGCGGCTGTTCTCAGAGACGAGAAAGTTGAGGTTTCGATAGAGGCCTTCAAAATCATGAACAGGCAGGACAGAGCAGGTAAGAGATACATAATTCCTAATGGCAGAAAACTCGTGTGAGAATCCCGTGACCTAAGTTTACAGTAATTAGCAAAAGAATCAAAGGCAACAGGAGAAAAAACCTTTTTAACTCAGTGAATGGTTAGGGCCTGGAATCACTGCCTGAGAATGTGGTGGAGGTAGTTTCAATCGTGGCTTTCGGAAGGGAACTGCAGAAGCACCTGAAGAGAAAATAATTGCAGGGCTATGGGGAAAGGGCTGGGGGATCTACTAAGTACTCTGGCAACAAGCTGGTATGGACTTGACAGGGAAAAATGGCTCCTTCTGTGCTGTAATTTTAAAAATGTATTCTTTAATTCATTTATGGGATGTGAGCTAGTTGCCCTTCAGAAGGTAGTGGTGAGCTGCCTTTTTGAATCACTGCAAAAAGGAAGGTGGTGATGTAGAGGTTTTGTCACTGGATTAGTAATCCAGATATTCAGAGTACTCTGGGGTCCAAGGTTCAAATCCCGCCACTGCAGATGGTGAAATTTGAATTGAATAACAATATGGAATTAAAAGTCTAATATGACCATGAAACCATTGTTGATTGCTGTAAAAACCCATTTGGTTCATTAATGTCCTTTAGGGAAGGAAATCTGCTCTCCTTACCTGCACTAGCCAATGTGTGACTCCAGACCCACTGCAATGTGGTTGACTCTTAATTGACCCTCAAGAGTAATTAGGGATGGGCAATAAATGCTGGCACAGCTAGTGACGCCCACGTCCCATGAACAAATTTTTTAAAAGTCCATGTGGTGTAGGTGATGAGCCATCAATTGCACGAGAGACGAGTTGCTATACAAAAGTTAGGCTTTAATAAGCTAGAACTTAGCCCTGCGGTTGTCTACAATAAAATGGACGACCGCCAGACGTTCCGACTATTTATACCTCGGTATGGAGGCATGGTTAACTCAGCCTCTCGACCAATCGGAGAGCTGTCACATGACTGGTCTCAACCAATCAGTCAAGAGGCACATGACCGACCAGGGCCAATGGTCAGCCGGTGTTCTGCACCAATGGCAGACAGCTATGCAAATCATATCACCACATTCACCCCTTGCGGAGAAAGAAGCCGGGGGGGGGGGGGGGTGGGGGAGGGAACTGGTGATATGAGTTGCAGCCGGGAGAACAAAAATTTTCTCTCCTTTTCTTTTATTACATTTTTGGCTTCCCACTGGCCCAGTCAATTTGCAATATTACACAAAGTCCCAACAAAGTCCATGGAGCTGTTGAAATTTAGATCGATTCGATCAGTCTTTTCGTGGCCCGTGACATTCTGGCAGACCGCCGCGGTGGAGTAGGTGACGTCGGTTCAGCCGATGGTGGTGGTTCCGCTGACGTCCTGGAGTCCGGGAGCGATGGTCCTTGAATAGTCTCCGTCACCCGAGCTGGCTGTGGAGACGCCATGGATGCGGAAGGGGTGACCTGAGTGGGGTGCTGGGGGGAAAAAAGGTGGGGGGGGTCTGTGGTGAAGGGGGGAAGGCCGCACGCCGGCGGGTGCCAGGTCCCTGAGGGAGACCGTGTCCTGCCGACCGCCGGGGTACTCCACATACGCATACTGCGGGTTAGCGTGGAGTAACTTGACTTGTTCCACCAACGGGTTGGACTTGTGCACCCGCACATGCTTCCGGAGCAAGATGGGTCCAGGAGCGGCCAGCCACGTCGGGAGAGGGGATCCGGAGGACGACTTCCTGGGGAAGACAAGAAGACGTTCATGAGGTGTCTGATTTGTTGTGGTACAGAGGAGCGAGCGGATAGAATGTAGGGCATCAGGGATAACCTCTTGCCATCGGGAAATAGGGAGATCTCTGGACCGGAGGACCAGTAGTATGGTCTTCCAGATGGTACCATTCTCCTGCTCGACCTGTCCGTTACCCCGGGGGTTATAGCTGGTCGTCCTGCTAGAGGCAATGCCCCTGTTGAGCAGGAATTGACGCAGCTCGTCGCTCATAAATGAGGACCCCCGATCGCTATGTATGTATGCGGGGTAGCCGAACAGGGAGAAGATGGAGAGGAGGGCCTTAATGACGGTCGATGTGGTCATGTCGGGGCAGGGAATGGTGAAGGGGAAGCGGGTGAATTCGTCAATTACCGCCAGGAAGTAAATGTTGCGGTTGTTAGAGGGAAGGGGCCCCTTGAAGTCAATGCTGAGACATTCGAAGGGGCGGGATGCTTTGATCAGGTGTGCGCGCTCGGGGCGGTAGAAGTGCGGTTTGCACTCAGCGCAGATGTGGCAGTCACGGGTTACTGTCCTGACTTCCGCAATGGAGAAAGGCAGGTTGCGGGCCTTAATGAAATGATGCATCACCCCTGGATGGCAAAGGTCCGCGTGGAGGGAGCGGAGGCGGTCTATCTGCGCGCTGGCGCAGGTACCGCGGGACAGGGCATCACGAGGCTCATTGTGCTTCCCAGGACGATACAAGATCTAATAGTTGTACGTGGACAACTCGATCCGCCAGCGTAAGATCTTGTCATTCTTAATTTTGCCCCTTTGTGCATTATCAAACATGAAGGCTACTGACCGTTGGTCTGTGAGCAGGGTAAACCTCCTGCCGGCCAAATAGTACCTCCAGTGTCGCACCGCTTCGACTATTGCCTGGGCTTCCTTTTCCACAGAGGGGTGGCGGAGTTCGGAAGCCTGGAGGGTTCTGGAGAAGAAGGCCACGGGTCTGCCCGCTTGGTTCAGGGTGGCCGCCAGAGCTACTTCTGATGCGTCGCTCTCGACCTGGAAGGGGAGGGACTCGCCGATGGCGCGCATCGTGGCCTTTGCGATGTCCGCTTTGATGCGGCTAAAGGCCTGGCAGGCCTCTGTCGACGGCGGGAAGGTCGTGGTTTGAATGAGGGGACGGGCCTTGTCAGCGTAGTTGGGAACCCATTGGGCGTAGTAAGCGAAGAAACCCAGGCAGCGTTTGAGAGATTTGAGGGTATTGGGGAGAGGGAGTTCCAGCAGGGGGTGCATGCGTTCGGAGTCGGGGCCTAACACTCCTTTACGCACTACGTAGCCGAGGATGGCTAGACGGTCGGTGCTAAACACGCACTTATCCTTATTGTATGTGAGGTTAAGGAGTTTTGCGGTTTGGAGGAATTTCTGGAGGTTGGTGTCATGGTCCTGCTGATCGTGGCCGCAGATGGTGACATTGTCAAGATACGGGAAGGTAGTCCGTAATCCGTACTTGTCGACCATTCGGTCCATCTCCTGTTGGAAGACCGATGCCCCATTTGTGACACCAAATGGAACCCTAAGGAAGTGGTAGAACATAGAACATAGAACATAGAACATTGAACACTACAGCGCAGTACGGGCCCTTCGGCCCTCGATGTTGCGCCGACCTGTGAAACCATCTGAAGCCTATCTGACCTACACTATTCCATTTTCATCCATATGTCTATCCAGTGACCACTTAAATGCCCTTAAAGTTGGCGAGTCTACTACTATTGCAGGCAGGGCGTTACACACCCCTACTACTCTCTGAGTAAAGAAACTGCCTCTGACATCTGTCCTATATCTATCACCCCTCAATTTAAAGCTATGTCCCCTCGTGTTGGTCATCACCATCCGAGGAAAAAGACTCTCACTGTCCACCCTATCTAACCCTCTGACTATCTTATATGTCTCTATTAAGTCACCTCTCAGCCTTCTCCTCTCTAACGAAAACAACCTCAATTCCCTGAGCCTTTCCTCGTAAGACCTTCCCTCCATACCAGGCAACATCCTAGTAAATCTCCTCTGAACCCTTTCCAAAGCTTCCACATCCTTCCTATAATGTGGTGACCAGAACTGCACGCAGTACTCCAGGTGTGGCCGCACCAGAGTTATGTACAGCTGCAGCATGACCTTGTGGTTCCGAAACTCAATCCCCCTGCTTATAAAGGCTAGCACACCATATGCCTTCTTAACAGCCCTATTAACCTGGGTGGCAACTTTCAGGGATTTATGTACCTGGATGCCGAGATCTCTCTGTTCATCTACACTACCAAGAATCTTGCCATTAGTCCAGTACTCTGCATTCCTGTTACTCCTTCCAAAGTGAACCACCTCACACTTTTCCGCATTAAACTCCATCTGCCACCTCTCAGCCCAGCTCTGCAGCTTATCTATGTCCCTCTGTATCCTATAACATCCTTCAGCACTATCCACAACTCCACCGACCTTCGTGTCATCTGCAAATTTACTAGCCCATCCTTCTACACCCTCTTCCAGGTCATTTATAAAAATGACAAACAGCAGTGGCCCCAAAACAGATCCTTGCGGTACACCACTAGTAACTGAACTCCAGGATAAACATTTGCCATCAACCACCACCCTCTGTCTTCTTTCAGCTAGCCAATTACTGATCCAAACCGCTAAATCACCTTCAATTCCATACTTCCTTATTTTCTGCAATAGCCTACTGTGGGGAACCTTATCAAACGCCTTACTGAAATCCATATACACCACATCAACAGCTTTACCCTGATCCACCTGTTTGGTCACCTTCTCAAAAAACTCAATAAGGTTTGTGAGACATGACCTACCCTTCACAAAACCGTGTTGAGTATCGCTAATCAACTTGTTCTTTTCAAGATGATTATAAACCCTATCTCTTATAACCTTTTCCAACATTTTACCCACAACCGAAGTAAGGCTCACAGGTCTATAATTACCAGGGTTGTCTCTACTCCCCTTCTTGAACAAGGGGACAACATTTGCTATCCTCCAGTCTTCTGGCACTATTCCTGTTGACAAAGACGACATAAAGATCAAGGACAAAGGCTCTGCAATCTCCTCCCTGGCTTCCCAGAGAATCCTAGGATAAATCCCATCTGGCCCAGGGGACTTATCTATTTTGACATTTTCTAAAATTGCTAACACTTCCTCCTATTGAACTTCAATTCCATCTAGCCTGGTCGACTGAACCTGAGTGTTCTCCTCGACAACATTGTCTTTCTCCAGTGTAAACACTGACAAAAAATATCCATTTAATGCTTCCCCTATCTCCTCTGATTCCACACACAACTTTCCACTACTATCCTTGATTGGCCCTAATCTTACTCTAGTCATTCTTTTGTTCCTGATATACCTATAGAAAGCCTTAGGGTTTTCTTTGATCCTATCCGCCAACGACTTTTCGTGTCCTCTCCTCGCTCTTCTTAACTCTCCCTTTAGGTCCTTCCTGGCTAACTTGTAACTCTCAAGTGCCCTAACTGAGCCTTCATGTCTCATCCTAACATAAGCCTTCTTCTTCCTCTTGACAAGTGCTTCAACTTCCTTAGTAAACCACGGTTCCCTTGCTCGACAACTTCCTCCCTGCCTGACAGGTACATACTTATCAAGGACACGCAGTAGCTGTTCCTTGAAAAAGCTCCACATTTCGATTGTGCCCATCCCCTGCAGTTTCCTTCCCCATCCTATACATCCTAAATCTTGCCGAATAGCATCATAATTGCCTTTCCCCCAGCTATAATTCTTGCCTTGCGGTATATACCTATCCCTGCCCATTGCTAAAGTAAACATAACCGAGTTGTGATCACTATCACCAAAGTGTTCACCTACATCTAAATCTAACACCCGGCCGGGTTCATTACCCAGTACCAAATCCAATGTGGCCTCGCCCCTTGTTGGCCTGTCTACATACTGTGTCAGAAAACCCTCCTGCACACACTGCACAAAAACTGACCCATCTATAGTACTCGAACTATAGTATTTCCAGTCAATATTTGGAAAGTTAAAGTCCCCCATAACAACTACCCTGTTACTCTCGCTCCTGTCAAGAATCATCTTTGCAATCCTTTCCTCTACATCTCTGGAACTATTCGGAGGTCTATAGACAACTCCCAACAGGGTGACCTCTCCTCTACTGTTCCTAACCTCGGCCCATACTGCCTCAGTAGACGAGTCCTCAAGCGTCCTTTCTACCGCCGTAATACTTTCCTTGATTAACAATGCCACACCCCCCCCTCTTTTACCATCTTCTCTGTTCTTACAGAAACATCTAAATCCTGGAACCTGCAACAACCATCCCTGTCCCTGCTCTACCCATGTCTCCGAAATCGCCACAACATCGAGATCCCAGGTACCAACCCATGCTGCAAGCTCACCCACCTTATTCCGGATGCTCCTGGCGTTGAAGTAGACACACTTCAAACCAGCGTCCTGCTTGCCGGTGCCCTCTTTCGAACTTTTAACCCTATCCCTGACCTCACTACTCTCAACATCCTGTACACTGGGACTACAATTTAGGTTCCCATCGCCCTGCTGAATTAGTTTAAACCCCCCGAAGAGCACTAGCAAATCTCTAGAGGCGCCCATCAGCCTCGAACACGGTGTACAGTCGGTCACTCGCGCGGATGGGGAGCTGGTGATAAGCGGACTTAAGGTCCACAGTGGAGAAGACCTTGTATTTCGCAATATCGTTTACCATGGCGGAAATACGGGGGAGAGGATACGCGTCCAGTTGCGTAAACCGGTTGATGGTCTGGCTATAGTCGATGACCATCCGATTTTTCTCCCCAGTCCGGACCACCAGCACTTGGGCTCGCCAGGGACTGTTGCTGCCCTCGATGACCCCTTCTATCAGCAACCTCTGGACCTCGGACTTGATGAAGGACCGGTCCTGGGCGTTGTACCGTCTGCTCCATGTCGCGACGGGTTTGCAATCGGGGGTGAGATTAGCAAACAAGGAGGGGGGGGTCCACTTTGAGGGACGCGAGGCTGCAGACAGTGAGAGGGGTATAGGGCCGCCGAATTTGAAGGTCAAGCTCTGCAGGTTGCACTGGAAGTCCAGTCCTAGGAGTGCCGGTGCGCAAAGGTCAGGGAGGACAAGGAGTCTATAATAAAATGGACGACCGCCGGGCGTTCCGACTATTTATACCTCGGTATGGAGGCGTGGTTAACTCAGCCTCTCGACCAATTGGAGAGCTGTCACATGACTGGTCTCAACCAATCAGTCGAGAGGCACATGACCGACCAGGGCCAATGGTAAGCCGATGTTCTGCACCAATGGCAGACAGCTATGCAAATCATATCACCACAGTAGGGACACCCACAGTAGTGTTATGGAGGGAGTTCCTGGATCTTGATCCAGCGACAGTGAAGGAACAATGATATACTTCCAAGTCAGGATGGTGAGTGACTTGGAGGTGAACCTCCAGGTGCTGGCATTCCCAGGTATCTGCTACCGTTATCCTTCTCGATGGTAGTGGTCGTGGGTTTGGGATGTGCCACCTAAGGAGCCTCGGTGAGTTTCTTGAGTGCATGTTGTAGATGGTACACAGAGATGAGGATGGATTGATTGGTTGTGGAAGGAGTATCAATCAAGCGGACTGCTTTGTCATGGATGGTGTTGAGCTTCTTGAGTGTTGTTGGAGTTGCACTCATCGAGACAAGTGGGAATATTCCATCACACTCCTGACTTGTGCCTTGCAGATGGTGGACAGGCTTTGGGGAGTTAGGAGGTGAGTTACTTGCTGCAGAATTCTTAGACTTTAACATGCTCTTGTTATCGCAGTATTTATATGGCTAGTCCAGTTCAGTTTCTGGTAAATGATTACCCCAGATGTTGATAGTGGGGGATTTAGTGATAGTAATGCTATTGACTATCAAGGGCAATGTTTAGGTGCTCTCTTGTTGCCTGACCCTTGTGTGGCATGAATGGAACTTGCCACTTGTCAGCCCAAGTCTGGATATTGTCCAGGTCATGCTGTATTTGGACATTGATGGCTTCATATCTGAGGAGTCATGAATGGTGCTGAACATTGTGCAGTCATCCACTAACATCGCCACTTCTGACCTTAAGATGGAAGGAAGGTCATTGATGAATCATCTGAAGATGCTTGCGCCTAGTACGCTACCTTGAGCAACTCCTGCAACCCTGAGAAACTCATTCAGTGATGTTCTGGAGCTCAGATGATTGACCTCCAACCACCACAACCATTGTGCCAGGAATGACTCCAACCAATGGAGAGCTTTCCTCCGATTCCCATTCACTTCAGTTTTGCTGGAGCTCCTTGATGCCAGACTCGGTCAAATGCTGCCTTGATGTCAAGGACAGTCACTCTAACCAAACTTCTGGAGTTCAGCTATTTTTTCTATGTTTGAATCAAGGCTGTGATGAGGTCAGGAGCTGAGTGGCGCTGGTGGAACCCAAACTGTAGCAGGTTATTGCTAAGCAAATGCCATTTGATGGCACTGTTGATGACACCTTCCATCACTTTATTGATGATTGAGAGTAGACTGATAGGTTGGCTTTGTTTTTTTCTTGATTACTGGACATAACAGCAATTTTCCACATTGCTGGGTAGATGGCAGAGTTGTAGCTGTACTGGAGCAGCTTGGCGAGGGATGCAGCAAGTTCTGGAGCACAAGTCTTCAGTGCTATTGCTGGAATACTGTCATGGCCCAAGTCTTTGCAGTATCCAGTGTCTCCAGCCGTTTCTTGATATCATGTGGAGTGAATCAAATTGGCTGATGAAATCTGTGATGCTGGGGATCTTTGAAAGAGACCAAGATGTATCATCCACTTGACACTTCTGGTTGAAGTGTTGTGAATGCTTCAGCCCTTTAAGGGCAACACAGCAGAAAAGAGTCATCTGGCTTGTGCGACCAATTGGGATTGAGAGTGGGTAATCACCCAGGGTGTGGGGTCGTCCCTTAGGCAAAAGACATCTAGGGGACGAGGGCAGCCAGTAGGATGCTCGAGGGAAACTGTGGGGCTGCTGGCGCCTGCACAACTTTTCTTATTAATACCTTTAATGTTTCTATTGAGGTCTGTTAATGTACATCATTACAACCAGGTTGACATCTCATTTTTAGGTATGCCTGGTGTTACTCCTGGCATGCTCTCCTGCATTCTTCATTGAACAGGTTTGATCCCCTGGCTTGGTGGTGGTAATAGTAGAGTGGGGGATATGCCGGATCGAAAGGTTACAGATTGTGACTGAGTACAATTCTGCTGCTGATGAGCCACACTGCCTCATGGAAGCCCAGTCTTGGGTTGCTCGATCTGTTCAAAGTCTGTCCCATTTCGCACAGTGGTCGTGCCACACAACACAATGGAGGATGCCTCTTTTTAAATGTATTTTGTTCCAAACATATTCAAGAGTATAAAAACAGAAATAAGTCGGAGAACATTGTCCACATCTCATGATTAACAGTTTGTGCAGGTTTCCCCCCACTTTTCTCCCTTTCACCCCACCCATAACCTCCCCCCAGCCTGTGATGAACAATTCCTCAAACACGGCCATGAACAGTCCCCACCGTGTCTCAAAGCTCTCCGCTGATCCTCTCAATTCAAACTTAATCTTCTCCAACCGGAGGCAGTCGTAAAGGTCCCCAGCCCGGCGGCATTGTTGACCGCCATCCCAACAAATCCTTTGCTGAGAGGTGAAGGCCACTACATCGGCCGTCCTCCCCTCCATCAGCTCCGGAATTTCCGATTTTGGCACCACAGGTTCCGGCCTGGCCTCTACCCCACAATCTTTGATAGTGTCCCGAACACCCCCGTCCAGTACCTCTCCAAATTCTTGCAGTCTGACAACATATGTATGTGGTTCATTGGGCCTTGCCCACCCTTATCACACTCGTCTGCTATCCCCTCACACAGGAGGTCGAATTCACCCTGTGCAGCACCTCACTCCACGTTCCCCATCCTATCTGCCCCCCCCCCAACTCCTCCTCTCATTTCTCCTTGATCCTCACCATGCACTCCCCCCTACTCCCCCAGCCACCCATATATGTCCCTGATCCCACCCTCCCCTTCCACGTCCGGAAGCAGTAACGTTCCAACAGGCCAGAATTTGGCTTCTTGGGAAACCCTCTCCATCTCTTCCGTGCAAAGTCCCTCACTTGCATGTGTCTTAATTTGCTTCTCTTCAGGAGCTCTACCCTCTCCCACAGCTCTTCCAGACCTGTAAACTTCTCCTCCAGATATAGATTCCTTGCGCTCACCAACCCCACCTCTTCCCACCTCCTATACACGCCATCCATTTCCCCCGGCTTAAGCCTGTGGTTCTCACATAGCGGTGTTAACACCGACATCCTCTCCATCCTAAAGTGCCTCCTCAGCTGGTTCCACAAACTAATCATGTACTGCACCACCGGGCTCTCCGTATATCTCCCCGGTGCCAGCGGTAGCGCCGCCCTCTAACGAACTCTTCCTCAATCCTAACCCATTCTAACCCCTCTCCTTCTCACCACTGCCTCACCTTCTTCACATTCCCCGCCCAATAATAGGGCAGCAGTTTCGGTAATGCCATCCCCTCTTTCTGCCTCTGTCTATGTAGCAGGGCTCTCTTTACCCGAGGTACCTTCCCTGCCCATATAAACTCCGGGATCGCTGCATCCAGCTTCCAGAAAAAGGCCATCGGAATGAAGATCAGGAGAGTATAGATTACGAATAGTAACCTGGGCAGGACGTTTATTTTCTCCACTTTGACCCTTCCCGCCAGTGTCAGGTGCAGTGTATCCCACCTCCTGAAGTTCTCCTTTACCTCCTCCACCAACTTTGTTAAGTTCTACTTGTGCAATGTTGCCCACTCCCCTGTCACCTGGATCCCCAGATACTTTAACCTACCCTGGCTACTCTAATGGCAACACCCCTAAATTAGCTCCCCGACCTGCCTCGCTCACCAGGAACACCTCACTTTTTCCCCACATTCTCCCTCGTAATCCCCTGCAACTCTGCTGACCCCCCAAATGGCGGATAGCAGCGGCAACAGCGGACACCCCTGCCTCGTTCCTCTATGCAACCGAAGCTCTGAACTCATCTCATTTATCCGTACGGTTGCCACCGGGACCACGTACAGTAGACACAGCCATGCCAAAAGCTTCAACCCGAACCCGAACCTTGCCAAAACCTCGAACCGTTACCTCCACTCCACCCGATGGAAAACCTTCTCCGCGTCCATAGATATCGCTACCTCCAGTCACTGTCCCCTCGACAGGGTCATGATCACATTTAGTAACCACATAATATTACTGGAAAGTTATCTCCCCTTCATGAAGCCCGTTTGGTCCTCTGCAACCATCCCAGGAACGCATCTTTTCATCCTCCCTGCTACTAATTTTGCCAACACTTTCACATCTGTATTCAACAGTGAGATGGGCCTGTATGAAGGAATACTCCCTCTCCCCCAGGTTCCTAAACCTCCATGGGTCCACCATACCCATCCTTTCCATAAACCCTCCCAGCTCTTTCGCCATCCTCAACGATCCTATTGACTTGGTGCTCGACCTGTCCACCCTCGGCACCAGCACACAATTAAAGTCTCCTCCCATAATCAACGGATGAATGTCCAAGTCTGGAAGTGTTCCCAACAACCCCTTCACAAACTCCAGTGTCCCAATTCTGTGCATATGCATTTACTAGCACCACCGCTGACCACCCCCCAGCACCCTGCTCACCATCACACCTCTCCCCCCTGGATCCCGCACTTCCTTGGCACTTGCAAACCCTGTCTATTTACTCAACAGAATGGCCACCCTCTCCTGACTTTGAATCAAATCCCGAGTGGAATACCTGACCCACATATCCCAATCTCAACCTAATATGATCCTTCACCCGCAGGTGCATCTTCTGCAGGAAGACCACCCCCGCCTTCAAGCTCCTCCGCAAAGACCCCAGATCTCATCACCAGCTCTGACACGTTCCACGGTATGAACGCTACCGGAGGCTTACACCTCCATTCCCCTCCACGTCCGCCATTCCCTCATTGCGATTCTTTCCCCTTTAATTTCACCCTAAACTGGGCCCATCCAAGATGGCCCCCTTCTTCATCCATGACCGCGCTCCTCCTCCAACACTGCCACATCGTATTCCCCCCCTCCCCCTTAGCCAATCCCCCCTCACCTCACTGCCATTCACCAGCATTAGCCGCCAGTGTGGAAGTTCCTGCCAAAAGGCTCCTCCTATCTGCCCTCCACCCCTCCCCCCACCCTTCCCTCCTTGGTCTGTGCAAACGGCTCCCTGTGGACCTTACCCTTCCTACCCAAACAAAGACACATCCAAAACCACAGGTCACCTGCTCCAAAAAATAAACACCACCGCAGAGGGGTGGGGGGGGGGGGGGGGGGGGGGGGTGGGGGGGGGGGGGGGGGCAACTGCCCATTTACAAACAAACATAACAAATAATCACAACAATAAAATCCACACCCGAGAAGTTCCAGCTCCTCCATTTCCCATCAACGTTCAGTTCTCCCCCAGTTTATGATGTCTAATAAAATCATTGGCTTTCTCTGGGGTTTCGAAATAGTACTCCTGGCCTTCAAAAGTCATCCACAGTTCCGCCAGGTACAGCAGCCCAAACTTGATCTGCCTTCGATAAAGGGCCACCTTGGCCCTGTTGAATCCAGCATGCCTGTTCGTCAGCTGCACTCCAACGTCTTGTTATTCAGACCCTGTTCCCCTTCCATTCAGAATTCCGTTTCTCTCTGGCCCACTGCAGGATCTTTTCCTTCTCCACAAACCT
The DNA here is from genome assembly GCF_902713615.1 of Scyliorhinus canicula. Lineage (NCBI taxonomy): Eukaryota > Metazoa > Chordata > Chondrichthyes > Carcharhiniformes > Scyliorhinidae > Scyliorhinus > Scyliorhinus canicula. The sequence continues at coordinate 47,891,994 of NC_052159.1, read as the reverse complement.
GTGGAGCCTCACAATCACGGCACGCAGTGGCTCCCCCGCTCTTGGCTTCTGCCTTAGGGACCTGTGCATTCTATCCACCTCTGGGGCCTTGTCCAGCAGCCCTCCGCCACCAGCCATTCCAGCAAAGATCCCCCAGGAGCCCCTCCTCCGCCTCCAATTCCACCACCTGATCACTGTGGTCAGACATCACCCTCTCCGTCTCTCGTACCTGCGACCCCTGTGCCTCCAAGCATTTCTCTACCCTCTCCATCGAGCCTTTTCAAGGGTGCTACCGCTTCTTCGATGGCCTTCGATCGGACTCCCTGCATCTCCTTTTGTTGCAGGCAGAACTCTTCTCCGATGAACGCCATCAAATGCTACATCTGGGGTTTTCCAACATGTGACAACCTTTCCCCCTCCGTCATCTTTCCAATTCACCAGGTCTTTCACTTTCTTCTGCCCGGTCTGTTAACTAGCAATCATCCACTCCCTCAGCGACACTTTCCCATCAAAATTCCCCTGTATTCGTGACTTTGTCTCCACAAGGACTGTGTGGTGGTCACTCCTACTGATACTGTCATGGACAGATGTATCTGTGGCATGCAAATTGGTGAGGATGAGGTCAGCTATGTTTTTCCCTTTTGTTGGTCCCCTCACCCCCTGCCACAGTCCCAGTTCATCAGCTATGTCCTTTAGGACCCGGACCGTCTAACATTCTATAGGTGGAAGAATGGTAGAAGGGAGAATGACAATGGAAGGGAATTGAAGGGGCAGTAGAAGCTTCAGTGACAGGAACAGTCCTTAGGCTCATTATGCATTCCTGGACTTTCATCTCACTGAAGTGAGAAGCAAATTAATCCTGGGGGCACCAAACAGAAAATGGTGACATTATAGAATGAGGAGGCAGAGGCAGTCAATACAACCTCCATGTTTCCACAAACTGCCACAGAAAGAGGTTTAGCATAATTGGTGGACATGCGCTGTAAGAATAATCGTGGCATTGCTCCCCTCATTACCTATCTCTGTGTCTATAATTAGGGAAAAGAAAATCTGCCCAATTCAGAAGCAGCTTCCCAAATCAATAATACATCTTGTTAACTCCATACCACTGTGCATAAACACATTGACTGCCACATGAGGGACCTGCTAGTTCTAAAAGAAAGGTGCTGAGAGGGAACCATCATCCTGAAGCATTAATTATGGGATAGCTGCAGTCACCTGGATGAACATAAATGATATTCCCTCTTAGGTTCCATTATCACTTGTTCTATCCTTGTAAAGGAAAATGTCACCTCAAACAGTGACAAAGAAACAGCGAATTAGCATTCACATTCCACAGTTTCAGTGGCTTGTTGAGGGAGTTTTGCAGCTATGATATCCAGGTGATATCGTGGGAAGTGGGAAGCAGGAGGTGAATTGCTAAGAGGAGGGCAGTGAAGGCAAGGCAAGGACCAGCATCACTAAATTCAGTTTTATGTACAAGGTCCAAGTATATAAATGGACATTTTCACAGGCCACTATATCTTCAAGATGCCACGTGATTCGTACACAGTGAAAATATAAAAATTAGAATATGTTTCTGAAACAATGGCTTGGAAGAAAAGAAGCAGTCGGAATGTCATGAGGGCCTTTCGAGCTTCACAACTCCTGCACCATCCTTATCAGCTCCTGAAGCACCATATGCACTCCAAAATGTTAATTAATGAGCCATCATTTAGACGCCCTTGGGAATACAGGATTTAAAAAACACGTTTCTTGAAATTTTACATAATAACAAACAACCAACAAGAATGCAAAAGTGCAAGAAATTACAAGCAAATGGAAAACCAAAACACATAATTAAACCCCCTGACAGCTGACGGTGTCTAAATCCTTATAAAAATGTAGTAACTAGTTGCGATCTCAGGTAGAATCTCTTTACTGACCCTCTGATGGCGAATCTAATTTTCTCTGAGTTTAGGAATGACATTGGGCGCAATTTAATGGAAATGCAATAAAGTGCTGTTTCAGGCATGTTTAGCAGTGTTCAAACGATATTAAACGGGACTTTGCTTCATTTTTGGGCCCCAGCGAGGAATTCCTCGTTAAGGCCACACTTAGGCTCATATCTTTCACTATGGAGCTCAGCTCGCAAGTGCAAGAAGAGCACCCTGAACGCTGGACCCCCCCCCCCCCCCCCAAGCAACCTGAATGCTGGACCACCTCGTCAATGCCCCAACTTACCAGAGGGTCCTTGAAACCCTCAACAACCCCTGCCCCGATCTCCAGCATGGGCAAGATGCCACCTGGTCACTGCTATCCTGGCATTGCCACTGCCAGCCTGGCAGTTCCACCTGGGCAGTGCCATGGTGCCCGGGTGGCATCGGGAGTACCACCTTGCCCAGAGCCTGACCACCTGGGGACCCCTGATCATCTGGGAGACCTCCCCAAGTGCTGGTATGCCAGGTCCACGTTTGTGGAGACCAGTGTTAAAGTTGGAGTCTCTGAGGCGAGGCCATTAGATCCCACGTCTTGGGTAACTCCGAAGCGAACCTATTTAAGTGAGCTTAACTGCTCTCTTGAATGTGCAAATCTGGATCCCACCTAAAGGTCTGATTAAATCACGCGAGGTGTAACGAGTGTCATAAATCTTGCTTGAGGCCTCTCACAAGATGTACCAGCCTTGCCGAGTCACGGGTTGGCAACGACGAGGCGTACATTAAGTCGTCCAACCAAGCAGAGGCACTGGGCGAAATGGGAGGCCTACAACCAAGCAATATTCACCTCCGTGGTATAATTGAGGCAAAGGCGACAACATCCGCCCCTACCCCAGAGTGAAACGCTGGTGAATCCGAAACCCCAAATATGGCTACCAGTGGGCATGGGTTTAAACACACCCGGATTATCTCTGACATAGTGCCCAGAAGCTGGCGAGTTTTGGGGCAGGACCAAAACATATGAGCATGGTTAGCTGGGGCAAGCGAATAGCGATCGCATCTCCTCACGTTTAGAAAAAACCCACCCACCCTCGCCTTGTTCAAGTGTGTCCTATGCAACACCTTAAACTGAATTCGGCTCAACTAGGCACATGAGGGAGTGGAGCTGACCCTGTAAAGGGCCTCCCTCCAGGCCTCACTAAGTAAGTATAGGACCCAGCTCAGACATGAAAATTTGACCATATAGGTTTGAAATAGGCCCTTGCTCAAATGAACCAAGGATAGAATCCTCTTCAGCAAAGAGGAAAGTGATGCCAAAGGAAAGGAAGGGAAAACTGTATGAGAAAAGTGGCAAACTTGAAATTAACGAAAAAGGCTCATATTGGATAGCTGAAATTTGTCAACCAGCTCTCTAAAACTGGCAGACCTACCGTCACAAACAGGTCACCAAAGTGCTCAAGTCCCTTCGCTTTCCAAGATTTAAATGTTGGGTCCAATCCAGCGGTAAAAACAGGTGATTGTTACAAATAGGGGCCAGTGAGGACAAGGAAAGGAGCTTAAAGTGTTGTCAAAACTGTTTCCAAATCCTGAGAGAGGGGACAACCACTTGAAACATTTTCCCATTGAAGGATATTGATCTAGTTTACTTTGGATTAATGATTTCAGATGACCAGTGCAGTATACCCCTCAATGTAATTAAGTTGCCCTTGTGCTTTGATATTGTAAATCATGACAAGTATAGTTACATTGAATATTTAAAAATAACCACAATTATTAGTTTGTGTGTGTTACAATGTTCAACTATCCCATTCCCATCTGAATGGTTGGAATTATTCTGAAAAGAGTTTAAAAAAAATCTTTTTCCAATTAAGGGGCACTTTAGCCTGGCCAATCCACCTACCCTGCATATCCTTGGGCTGTGGGTGTGAGACCTTCGCAGACACAAGGAGAATTATTCTGAAAAGAGTTGATGTAGGCCCAGTACAGTATAGTTGAGGGCCAGGATTATTCAGTTTCAACAGTGGTGGGTGTAATGGTGGCCAAGTAGGACGGGACAATTCGGGAGGAGCTGTAAAATTGGTTTCCGGCAAGCACAAAATAACGGCAGGCAAGTGCACTCCCGCCCACCCGTAGCTAATGTAACTCCACTATTTAAAAAGCCAGTAGAAAGAAAACAGGGAATTATAGACCAGTAAGCCTGATGTCAGTAGTGGGGGAAATTCTAGCATCCATTCTCCAAGATTTTACAGCAGGGCACTTAGAAAACAGTCGCAGGATCAGACAGAGTCAGCATGGATTTATGAAGGGGAAATCATGCTTGACAAAATCTAGTGGAATTCTTCGAGGATGTAACTCGTAGATTTGATGAAGGGGAGCCAGTGGATGTGGTTTATTTGGACTTTCTGAAGGCTTTTGACAAAGTGTCGCATAAGAAATTAGTTTGTAAAAATAAAGTGCATGGGATAAGGGGTAGTGTATTGCCATGTTTGGCAGACAGGAAACAAAGAGTAGGAATTAACAGAAATGTTTCAAATTGTCAGGCAGTGACTAGTGGGCTACCGCAGGGATCAGTGCTGGGACCCCAGCTATTCACAATTTATATCAATGATTTAGATGAGGGAACACAATGTAATATCTCTAAATTTGCAGATGACACAATGTTGGGTGGGAACGTGAGCTGTGAGGAGGATGCAGAGATCCATCCATGTGATTTGGACAAGTTGAGTGAGCAGGAAAATCAGATGCAGTATAATTTGGATAAATAAGAGGTTATCCACTTTGATAGCAAAGATGGGAATGCTGACTATTATCTGAATGGCCATATATTAAGAGAGGGGAATGTACAATGAGACATGGGTGTCCTTGTACACCAGTTGCTGTAGGTAAGCATAGAGGTACAGCAGGCGGTGAAGAAGGCAACTGGTATGATTGCCTTCACTGAGAGAGGATCAGAGTGCAGGAGCAGGGATGCCTTCCTGCAATTGTATAGGGCCTTTGTTAAGGCCACACCTAGAATATTCTGTGCAGTTTTGTCTCCTTATCTGAGGAAGGATGTTTTTGCTCTAGAGGGAGTGCAACAAAGTTTTACCAGACTGGGATAGTCTGACGTATGAGGAGAGATTGAGTCAGTTCGGATTGTATTTGCTGGAGTTCAGAAGAATGAGAGGGGAATCTCATAGAAACCTATCAAATTATAACAGGAGTAAATAAGGTTGATGCAAGAAGGATGTTCCGATGGTGGGGGTGTCAGGAACCAGGCGTCACGGTCTGAGACTATGGGGTAGATCATTTAGGACAGAGATGAGGATAAATTTCTTCGCCTAGAGAGTGGTGAGCCTGTGGAATTCGTTACCGCAGGAAGCATTTGAGGCCAAAACCATTGTATGTTTTCAAGATTTAGCGCTTGAGGCGAAGGAAATCAAAGGATATGGGGGAAGGAGGAATTAGTTATTGGGTTGTATGATAAGCATGGTCATAATGAATTGTGGAATAGGCTTGAAGGCCCGAAAAGCCTCCTCCTGCTCCTATTTTCTACGTTTGAAGGCACGTTTGAAGGCATAGTGACGTTTAAGGGGCATCTTGACAAATACATAAATCGGAGGGGAATAGAGGGATATGGACCCTGGAAGTGTGGAAGATTTTAGTTTAGACGGGCAGCATTGTCAGCGCAGGCTTGGAGGGCCGAAGGGCCTGTTCCTGTACTTTTCTTTGTTCTTTGTTTGTTCTTTGTTTCTATGGCAGGTCGCCATTCTTGCCAGAACCTGTTCTGCAGATAAAGCCCTGACCAAAATTTCCCACCTCCATCCAATTATCCTCACTGCCAGTGGTATATCACGCCGACCTGGAACACACTGGATGCGTGTGGCGCAGACATATTGGGACTCATCTGGAAGAAGACCTGGAGCAGTTTGTGGAGAGTGGGAGATGGAGGCCTCCAGAATCTGTGGACCCTGGAACACGACATGTGGCTGTGAGCGGGTGGAGCATCTTCCACATGGGTTTTCAAGCTGTAGGAGGTGGATCTTCATGTTGCAGGTGTTCGGCTGTATGGGTGGCAATTGTCAGTGCTGAGGGTGGGGGTAATAAACAGGAAAAAGGTGAATGAAGAGGTGGGGTGGGTTTGGAGGCCTGGGAGGTGGAATGGGTGGGGTATGTTGGGGTAGTAGGGGAAAGAGAAAGTTTCTGGGGGTGCGTGTCATGGAATGCATGTGGTGGATTAAGAAGTGGGAAAGTGGGAAGGGCCTTGGTGGAGGGGGTGGTGGGCGGTGCGCAGGTGTGAACAGGTATGGAGGATAAAGGTGATCAGTGGGAGAGGCATGTGGAGTCAACTGATGAGTCCGAGGAGGCATGCCGGAGGAATTATTGATAAGAAGGGATGGTGAGGGTTAAAGGGGGAAGTGGGAGTTGGTAAGGTGGGAGGGTGAAGATGGGTGAAGGGATACTGAAGCTTGTTGGAGGGTACATGGAAGCAAACCTGGAATCTGGGGGAGAGGGGGGGGGGGGGGGGTGGAATCTGGGGGAGGGGGTGGCAGGTGAGAGGAGACATGTCTATTGTCATAGAGATGGGCTCCTCAGGAAGGTAGGGGACCTGGACATTCACATGCACAGGAAAGAGCGTGATGGGGTAGGTTCTTGGGTGTCTGTGGGAGGTCAGGGGGTCACACCAGGAGGGTCAATGTTTATGGCCGCCGGGGGCGGGTGGGGTTTGGACTCTATCTGAAAAATCACACTCAGTCTTGGCGTGGAGATCTCCAGATGGTGTATAGGGGTTGGGTTATCAGGGGTGGGCAGAGCAGGTCAGCTTAACTAGACAACTGCACATGGGGTGCCCCTCTGAAGATGGTGTCGGGGCAGTGGGGGTGGGGGCGGTGGCGGAAGGGCCACACAGGCTGAGCAACTACGAATTGCAATTAAACCACATCAGACCTCATTAAAGTGCAAGTGTAGTTTATTATTTTTTAAGTGCAAGAACATTAACTCCCATTTCCTGTCCCTGCTGCGGGACCTAGGCCTGGAATGGAAAATCCTAGTCAAAGCCTGGACTTTCAAAGCAATAAACCATGAGGTATTTTTAGTCTGCAAGTTTCAATTATCTGAATTGCAAATTCCATTCAGATATATACTTTCTTCTAGGTAATTGCATGGACATTGATTTCTGCATTTAAAATAAAAAATCCAATGATTTACACAGATTGAACTGCACAGTTTAAGAGTTTCATAGACTGTTATGATAGATTTCATAGAATTTACAGTGCTGAAGGAGACCATTTGGCCCATCGAGTCTGCACCGGCCCTTAGAAAGAGCACCCTACTTAAGCTCCACGCCGCCACCCTTTCCCCTTTATCCCAGTAACTCCACCTAACCTTTTTGGACACTAAGGGCAATTTAGCATGGCCAATCCACCTAACCTGCACATCTTTGGACTGTGGGAGAAAACCGGAGCACCCGGAGGAAACCCACGCAGACACGGGGAGAACGTGCAGACTCCGCACAGCCAGTGACTCAAGCCGGGAATCGAACCTGGGACGCTGGAGCTTTGAAGGAACTGTGCTAACCACTGTGCTACCGTGCTGCCCAATGTTCGGAGATGTGGGCATAATGCAGAAGAGATGATTTTTCCGATCTTTAACCGTAATGGGGAAGCACCATTGTAAGGCAGGCTGAGAGCTATGGCTCATGAACAATCATTGCACAATTACCTTTCTGTAGATTTCTTAATGGCGAGATGAAATGAAAATCGCTTATTGTCACAAGTAGGCTTCAAATGAAGTTACTGTGAAAAGCCCCTAGTCGTCATATTCCGGCACCTGTTTGAGGAGGCTGGTACGGGATAAGGGGAGAAGAGGTGAATTGATTTGTTGGAAAGAGAATGTACAGACGACTGCAAGACCCAGGCCAGTCTTTGTTACCTTCAATTTTCATTTTAGAGAGACACTTCAGAACCTCCATATCTTGCAAATTCTGTCACTAGTTTGTTTCAGGGATTAAATTAAGTAGCAGCCATAGGAGTGGGAATGGAGGAAGGATGACCGAATGCAGATATGATTTAAATAGACAACGGCAGCTATTGCTGTGGTTGTGATTCCATTGAACCACTTATTATGGTACTGTTACTGATGCAGCAAGAGAGGCAGAGAACTGGAATCCCGAGCAGGGCGACTTCTCTGATGATGTGGACCTGGAGGTCCTCCTCAAAGCAGTAAGGGAGAGAGGGGAAGTCCTCTTTCCTGAGAGTGGCAGGAGAAAGTCACCCTCTCAAACCAAGCAGGCCTGCATCGAGGTGGCAGAAATTGTGAGCAGACAGATGATGATCTGCAGGAAGAGATTCAATGACTTTATTCACCCTAGCAAGGTGAGTGTAATGTCCGACCATCTGAACAGGCCTCTGGGTGTTCAACCTTCAGTGGGCACACCAGCTGAGGGTGCATGTTGCTCATAAACATGGGAGGAGTCTTGTCCAGCATACTCACTGAAACCTCAGAATGTTTCAGAGCCATAACACTATTGAATAAATGCCAGCTCTGGTACAAGAAACATCTTCAGGAATATGAGCTGTTGAAATCAGTCATAGAGGTTATCAGTGCCTTATCTCTCTCTCTTTGTCCTTGCTAGATAAATGGGCTCATAATAGCTACAAAAGGGGCCAGAGACGAGGAGGATCCCCATCTGTTACTATGTTGAGGAGGGAGCCTTGGACTTCGCCAGGGTCACTGACCATGACAAAGTTAGGCAAGGTGAGATGGGGATCTTTGATGTAGGTTAATGGGGTGCATTGCATCCAGCCTGTCCGACACCAGTCAAAGATTCAGCTGTATTGCGAAGCCTCAGCAGACAAAGGCTTCTGCTCTTACAAACCGGTTCATGATTTCTTTGTGTCTCTCCAACAGTTTCTGATGTTGAAGCACAAAGACGAATTCTTGAAGCATCATTGGGTTAAATATAGCTGGAGTAGAGCTCAGGTCAAGCATCATCACACCTTACAAACACAACCTTACAAACGTGGGGCAGCACGGTAGCATGGTGGTTAGCATAAATGCTTCACAGCTCCAGGGTCCCAGGTTCGATTCCCGGCTGGGTCACTGTCTGTGCGGAGTCTGCACGTCCTCCCCGTGTGTGCGTGGGTTTCCTCCGGGTGCTCCGGTTTCCTCCCACAGTCCAAAGATGTGCGGGTTAGGTGGATTGGCCAGGCTAAATTGCACTTAGTGTCCTAAAAAGTAAGGTTAAGGGGGGGGTTGTTGGGTTACGGGTATAGGGTGGATACGTGGGTTTGAGTAGGGTGATCATTGCTCGGCACAACATCGAGGGCCGAAGGGCCTGTTCTGTGCTGTTCTGTTAACACCCACTTCCAGCACAGGTACAGGTACAGGATGCTCATGCATGGTTCGAGAATGGGCAATGAGCATGTCACCAGCAAACAGGAGGAAGTGCAAGAGGCAGAGACAGCTGTGGACAGTCCCCTCAGAAGATGGAGGACAGAGTCCTGCTCAACTGGAAAGAACATTCCATCGAGACAAAAGGAAGGAGATGTGTTCCCACAGGTTGGAGTCCTTTGAGGCAGTACGAGGGTCATGGGCTGAGAATGGAGGAGTCCATCGTTCTCATGTGCACCATAATGGCTGAGAGCACAAGATCATCCAAAGAGTAAGTGCTCAACCTCATGGAGAGCTATACACAGCAGCACATGAAATGTACGCAGAGACTGCACAATGATGTTCACAGGATGCATGAGCCACTATGTAGCCAGTGGTGCTGATGGCGCAGAGATTTTTGGAGGAACTGCCAGTTGCTCTTTAACCATCTAACCATCTGGAGCACAACACGGTTGAGGCAGTCACTGAGGTGGATGAGGGTGGCACATGGAGTTGTTTTTTATTCAACAGATTAGTTGAATCATAGAATTTACAGTGCAGAAGGAGGTCATTCAGCCCATCGAGTCTGCACCAGCTCTTGGAAAGAGCACCCTACACAAGCACCCCCCCCCCTCCCCCCCCCCCTCCCCCCATCCCCATAACCCAGTAACCCCACCCAACACTAAGGGCAATTTTGGACACTAAGGGCAATTTAGCATGGCCAATCCACCTAACCTGCACATCTTTGAACTGTGGGAGGAAACCGGGCCATCTGGAGGAAACCCACGCACGGGGAGGATGTGCAGACTCCGCACAGACAGTGACCCAAGCCGGGAATCGAACCTGGGACCCTGGAGCTGTGAAGCAATTGTGCTAACCACTATGCTACCGCGCTGCCCTGAAAAGGGAGAAAAAAACCTGTATCATTAGTTGTGAATTCTTTACTGTCGGTTGTGAAAAATTATAGAACATTGCAGTCCAACACTTTGAGGCACCAACATGTTTAATTTCCGGTGTTAGAACATTTCCATTTCCATCCAGCCCACTCATAATGTCTGAATAAGAATTGTGTGTTATGATTTAGCATCAAGAATTCATTTGAGATGGAGTAAGAGGAAACCTTTAGGTTTTGGGATTTTTGATCAGTTTTCACAATAAAGATGTGGGATTGAGCCAAAATAATGAGTTTAAATGTTGTGTTTTAAAACAAAGTTAATTTGCATAGCTTTTTAAAAAGCTATAATCTGTAGGCATTGAGAAATATCACAGTTCACAGTCTACATCAAACTGTTCCAGTTGTTCATTCTCAGCCGATTAGTCAAGATGGCCGCTATTCATCTTGAGAGCAGAAGCAGATGGTTTCTTCAGATCCACATCCACTCCAGTTGAATCAATAGGTTGATGAACAACTGAGAATGGAGCTGAATACTCTGCATTTGATCATCATTTATATAGACCATGAAATAAGATCAGAGCTGGTTTATAATTCCCTGGACACCAAGAACATCTGGGGGCTCTCTGCACCAACACCCTCTCCTCAACCCAAAAAAGCATAGCATGAAGTAAAATGCATGAGGAAATAGGCCTGTAAAATGAGTACAGGTTGCAATAATAAAGCAAATAATGTCAGAGTATTACTACACGCACACAAAACATCAGCAGATAGTAAAGGCCACAAAATGTGGGTCCATAGCGCTAGTTTCAGATTTACAGGAGTTGACGCAGGAAAATAATGGTGGGTGGTCGGCTCCTGACCACGTCTGATGCAGCCATGTTAAGGGTGACAGGGTAGGCATTCCTTACACCTGTTTGACTTTGAAAGGTCATGAAATCAGTCAGCGCATATCATTGACTTGATATCCAATCTGTCATTTTAGACCTCGCCATTCTTGTTAACATTCTCTCTTAAACAAGCACAGCTGAACATGCATTCAGCAGCACAAGGGAATCCCCAACAGTGCTATTTAAAGGGATCACCATTCCACTTTCAAATGAGCTGCTCTTGACTATCTATTTGATAGTGAATACTATGTTGTTGGAGGAATTGACAGAAGTTCATTCAGTAAGAAGGGAGTGGTGTAGTTTGAATGGTCTCAGAGTGTGCCTGTTGCTGCCAGTCAGAATAAGAATCACGGAATACTACAGTGCAGAAGAGGCTCTTCGGCCCATCGAGTCTGCACCGATGTATGAAAGGCCCTGACCCGCCCACCTAATCCCAGGGCCGGCTCAAGGCACCGGCAACTCGGGCAGTCGCCCGGGGCGCCATGTGCTAGGGGGCGCCAGAGACTCGGGTCCCGCGCATGCGCAGTTGGGCAGGTGCCAACCAGCGCATGCGCGGTGGCCGCCCTCCCCCAGGGCGGCCCCCCCCTCGGTCCGCCCCCCCCGCTCGGTCCGCTCCCCCCGCCCCCACTTGGTCCGCCCCCCCCTCGGTCCCCCCCCCCGCCCCCCCTCGGGTCCGCCCCCCCCCCCCCCCCCCCGCCCCCCCCCCCCTCAGGTCCGCCCCCCCCCCTCGGGTCCACCCCCACGCCCCCCACGCCCCCCCCTTGGGTCCCCCCCGCCCCCCCCCCTCGGCCCTGCCCCCCCCCCTCGGCCCCCCCCCCCCCCCAAGGGCGCCGAAGTTCAGCTTGCCCGGGGCGCCAGCAACCCTAGGGCCGGCGCTGCCTAATCCCATTTGACAGCACTTGGCCCACAGTCTTGAATATTATGGCATGCCAAGTACTCATCCTTTTTAAAGGATGTGAGGAATCCTGCTTCTACCACCCTCCCAGGCAGTGCATTTCAACTGTCACCACTCTCTGGGTAAAAAGGTTTCCCCTCAAATCCCCCAAAACCTCCCACCACTCACTTTGAATTTGTGTCCACTCATAACTGAACAGTTGCTCCCTATCCACCCTGTCCATGCCCCTCATAATCTTGTACACCTCAATCAGGTCATCCCTCAGTCTTCTCTGCTCCAATGAAAACAACCCAACCCTCTATCCAACCTCTCTTTATAACTTAAATGTTCCATCCCAGGCACCATTCTGGTGAATGTCGGAGCTGGCAGAGGCATCTGATTGGATGGCCGTGATCTTAGTGACAAAGAATTCCATGAGTTCCTGACTATGGTTAGAGGTGGTGTTGGAAGAGACAGGGGAGAGGGGTTTAAGAAAACAGTTTGAAGTAGAGAAAATAATGCAAAGGCATTACCTTTGCATTCAATAATGATCCTAGAATAGTGACTAGATTTAGTAGATGAGATGGATCAGAGGCAGCAGAGTGCTTTGCCAAGTGAGAAGGAGGTGGGCTCTCAACAGCAGGCCTCACCCACCTCGGGTCTTCAGAGACACTTGTATCTGCACCTCAGCCAGGAGAATGTTTGCAGTGTCTGTGCATCAACAAGGTGGTGGTTCCAGGACACCTCCTCCAACTGGACCTGCAAACTTAGAGCATGGGCAGTGGCTGGCAAGGTTACCAAGACTGAAATTTCTATCCATATGGAACCATCCAGGCTTGAGCTGGCAATATCACTGACATAGTACAATTCTCCCTCCACCCCTGCATTTGGAAGGTATGCAATGACCTGTACACTAGGTAAGGGGATTTCATTAAGTAGAAGGAAGGAGGAATGGGCACATGGCTTTGCCAGGGTAGCAGGCTCCCTCCCATGGCAGAGGGAGCAATCAAGTACATGAATACGGCCTTCTGGATGTTGTATCTCAGTAGGGAGGTATACCACAACTTCAAGAAGTACCACACACAGACTATCATGTTGGTGAATTTTGACTATCTTTGAAACAGTCATGATGCTTTCATCTTGTGCCAGTCTGCTGTTCAATCTAATAATAATAATAATCTTTATTGTCACAAGTCGGCTTACATTAACATTGCAATGAAGTTACTGTGAAAATCCCCTGTCACCACATTCCGGCCCCTGTTCGGGTACACAGAGGGACAATTCAGAATGTCCAAATTACCTAACAGCATGTCTTTGGAACTTGTGGGTGCAAACCGGAGCACCCGGAGGAAATGCATGCAGGCACAGAGAGAACGTGCAGACTCCGCACAGACAGCGACCCAAGCCGGGAATCAAACCTGGGACCTAGGCGCTGTGAAGCAACACTGCTAACCACTGTGCTACCATCTTCAAACCACAAATTTGATCCAGCAGGTGCCTGCGCCAGGGGCTATCACTGTACATGTCGTTAATGACTCCCTTCTGCACCCCGGCCACATGTGGCCAATACTCCTACAATAAGAGTCATGGTGCAATTAGTAATGCCTTGGAGAAAACTATCGGTATTTTGAAACAACAATTCCATTGTCTGAATCCCTTGGGTGGGACTCTCCAGTACTCACTGCATGTCTCCTGATTCATGGTGGCCTGCTGCATCCTTCACAATCTGGTCATCATCGGTCACACAGGGTTAAGATTGAGGGAACAACAATGGATGGAAACCACTTGAGCCACATTGCTTTCCACCGCCCCAGTGATAGCTGCACCAAGAATGCTGAGCATTGTCTGCTCCACGGTCTGGGGACATACAGTTGCCGAGTCATTCCTGCTGCCAACTGGTCTGGGCCATCTTGTTCTGCAAGAGAGAGGGAAAAGTGCCAGTGAGTTTGTGTGATGTGCCTTTCATGGCTAAATTGCTGGCTGTATGTGAAAGATGTTGCAGTGTGAGGTGGATTATATGATTGTTAGGCATGAGTTTGAATTGCTGGTGATGGTTGACAGGTGAATGATGGAGCTGTGGTATATTTGGAAGTGAGAGGTTGATGGTGCCATTGGATGGCCATGACATTTGAAGAGGCATTCACTGACCTTCACCACTTGTGTGAAGCTTCCTCCGTTACTGCATCCAGATCTTCAGGGTTACACTGCTGGAAACCAATGCGATGGCTATCTGCTTCCACCAAACTGTCTGTCTGGAGGGACACATGGTTACCTGCGGATAGGTAATCTCTTTCCTCCTTTCAATTTCTGACATGAAGCTTCCAGCACTGCATCTGAGAAAGTGAGAGTCTTCTCTCTAGCCTACTACATAGAATATTACAGCGTAGTACAGGCCCTTCGGCCCTCGATGTTGCGCCGACCTGTGAAACCACTCTAAAGCCCATCTACACTATTCCATTATCATCCATATGTTTATCCAATGACCATTTAAATGCTCTTAATGTTGGCGAGTCCACTACTGTTGCAGGCAGGGCATTCCACGCCCTTACTGCTCTCTGAGTAAAGAACCTACTTCTGACATCTGTCCTATATCTATCGCCTCTCAATTTAAAGCTATGTCCCCTCGTGCTAGACATCACCATCCGAGGAAAAGGGCTCTCACTGTCCACCCTATCTAATCCTCTGATCATCTGGTATGCCTCTATTAAGTCACCTCTTAACCTTCTTCTCTCTAACAAAAACAGCTTCAAGTCCCTCAGCCTTCCTTCATAAGATCTTCCCTCCATACCAGGCAACATCCTGGTAAATCTCCTCTGCACCCTTTCCAATGCTTCCACATCCTTCCTATAATGCGGCGACCAGAACTGCACACAATACTCCAAATGCGGCCGCACCAGAGTTTTGTACAGCTGCAACATGACCTCATGGCTCCGAAACTCAATCCCTCTACCAATAAAAACTAATACACCGTACGCCTTCTTAACAACTCTATCAACCTGGGTGGCAACTTTCAGGGATCTATGTACATGGACACCGAGATCTCTCTGCTCATCCACACTACCAAGAATCTTACCATTAGCCCAGTACTCTGTCTTCCTGTCAGTCCTTCCAAAATGAATCACGTCACACTTTTCTGCAATAAACTCCATTTGTCACCTCTCAGCCCAGCTCTGCAGCTTGTCTATGTCCCTCTGTAACTTGCAACAACCTTCCGCACTGTCCACAACTCCACCGACTTTAGTGTCATCTGCAAATTTACTCACCCATCCTTCTACGCCCTCCTCCACCTGTTTATTCACCTTCTCAAAGAGATCAATAAGGTTTGTGAGGCACGACCTACCCTTCACAAAACCGTGTTGACTATCGCTAATCAAATTATTCCTTTCCAGATGATTATAAATTCTATCTCTTATAAACCTTTCCAAAACTTTGCCCACAACAGAAGTAAGGCTCACTGGTCCATAGTTACGGGGGTTGTCTCTATTCCCCTTCTTGAACAAGGGGACATTTGCTATCCTCCAGTCTTCTGGCACTATTCCTGTAGACAATGATGACATAAAGATCAAAGCCAAAGGCTCAGCAATCTCTTCCCTAGCTTCCCAGAGAATCCTAGGATAAATCCCATCCGGCCCAGGGGACTTATCTATTTTCACACTTTCCAGAATTGCTAACACCTCCTCCTTATGAACCTCAAGCCCTTCTAGTCTAGTAGCCTGTATCTCAGTATTCTCCTCTACAACATTGTCTTTTGCCTGTATGAATACTGACGAAAAATATTCATTTAGCACCTCTCCTATCTCCTTGGACTCCACGCACAACTTCCCACTATTGTCCTTCTTAGCTCTCTCTTTAGGTCCTTCCTAGCTAACTTGTAACTCTTGAGTGCCCTAACTGAACTTTCACGTCTCATCTTTACATAAGCCTCCTTCTTCCTCTTGACAAGTGGTTCAACTACTTCAGTAAACCACGGTTCCCTCACTCGACCACTTTCTCCCTGCCTGAAAGGTACATACTTATCAAGGATACGCAGTAGCTGCTCCTTGAACAAGCTCCACATTTCAATTGTGCCCATCCCCTGCAGTTTCCCTCCCCATCCTATGCATCCTAAGTCTTGCCTCATCGCATCATAACTGCCTTTCCCCCAGCTATAACTCTTGCCCTGCTGTATATATCTATCCCTTTCCATCGCTAAAGTAAACGTAACCAAATTGTGGTCACTATCACCAAAGTGCTCCCCTACCTCCAAATCTAACACCAGTCCTGGTTCATTACCCAGTACCAAATCCAATGTGGCCTCGCCTCTTGCTGGCCTATCTACACACTGTGTCAGGAAACCCTCCTGCACACATTGGACAAAAACGGACCCATCTAAAGTACTCGAACTATAGCGTTTCCAGACAATATTTGGAAAGTTAAAGTTCCCCATAACAACTACTCTGTTACTTTCGCTCCTATCCAGAATCATCTTTGCAATCCTTTCCTCTACAACTCTGGAACTTTTCAGAGGCCTATAGAAAACTCCCAACAGGATGACCTCTCCTTTCCTGTTTCTAACCTCAGCCCATACGACCTCAGTAGACGAGTCCTCATCAAACATCCTTTCTGCCATCGTAATACTGTCCTTGACTAGCAATGCCACCCCTCCCCCTCTTTTATCACCTTCCCTGAGCTTACTGAAATATCTAAACCCTGGAACCTGCAACAACCATTCTTGTCTCTGCTCGATCTATGTCTCCGAAATGGCCACAACATCGAAGTCCCAGGTACCAACCCAATCCGCAAGTTCACCCACCTTATTCCGGATGCTCCTGGCGTTGAAGTAGACACACTTTAAACCACCTTCCTGCCTGCCGGTACACTCCTGCAACCTTGAAACCTTACTCATGACCTCACTACTCTCAATCTCCTGTATACTGAAGCTACAATTCAGGTTCCCAACCCCCTGCTGAATTGGTTTAAACCCTCCCGAAGAGCATTAGCAAATTTCCCCCCCCCCCCAGGATATTGGTACCCCTCTGTTCCAGGTGTAGACCATCCCGTTTGTAGAGGTCCCACCTACCCCAGAATGAGCCCCAATTATCCAGGTATCTGAAACCCTCCCTCCTGCACCATTCCTGTAGCCACGTGTTCAACTGCTCCCTCTCCCTATTCCTCATCTCGCTAGCACGTGGCACGAGTAACAACCCAGAGATAATAACTCATGACTCCTACTCCTAATGTGTTACTTTTCCAGTTGAATGAACTGCTGCAGCTGGAAAGCACTTCTCTTTCAGGCTGGCTTTAAGGAGAACAGGGTACCATTAACTTGCAATACTTGGATGGACCTAGTCCCCCTTGATGAATGTGCAGCCATTCGCAGCACTATTAATGCTGGGCTGCACATCACGATTATGGACAGACAGCACAAGAATCATACCAAGATCCCTGTGCTATTAACATACCTTTGTGAATATTTAGCCCTAAATTTTTTAAGTAGAAAGGTTTGAGAATCCATTGTAACTAGGCAACAATACTTCTTGATTACATTCATTTCCAGCATCACACAGTCCAATTTATAGCTTTATTTTCATTTCAGATATGTTGGGGATCATTTGCAGGCTTCATGTTCCTGTCCTGGAACGTTGCCTGCTGGGAGCAATCATTGGAAATTTCGGTACCTGCGACATCTGATGAGAGGCTCTTCAAATTTATCAATAAAAATTGATGCACAACACATGCCTGATTTGCTGCTCCCTGTTTCCAAAAGACAAGGGTTCTTATCGGTAGCACAAAGTCAGAAAAGTATCCCTGTAATCCTCTGTTGGTTATTCACAGCTAACTTCACTGGAATCAGGCCAGAGTAATGCTGCAATTGTGCTGATATTTTAAAAAGGATGTGGTGCTAAATTGACAATATGAACATTCTGCTTTTAGGGCTCATAATATAGTTTATAAATAACCCTTTCATGTATATACAAAAGTAGGTAAGTGCCAGCTTGGCTCACCAGCAGCACTATCATCTGAGTCAGACGCTTGTGGGCCCAAGCTGTAATGCAGGACTTGTTGACTCTTGCTTCAGTGCAGTGCTGAGGGAGTGCTATATTGTAAGCTGGGTGCTATTTCTTTGGTAAGATATTAAACTAAAGTGCCAAATGTTTGTTCAAATTAATAATAATGATCCTGTGGCACTATTCGAAGTACAGCAAGATAGCTTTGCAATCAATATTTACTGCCAACTTGCACCAACAAACAGATTAACCAATAATTGATCTTAAATTGGCTGCCATCTTTGCCTACATAACAGCACAACTGCAGTTCAAAAAGTAATTAATTAACTATGAAGCTCTTTGAGAGCTGGGAAAAGCATTATATACGCTTTACACATATTTACATCCAGAAGCTACAATCCTTATGAAAGCATTGAGAAATTGTTGCAATGTATAAGACAGTTTGAGCTTTGGCTTATCAGTTACTTCAGTTGGTGGCATCTGCTAAACAATAATTGATTAATAAATAGAGCCTAAATTGTCGGCCAACATTAGGAGATTGTTAAATGTTGTGTTGTTGCCCTCCTTAGAGCACGAGCCAGAAGTTATTATTCTGATGGACACAGAGAAAGCGTTTGATAGGGTTGAGTGGGGGTACCTTTTAGAAATCCTTGTAGGTTTGGCTTTGATCCAAAATTTATATAATGGATAAGGCTTTTGTACAGGGCCCCACCACAAGTGTGCGTACTAATACTCTGGGCTTGGGTTAGTTTTGACTAAATAGGGGTACAAGGCAAAGGTGTCCATTTTGTTTGCCTTAGCATTTGAGCTTCTGACCAATGCATTGAGGTCATCCACTAGGTGGAGAGGGATACAATATAGAGGGTGGGAACATGGAGTGTCGTTATATGTGGACAATCTGTTACCATGCATCATGGACCCACTGTCAAATGTGGAGAGATAATGAAGGTACTTAGGGGTTTTGACTCCCTCTCTGGGTACAAGCTAAATCTGGGCAAAAGTGAATATTTTCTAATGAATCCCCCGGGGAGGGTAGTGGATCTGAGGAGATTGCCATTTCGTCCAGCCAGGACTAGCTTCCGTTATCTGGGAATCTGAGTGGCCCATGATTGGGCATCTCTCCATAAACTTAACTTGCTAGCCTGGTGGATGGGGTGAAGGCCGACATGAAAAGGTGGGAGGACGCCCTCCCTCTGACCTTTACGCTGAAGATGAATATTCTCCCGAGGTTTTTGTTTTTGTTCCAGTGCCTCCTAGTTTTTCTTCCCAAGGCTTTCTTTTGCAGGGTGTGGTGAGATAACCACTGTAGTTATGTGTACTGCAGTAGGGGGATGTATGCCTGTACCTGTAATACAGGTTCCTCCGGTCAGCCCCTGCCGGCTAGCTCCGCCCACAGGGAGCTTATGTATAAATGTATGAGAGCTGCTCAGACCCTTAGTCTACTGTTGCAGATGGAGGGACAACATCGTACAGCAATAAAGCCTCTATTGTACTAGTCTCTCGGCTTTGAGTATAATTGTTAGCGCCACAATTTATTGCTGTACGATTTCCCAGTCACCATGGACATCAGAGTCAAGCCTGACCGTCTGCAGCTGGATCCGCAGTCGCCTCACGCCAGAAAAGACTTTGATCACTGGCTCGCAGTCTTCGAGGCCTACATCTCTTCAGCAGACCCACCCCCGACGGAGGCTCAGAAAAAGCAACTCCTGTACTCCAGACTTAGCTCCAGCGTCTTTCCGCTCATTCGAGATGCGACCGACTACACCGCAGCTATGGAACTGCTCAAGGAGAACTATGCACCATCGGCGAACACCCTGTTTGCGAGGCATCACCTTTCTACTCGCGTCCAGCAGCCGGGTGAGTCGATTGAGGACTTCTGGAGGGCCCTTATACCTCTGGTACGAGACTGCGACTGCCGGGCCCTCACAGCCACGGAACATTCTGATTTACTCATGCGCGATGCCTTCGTTACAGGCATTGCATCGGACCCCATCCGGCAACGACTGCTGGAAGGGGTCGCCCCCGACCTCGCGGCCGCAAAGGCCCTGGCGCTCTCCATGACGGCCGCCTCCCGTAGTGCACACACTTACTCCGCTAGCCACTCGGCCCACCCGTCCTACCCCTCGTGGACCCCGCAAACGGCTCCCCAGGCCCATCCGTCCTACCCCTCGTGGACCCCGCAAACGGCCCCCCCAGCAGCCGCCCCCGCGCACTATGCCTGCGCTGCCCGCCGAACCGCACCCCCTGGGGGTCCCCACTGTTACTTCTGCGGCCAACAGAAGCACCCTCGCCAACGCTGCCCGGCCCGCACAGCGACCTGCAAAGCTTGTGGAAAGAAAGGCCACTTTGCAGCGGTGTGTCAGTCCCGGACGGTCGCCGCTATCGCGCCGCCGGTCCCCACGCCTCAGCCGCTCCCTCAATGGGCCCCGCCGTCCGCTTCCCCCGACCCCACGTGCGATCAGTGGGCGCCACCATCTTTTGCCGCCCCCGCCACGTGCGCCCCATGGGCGCCGCCATCTTCATCCACCACAGCCATGTGCGTTCCATGGGCGCCGCCATTTTGTTCCGACCCCATAACGTGCGCTCCATGGACGCCGCCATTTTACCCACAGGTACTGCGGATGCCGCCATCTCGTCTCCAGGGGCCGCCATCACGGGACACGGGTCGCTACCGCTCCTCGTCGGACTCATCTGACTCAACCGCCGACCAACCACTGCTCGCCTCCGTTACGCTCGACCAGTCCCGTCCTCGCAACCTGGCACCCTCTTCCACATCGGTGCTGGTCAACGGCCATGTGACCTCCTGCCTCATCGACTCCGGGAGCACCGAGAGCTTCGTCCACCCGGACACGGTAAGGCGCTATTCCCTTGTGATCCATCCCGCCGACCGGCAGATCTCCCTTGCCTCCGGTTCCCACTCTGTCCCGACCCGGGGTTTCTGCCTGGTTAAACTCACTGTACAGGGTGTGGAATTCGACCGTTTCCGTCTGTACATTCTCCCCGACCTCTGCACTTCACTCCTACTAGGCCTGGATTTCCAGTGCAATCTCCAGAGCCTCACCCTCAAATTCGGTGGACCCCTACCTCTCCTCACCGTTTGCGGCCTCGCGACCCTCAAGGTCGAGCCCCCCTCCCTCTTTGCTAATCTGACTGTGGATTGCAAGCCCGTCGCCACCAGGAGCAGACGGTACAGCACCCAGGACAAGGCCTTCATCAGGTCCGAAGTCCAGCGGCTGCTTCGGGAGGGTATCATCGAGGCCAGCAACAGCCCTTGGAGAGCCCAGGTGGTAGTGGTTAAGACTGGGGAGAAGCACAGGATGGTCGTGGACTACAGCCAGACCATCAACCGGTACACGCAGCTCGACGCGTACCCCCTCTCCCGCATTTCTGATATGGTCAATCAGATTGCACAGTACCGGATCTTCTCTACTATTGACCTGAAATCCGCCTACCACCAGCTCCCTATCCGTAAATCGGACCGTCCCTACACTGCCTTCGAGGCGGACGGTCGTCTGTACCAATTTCTGAGGGTTCCCTTCGGCGTCACGAATGGGGTCTCGGTCTTTCAGCGAGAAATGGACCGAATGGTTGACCGGTACGGATTGCAGGCCACCTTCCCGTACCTCGACAATGTCACCATCTGCGGCCATGACCAGCAGGACCATGATGCCAACCTTTATAAATTCCTCCACACCGCATCTCTCCTTAATCTCACGTACAACAAGGAGAAATGCGTGTTCCGCACAGACCGCTTAGCCATCCTTGGCTACGTAGTCCAAAACGGACTACTGGGACCCGATCCCGACCGCATGCGCCCCCTCATGGAGCTCCCAATTCCCCACTGCCCCAAGGCCCTCAAACGCTGCCTTGGGTTTTTCTCTTATTACGCCCAGTGGGTCCCGCAATACGCAGACAAGGCCCGGCCACTTATCCAGTCCACACATTTTCCCCTCTCGGCCGAGGCACAACAGGCCTTCGCCTGCATTCGATCTGACATAGCCAGGGCGGGGATGCACGCCGTAGACGAGACTCTGCCTTTCCAAGTAGAGAGCGACGCTTCAGATGTCGCCCTTGCCGCCACGCTGAATCAGGCCGGCAGACCCGTGGCATTCTTTTCACGCACCCTCCACGCCTCCGAAATTCGGCATTCCTCTGTCGAAAAGGAAGCCCAGGCAATCGTTGAAGCGGTGCGGCACTGGAGGCATTACCTGGCCGGCAGGAGATTCACTCTCCTCACTGACCAACGGTCGGTAGCCTTCATGTTCAACAACACGCAGCGGGGCAAGATCAAGAATGACAAAATCTTGCGGTGGAGAATCGAGCTCTCCACCTTTAACTACGAGATCTTGTATCGCCCCGGCAAACTCAACGAGCCCCCAGACGCCCTCTCCCGAGGTACATGTGCCAGTGCACAAGTGAACCAGCTCCGTGCCTTGCACGACAGCCTTTGCCATCCGGGGGTCACTCGCTTGTACCATCTGATCAAAGCCCGCAATCTGCCCTACTCCGTCGAGGAAGTACGGACAGTCACCAGAGACTGCCAGATCTGTGCGGAGTGCAAGCCGCACTTCTACCGGCCAGATCGCGCGCGCCTGGTGAAAGCATCCCGCCCCTTTGAACGCCTCAGCGTGGACTTCAAAGGGCCCCTTCCCTCCACCGACCGCAACACCTACATCCTTAGTGTGGTCGATGAATTTTCTAGGTTCCCCTTTGCCATCCCATGCCCAGATATGACGTCTGCCACCGTCATCAAGGCCCTGGATTCCATTTTCGCTCTGTTCGGTTTCCCCGACTATATCCACAGTGACAGGGGATCCTCATTCATGAGCGATGAGCTGCGTCAATTCCTGCTCAGCAGGGGTATCGCCTCCAGCAGGACGACCAGCTACAACCCCCGGGGTAACGGACAGGTAGAGAGGGAGAACGGGACGGTATGGAGGGCCGTCCAGCTGGCCCTACGGTCCAGAAACCTCCCAGCCGCTCGCTGGCAGCAGGTCCTCCCTGACACGCTCCATTCCATTCGATCACTACTGTGCACCGCAACTAACAGTACACCCCATGAACGTGTTTTTGCCTTCCCTAGGAAGTCCATATCCGGAGTGTCGCTCCCGACTTGGCTCACGACTCCGGGCCCAGTCCTTCTCCGTAGGCATGTACGGCACCACAAGGCGGAACCCCTGGTGGACAAAGTACGCCTTCTCCACGCCAACCCTCAGTATGCCTACGTGGAGTTCCCCGACGGCCGCCAGAACACAGTCTCGCTCCGGGACCTGGCTCCCTCAGGTGCCGATCCCATGCCCACACCCCTTCCTGCGCCAACCCCAGCGCCCCCCTATTCGTCCCCATCAGGTCCATCCCTCATCCCCCTGCCCACCCTGGAGGACACGGAAGATTTCGGCTTGCTCTCGGAGTCATCCCGCCAGCAGCCAGCACCAACACCGCCAGCACCTGCACCATCGGGGCCATCACCGCCTGTGCCGACGTCACCACCACAGCTACGCCGATCACAGCGGAACGTCCGACCACCGATTCGGCTCAACCTGTAACCTGCTAACCGGATGGACTCTTGATTTTCCTTGTTGGACCCTCTTGTAAATAGCATCCTTTGTATTAGAGTTACATGTCACCCCCGCCGGACTCATTTTTACAGGGGGTGAATGTGGTGAGATAACCACTGTAGTTATGTGTACTGCAGTAGGGGGATGTATGCCTGTACCTGTAATACAGGTTCCTCCGGTCAGCCCCTGCCGGCTAGCTCTGCCCACAGGGAGCTTATGTATAAATGTATGAGAGCTGCTCAGACCCTTAGTCTACTGTTGCAGATGGAGGGACAACATCGTACAGCAATAAAGCCTCTATTGTACTAGTCTCTCGGCTTTGAGTATAATTGTTAGCGCCACACAGGGTCAATAAATTGCTATCTACTTTTGTTTGAGCTGGTAAGACCCCTCGGGTTCATAGGATTTTTCGGCAGAGGGATAGGCAGTCCAGAGGGATTGGCACTACCTAATCTGTTATATTACTATTGGGCAGCAAATAGTGATAAGGTGCGGGGGTGGCACAGGGATCAGGATTTCCTATGGGTGCGGATGAAGGAGGGTTAGTGCATGGGTCGAGTCCGAGGACTCTGGTTACTGTCCCACTCCCATTTGTCCCAAAAAAGACTCACTTCGAGCATGGTGGTGATAGCCACTCCACTTTGAGGATTTGGAATCAGTTTGGGCAGCATTTTAAACAGGGCTCCAGGTCCCTGTTGCTTTGTGCCATTTGGCTTGGATTCATCGTTCAGGGGTGGGAAAGTGAGGGGTCTGAGAGGTTTAGGGACATGTTTCTGGAAGGTAGGTTCACTGGTTTGGATGAGCTTTTAGAGAAGTTCCAGCTCCCGAGAATGAACATATTCAGGTACTTGCAGGTTTGCGACTTTCAACAGAAAGAGCTTCCTTCATTTCGCCTGGTACCGTCAACCTCACACTTGGCCAGGGCCCTGCCCTTGGCCGACTTAGGGGAGCATAAGATTTTGGATATTTATGGGCAGATGATATCATTAGAGCAGGCTTAGTTGGAAGACGTTAAGAGGAAATGGTTGGGTGAACTGGGTTTTGTTTTTTGAGCGGGGTGTGTGGAATGAGGTTCATCACAGGGTCAACTACACTTCCTCATGTGCGAGGTTAAGCTTGATCCAGTTCAAGGTGGTGCTCATGGCGCTTATGAGTGGGTTCGTATTGGGTGTGGAGAATGGGTCTGAACATGTGGTCCACAAATCACATGCACATGTTTTGGTCTTTGCCCAAGCTTGTGAGCTTCTGGGTCTCCCTTTTGGACACTATGGGCGCGATTCTCCGAGCCCTGCGACAGGCCAGAGAATCGTCGCAACCGCGCCACGACACACCAACGGCGGCACGCAATTCTCCGAGGTGCGGAGAATCGGCGGCGTTTGCGCCGGCATGTTTGACGTAGCGCTGGCTGTGGGCCGCTGGAATCGGCGGGGCTGCCGATTCTCTGGGCCGGATAGGCCGAGCGGCCGCGTTTAAAAAGCAGAGTCCCGCCGACGCTACTCACCCTCCTGGTCACTGCCGGCGGGAACTCTGCGCGAAGGGTTCGGGGGGGGGGGGGGGGGGGGGGGGCTTGTGGGACGGGGAAAAGTGCTCCTTCACCGGGGGGCCTCCGATGGGGTCTGGCCCGCAATCGGGGCCCGCCAATCGGTGGGCCTGCATCTCCCCCCTGGGCCTACTTTGTTGCGCGGCCGGCCCCGGAACCCCCACGCCATGATGCGTAGGGGCCGGCGCGCTGAAGAAGTCCCCTGCGCATGGTGGGTTGGCGCGGCCCAACTGCGCATGCGCAGGTTGGCCCGGTGCCCATTTGGCGCCGGGAAGGGAGGCTGGAGCGACGTGAACCGCTCCAGCGCGTGCTGGCCCCCTGTGGGGGACAGAATCGGTCGTCCCCGTGCCCATTTTCACGACGGCGTGAACACTTGGTCTCCATTTTGGAGAATCGCCCCTATGAGCGCGATTCAATGAAATGGGAACAAAGTTCCGTAGCGAGCACAGTTAGCTGAGTGTTTCCTGTTGCTCAGAGCGCCGAGAAACACATGGCTATACAACGCCATTGGCATTAAATAAGGGGAACGTGCAACCGAGGCCACACATAGCCCCGTTTTCTATACCGTGCCCAAAGGGCATGCACCCAAGGGCCTCCAACCCCCTGGGAGACCACATGAGTGCCGTTCCATCTGGTCCCCACTGGAGATCAGTGGTGATAGGCGTGAGCTCAAGGTCTCCAAGGCGAAGGGGATAGATTCCAATGCCTCAGGTACCTCAGGAAATTGTATACTAGAGTGAGACTAGCTGTCTTGCTCTAATTTGCAGATTTGCCAAAACGTGATCCCACCCACAATGGGGCAGGATTTACATTGCAACATCTCCCAAGATCATGTTAGATCTCACAAGGCAATGATTGCCGGGCAGATACCAGGAGCGGTGTCTCCCGGCTTTTATCGACCATGATGCGCTGCGGCGAGTTGCTTTTCGGACGCAGCGTGGCCATTGGATCGCACCCTATATCGGGGATTTTGTGTGGTCAACTGGAGCTGTGCCTGGGAGTGGCCATTTTTGGAGAATCAGACTCACTAGTGCTGCAGACGGAATCGGAGCCTGGCGGAGAGTTCTGGTTGGGTGGAGGCCCCCAGTGCTGCCCAGGGCCTCTGCCTCATGGGGGACTTGATGGAATTTTTGTATCGAGAAGATCAAGTATACCATAAGCGATTGGTGGAAGTGTTCTACTCGAGGTGGCAGCCATGTATCTCCTTTTTCAGGGAATTGGTTACCATCAGCTGTTGGTGAGAGGTGGTGCTGGGATGTCTTTTTGGTATAGTTTTGTTTTCTTTATGGATGGCTGAGGAGGGAGAGGGAATATTGTTGTTACTTTGTTAGAATGAAAAATCTTTTATGAATAAAAATATTTAAAAAAATAGCGTCTCTTACAGATAATTTCTAAGTGAGCAATGGATTTCTGCATTGTAGATTATCTTTTTAATTCCACAATGCTTCTACTACCACCTGTCTGACAGAAAACAGCACAAAGGAATGCTGTGCAGCAGGACAAGGGAACCAAGAAGTAACTTCCAATATATTTGATGGAACCATCAATTCTACGGACACGTGCTTGTAGGATTAGAATAGCGGTTTTAATATACTTACAACAGAGCCAGCCTGTTAGCCGTTGAACTTTCGGTGAACTGGCCGGCTGACTCTGTGGCACAGATCTTTATACAGCAGCTCCAGGGGGAGGAGTTCTGGGCGGAGCCAAGGGGGGAGCCCAGTACAAACTCTCGAGTACTCCCAGAGCTACTCCCCTGGTGGTCAGGTAGTGCAACTGCACTTACAATATCGGTACATATATATACTGGGAAGAGAGTGACATTGGTAACTTATAATACCGTGTGAATCTCATTCACCACAATATTAAATAGCAATTTGATTCTCAGACACAAGAACAAGGACAAGGACAAAAGAAAGTCATAGCTATGGATCTAGATGTTTCAAAATCATGAAGGGGCTGGATAGAGTCGATAGGGAGAAACTGTTCCCCCTCGTAAAAGAATCAAGAATGAGACGGCACAGATTTAAAATGATTTGTGAAAGAAGCAAATGTGACACCAGAAAAATCTTTTCTACACATTAAGTGGTTTGGGTTTGGAATGCCCTGCCTGGAAGTCTGGTGAAGACAGATTGAATCAAGACATTCAAGGGGCATTAAATGATCATTTGAATAGAAACAACATGCAGAAGTACAGGGAAAGGGCAGGGGAATGGCACTACATCATAATGCTCTTTGGAGAGCTGATGCAGACACAATGGACCGAATGGCCCCTTTCTGTGCTGGAACAATTCTGTGATTAAGGTACATACTGTTTACATCAGGATAGCAACATAAATATCGAGCAATTGTTGCCAGAACAAATCGCAAGTACAGAGAAAATAAGAACTACCCTTACGTATGGATTAGCATCAAATATTACAAGTATTGTATTGACAATTTCCAATATTTTCTATCGAAAAATTATGTAAGTATAGATCGAGCAATATATGACTTTGAACGAAAGTAATACTTTTTAATATATACTTGGGTTCAGATTCAAACTATGCACAATTCTGTGTCAACTCTTCATAACAGTAGAAATAAACATTGATCATAAATTTCTCAATTTATATATTTTTATATACTTTTATATTTAACTGGCGTAGCATTTTCTGGAGCTGTTTAAAATACTTGATTATCACCTTTTAGTAGCCTAGTAACCTGTTAATGGATAGATTAGGATTTACCATTGGATTATGTTAATGGTACATTTGTTTCTTGATCAGTTTGGTTGTGTTCAAGAGATCTTTTGGCTAAATAGCAGGTTTATTAAAATAATCTGAAAACAATACTTACACCATAAGATGTAGGAGCAGAAGTAAATCAGTCAGCCAGCCCATCGAGTCTGCTGTGCCATTCAATGTTGTTGGAGGGATTACTGGATTTAAAATTGCATTAGTTTAAAAACTGGGTTTTCATGGTGTGTTGTTTTGTGACACTACATTCCACATCAAGCACCACTTTCAATTTCAATGGCACCCAGAGAACAGCTTTTCAAAACTGCAGGTTTATACAGGGAATTATACCGAATGGCCAGCCAGAGTGCATAAAATTCCTAATCTTTTATGAAACATGGACTTCTCTTACACACATTATTCTAGGACATGTTTTTTTATACACCAGTAAATGAAGCTGGACAATATGCAACACAATTAGAAGAATTCAAAATTAAGATTTCTACAAACTGGAGTTTACACTATTATTGTTAACTCATAAAACAACAATTCAATATAGTTCATTCTTAAATATTTTATTGGGTTGAAAACATGAGTGTGCTTAAAAGTCATTATGGCACAACATTTGAACATTTCAATCACTCGTTCTTGTTATTCAGACATTTTGGACCAGAATTCATTCCTCTATAAACACGGAAATTCTGTATACTTTATATCAGATATATATAAATTGTAAAAATGCATTTTAAAGTCAAGCTTTAAATGTACATTGGCTACTCAATAAACAACAGCCATCTTAAATTACATTCAGTTCATCTGTTCATTAAGCTCTGTAAAACTTTAAGGATGAAAAATTTGGTGCAATCTGAAATAATCAAT
The DNA here is from genome assembly GCF_902713615.1 of Scyliorhinus canicula. NCBI lineage: Eukaryota > Metazoa > Chordata > Chondrichthyes > Carcharhiniformes > Scyliorhinidae > Scyliorhinus > Scyliorhinus canicula. The sequence continues at coordinate 47,863,415 of NC_052159.1, read as the reverse complement.
TATGCTGCACCATCATTACAAGGTGTTATTTGAACATGGTAATATTAAGTATAAGGCCTTTCTTAGCTTCAATTACACAGATATTAATCTGTACAACACTGAATATATCTAACAGTTACAGTAATCACAATCTGTTTCCAGGATACAATATAACTAAGCAGCTATCAAGTGAAATTTCCTCAGATTTATCCGAGAATCATAATGTTTTCAATTACTGATGACGCTTTGACTACACCTTTAAAGTTTGGATATACTATAATTCAGGCCACATATAGCGCATTGGGAATTGGGTGTGATTAATTGCATTTTCGGTCAGTGTTTAAAAAATTGGCATGAGACAGACCATCATTGAGTGTGCAGTCTCAATACTCATACTTGCACTATAAATATGTGTAATTCAACCTTTTTGTGCATTGATGATTAAATAGCAAGATAATGTTGCACGCAAGTGTTTTTTGATAGTTTATGTGTTTCATTCACTTCCTTGATTACTGCTTATTGGTTATCTGCTAAAATTGTGGGTAAGGGTGAAAATACTGGACTTCAGCACTATGGAAACACCAGTCACAATGTTTGGAATGTGTGGAAAGACTCAGCTCAATAAATAGCTGCTCCAGACCAGAAGGAAGGAACCAAACTAATTATGAGAATATCCAACAGGGCATGTCACAGTAAAGGCCAAGGAGCATCTAACCATGTTATGGATGGAGAGCAGGGACAAATCTGGGCCATCTCATAGAATTTACAGTGCAGGAGACCATTTGGCCCTTCAAGACTGCACCGGCCCTTGGAAAGAGCACCTCATTTCAGCCCACACCTCCATCCCATCCCCGCAACTCAGCAGGCCCACCCAACCAAACCCTTTAGGACACTAAGGACAATTTATCATGGCCAGTCCACCTAACGTGCGCATCTTTGGACTGTGGGAGGAAACTGGAGCACCCGGAGGAAACCCATGCAGACATGGGGAGAATGTGCAGACTCCGCACAGACAGTCACACAAGCCAGGAATCAAACCTGGGACTCTGGAGCAGTGAAGTGACAGTGCTAACCGCAGTGCTACCGTGCCGCCTGTTCTCATTTTTCAACTTAACATTCTTGGTGGTTACTCTAATGAAGTCAAAGTCCTGTTCATGATTGCTGGACAAACTGTGGTTATACAGGTAAATCCATCCCAGAATTCCAAAATTTGTTGAAAGGGAAAGTGCACTGAATGGTGGCAGACGTTGGTTAATATGCATGTGAGTTGCCTTTGCCAGTATTGTGTGTAAGGTATTTTCTACTAAGAAAACACCGCTTAACTGGCGTTGCTTTCGACACGTCAGTAACCAATTAGCAATTTCTATTGGACAACACTGCTATAAATACTAGTCTCAGACTGCGGTAGTGTGATGCACAATTGGCAGGCCCAAATTATACTTTTGGCGTAGTTTGCAATTAATGCTGCATCAAAGGTACACTGTATCTTTGTGCAAGCATGTATATGCAGTGTTTTGTTCCCTGGGCATGTTAAGAGTAGGGAAGAGCAGCACAGTGGCGCTGGGATTAGCACTGCTGCCTCACAGCTGCTAGGTCACAGGTCGATCCCGACCCTGGGTCACTGTCCATGTGGAGTTTGAACATTCTCCCCATGTTTGCGTGGGTCTCACCTCCACAACCCAAAAAAGATATGCAGGGTAGGTGGGTTGGCCACGCTAAATTACCCCTTAATTGGAAAAAATGAACTGAGTACTCTAAATTTATTTTTAAAAAGTGGGGGAGACCTTCAGTTCTTTACCAGAATTGACCTGATTCAAAAGTGGGTTTACAAAGTATGCTTAAATCTTCTTATATATGACTTTACTGTTATACTATTTCTAATGCAAAACCCCCAAGTGGTCTAAAGCTTCCCACTGCGGTCCTTGGCCGTGATTCTCTGAAACCCCGGCCAAGTATTGATGCCGGCTTCAAAACTGGCGCGAGCAACACCGGCGACAATCGGCCTCCAGGCCCATGCATTCACCCCTTCCTAGGGGGCTAGAACGGCGCCGGAGTGTTGTGCACTGCTCCAGCGCCGAAAGCATGCCCGCCTACAGCTGGCGTGGGTCCGCGCATGCGTGCGACACGGCCACCACGGATCCGCGCATGCACACCACGGCCATCTCCACGAATGCCTGTGGGCAACATGGCTGGCAGAGCCCTACAGGGGCTCAGTGCGGAGGCACATACACGCCCCCCGAATGAGCCCGCCCGCCGATCAGTTGCCCCCAATCGCGGGCCTGGCCACCGTGGAGGCCTCCCCTGCCCCCCCCTGGATTCGGCTTCCCCCGCCCCCCCCCCACCAGGATGGCCCCCGCAGCCAGGAAGCCGAGGTCCCGCCGGGTAGGACCATGAGTAAATGACGGCAGCGGGACTAGGCGGAACTCAGCGGGCACTCGTACGTCAAGCGCGGAGAATCGCCAGGGGGGACTGCTTTCAACGGCCCCTGACCGGCACCGCAGCGACCGCGCCGGCGCGATTGGAGCCGATTCTCCGGTCGCCGGAGAATCAGCAGCCCGGCGTCGGAGCAACGTGGCGGGATTCGCGTGCTCCCCTGGCGAGTCTCCGACCCTTCGCGGGATTGGAGAATCCCAGCCCTTGTCTTTAGTGCCACAGAATCAGATTGGGAAATGTTCATGCATTGCTGCAGATCTAAAGCTGCTTTGTATTGATGGGAAAATGTGATATAATGGCACTATATGTTTGCTTCAATATATAATGACAGCTGTGTCCCACAAATGGCTGTTTCCAGTTTTATACAAAAAGCTGGTTTTATGGCCATCTAATCCAGGAAAGTGATAGGTGTCTGCATTCCAGATTTCTGACTTTACCTCCCAATCTGTGATTCATTCACACTACCAAACAGTTCTCTTGTCTTTCAATTTCCCACACTAATATTGAGCCTGCAGCAGAAGTATGGACTTGCTTTTTCTCTTTCCAGAAATTATTCACTCTTTTGTACTTGCATTATTTCCTAATATTATTTCTGCATATTATTTGGAATTTATATAAATCTGAATGTATCTAGAGAGAGTATTTATCAATTCAGCTCTTAATTAAATATATATGCCTCAAAGTGTGAACAATAAACTTATTCTTTCACACTTTATTCTTTAATGCTTAAACCATTATTTTCACATTATCTTTTAAGTTCAATTGTATTAAAAAAGCACAGCTGCAATGAAGGCTCAGCCACCAATATGGCATGTTCTTTTGTGCTAATCTTATGATTGAACGATTAAAGATGAAGAGAAAAATTCTGAAAATAGTGGGCAGGATTCTCCGCAGCTCTGCGCTGAAATTGTGAAACGCGATCGGCCGGAGAATCGACTCCGACACCAAAATCAGCTTTCGCGCCGGTTTTGCGCCGATTCTGAATTCTCCCGACCTCCAACTCGCCGAAACACAGTGCACGGAGAATCGCCTCAAGTGCAGTGCCCCGGCGACCGATTCCCTGGGGCCTCGGCTATTCTGTGGCGATGGGCCGAGTTCCCGATGATGTGGTTCTAACCATCTATGAAAAATTGTGACACCGGTGTACTAGCTGAGGTGGCTGCGGGAGGAGGTAGGAGTTGGCGTGGGGGGACTGCAAGCTCTCGGAACGGACACCGACCGTGCTTCCTGCAGGGGCGAGTGGCTGCCAGGGGAGGGGGAGGGGGAGGGGAGGGGGCCTGCCAGGGTCGGGGGGAGGGGTGGGGAAGGGGGGACAGTCCGAGCTCGGGGAGCGGGTTGCAGAGGGGCAGGTAGCAACCACTCAGGCTGGAGGCCCGCCTGCCTGACAGGCCGAGGAGGAGGGCGAGGAATGGGACGAAGGGGGGGGGGGGGGGGGGGGGGGGGAAGAGGAGGAGGTCTGTTAGTGTCGGGGGAGGGGTGGGGAAGGGGGGAAAGTCCGAGCTCTGGGAGCGTTGCAGAAGGGCAGGTGGCAGCCGCTCAGGCTGGAGGGCCGCCTGCCTGACAGGCCAAGGAGGAAGAAGAGGAACGGGACGAGGAGGGGGAGGAGGAGGTTGTGGTGGTCCAAGGAGGCGCCTGATGAAGCCCCGCGAGTACCGGTGTCGCATGTCCTTTGCCTGCGACGGGTGTGTGTGGGGAGAATTTTTATCTGGAGCCATGGCGCCGTGTCAATGATGGAACCGGCAAATCGGTGGCTGGTCCGTCACACATTGCACAACCCACCCGTGCAAGCCCACTGTGGGCCGCTGAATGGCTCCACCTGGGCGCACGATGACACCCACGGTTTTCACGACGGAATCCAGCCCAGTAATAAAAGTGAAATAAAAGCTGAAAATTCTGGAATTGCACAAGCTTATCAGCACCTGAAAATGAAAGAGGTTCAGTTTTTGAGCAGGAACCTTCCTTAGAACTTAAACCGATGATGACAATGGTTCTTTTTAGAAATAAATTTGGAGTACCCAATTAAGGGCAATTTGGCATGGCCGATTCACCTACCCTGCACATCTTTTGGGTTGTGGGGGTGAGACTCACACAGACATGGGGAGAATGAACAAATTCCACATGGACAGTGACCCAGGGACGGGATCAAACCCTGGTCCTCGGTGCCTTCAGACAGCAGTGCTAACCACATATCACCGTGCTGCCCTTGATGACAATGGCTCTGACGAAGGCCCTCATCCATATGTCAAGCTATGCTTTTCATTATTGACTAACCATCTCCGCATTTTCACCATTTTCTGGTTTATTGATCAATGGAAAGGGTCCTTTATTAGCGACATTTTAAATAGTAAGTTCAATCAAATAAAAGCATAGATGTCGTAAGAAATCCGGTTTTCTGGAACTGATTAATTTGGAGAAGCACTTATTTGAACATTTGGCTATGAAATCTCCCTTTCAATATATCAACAAATTAATACAGCTCATACCTTCAAGCCCACTATTGTGATAAGGTAACAAGACTACAAACACTTAAAAGATATTTTAAAATGTAAAAGGTAAACTTAAAAAAAAGATAAAAACAGGCACTCTTAACAACTTTTCAGCAGGTTTAGGACCTCAACCTCAGAAGTATTCTACATTAGGTATATTTGTGTATATGTGTATATTTGAATATCACAAATACACTCATGTTCTACTGCCAACAATATATGTTAGTGCTTTGGAAATTCATGTCCCCTGTGCTTCAAGTGTTGCTAACAGTTTCACTTCAACAAAAATTTACTGCAGTGGGAAGTAAGTGCACATACAAACATCAGCTTGCGTGGTAATTCAGTGAAATAAATTCAAACACAGTAGCTAAATTCTACTTTTAAAAGTCATTTTACATTAAAACTACATTCATGGTAATATGAGGTTCAAAAGTCACTGTAAGGCTTGGACTGTCTGTGGCTGTCTGAAACTTATCTGGTTGGTAAGGCTTTTTGATCTGAGAGTAATGATAATAGCTGGTTACATAATTTCTGATAACCTTGAATTAGCTTACCGTTACTAATCATGGATAAGGATTACTGATTTTAAAACTGTTGAATAGATGTGGATCACACGATTGAGCTTCAAAATGCAAATATTTTAAAATTTTTAGAAAAGAGTACATTATAGTTTTATATCTTGCCAGTCACTGATTAATAAAAATACTCAGTAAATCCTTTATTATTTGAATCCAATATTCTTGCACAATGCATCATTCTTAATCATTTGGCTTTATTTAAATAAGGCTTCCAGGCCATGATGTGACAGTTAGTGTAACTTTGTTTCGTGGCTCTTTCAGCATTGGGACGAGAGCAGAATGGCTCATGCCTGCTGTTGAGAGTCCATTCACTGCTACAATCATATCACCACACCTATAGAGAAGAGAAGAAATAGAAAGATAAGAACCTGTGAAACCTAATCATTTATCAGGAATGACAGGTTGTTGTATGGATATTTAACAATTGCACTAGGCTACAAAGTAGTATGATAATGTAACTGTATTTTCTAATTGACCATACTGGGATAATTTTGAAGCATAGGGGTGGATTTTGTGATCAGCAGATTCCCCTAGTTTACTGGCAGCCTTGTTCCAACCATACTGATGTCCTGTCAAAACATAGTCATTAATAACTGCATTCAGATTCTTACCTGCATATTGGTGACAGCAGATAGTTTGCATGGTGGGAAAAATTATTTCCTGAGTTCCTGCAGGTTCCTAACATACTATAGAAGCAGGATTGAAAATGCTAATATTTTTCCTCTTCCGTTTCCCCCTAACTGAAATGATAGATTAATCTTTAGATTTGGAAAGAAACATATTTCTTGGAAATACATGGAAGTTTACACAGAAGTAGGGAATTCAGCCAACCTGTCTAAGCTGGTCATTATGCTCCACACTAGCCTCCTCCCACCCTCTCCCTCTAACCCTATTAGCATAACCTTCCATTCCTCTCTCCCTGATGTTTCGCTGCTACTTGCCTCAATTGCTCCTTGTGGCAACACGTTCTGCATTCTAATTACTCTCTGGGGAAAGTTTCTTCTAAATTTCTTAGTGGAGTTGAGTGACTATCTTATGTTTATGGCTCCTACTTTTGTTCCCGTCCACAGACGAAAACACCTTCTCTACGTCTACCTTATCAAACCCTTTAATAATCTTAAAGACCTCTATCAGATCACCTCTCAACATTCCCTTCTCTAGAGAAAAGAGCCCGAGATTGTTAAATATTTCTGGAACGGTTAGAGACGTAATTGAGATCTTTTATGCAGTAGGTGTTAATTTGAAAACTGTTAATATGTGCCTGGATTGTAGTATTAGAAGGAAATGTAAGGATGACAGAAATAGAAAGTTATCATTACTCATCGGGACATGTACGGCTTCTGTCAAATATTACTGACTGAATGATGCGAATGGGAGAAAAGGTTGTGTAATTGCATAAAAAATGCAGAAAAAGTGCACAAGCAACAAAACTGATTGTTGAGTTTTATGCAAAGGATCAAAGGACCAGCTGTAAAGTTGCAAACATATTTAATGGAGGCATTTTACATTGTAATGCTTCATTTACTTTAGATCAACTGTAGAATGAACGCACAATCTGTAAAATTTTGGCAATCCTTTCCCATATTTCTTTCCACCGTGTCAGGCTCTGACTGAAACCCGACGGGTAACTCTCCAGCTGCACAGCCGAGTTCTTGATCCAGATTTTGAGCCACTCTGGAAAAAAAAATTAAGGGGGAGTGATTTTACGCTGTCACCGTGGCAGGGCGGGGCCTGATAGAGCCGGCAAGATCGGCTCCACAGAGATCGGGGCGCCCTTTCAGCACAGAAAATACAACCTCCACACAAGAAGCATCGGGGGCTCTCCCTCCCTCTCTGTCTCCTTCCCTCCCTGTCTGCCTCTTACTGCCCCCCCTGCAAGCATCAGAATCTGGGGGTTCTTTGAACTCCTCAGGCATGATTCTCCTGTACACAGAGTAAGTGCTCCCACTAGCAGGAGAACCGGAGTGATTCCTACTGATTTGCCATTCCATGCCACTGAGGATTAAAAAAAAAACTCAGATCACAGTTTTTTTGTGCCATTCCTGGCATATAACAGATTTTATTTTTAAAGAGGATTGGGGTTTTCGCTGGACCTGAGAGAGGTGCCCCGATCTCAGAATTTGGTGCAGCCGCCCCCTGATTGCTGGCAAGGCCATCCCCACCCCACCCTCCGCTATTTCCCCCACTCTTTAGCCTCCCCACCTAAGTGGATCGTTGGAAAGACGTCCCCCCTCAGTAACCACCCCTTTCCCCGCTCCCCACCCCTCCTCGTTTCCTGGGAAATAAACAGGAATGACTCTTGTAAAGTATAGGTATTATAATGTAGAAATTGCGGTAACTTTATTCCATCCAGCATGGTCCCACAAACAACAATGTGATCATGGCCAGGTCATTTGTTTTGCTGAATGTTGGTTTAGGAATATCAACTAATATGAATATTAGTCAGGACACCAGGGGACACAAGAATTTGATTCTTAAAAACAAAAATGCAATTGCAAAGCTAAGAGAAAACTAATGAGTTTGAAAGAGTTTTGTCTGCTGGTTGATGTATAGGCAGGAACCCAGCATTTCTTTTCTCTGGGTGGTACGGACAAGTACCAGGTAATCATGTACTTACCTGGACAACATCAGTCTCCCACTCGATCTTTATTTGTTTTTCTTTTATTTGTTCTTCGGATGTGGACGATGCAGTCTAGGCCAGCATTTGTTGCCTGTCCCTAATTGCCCTCGAACTGAGTGGCATTTTAAGAGTCAACCACATTACTGTGGATCTGGAGTCACATGTAAGCCAGACCAGGTAAGAACTGCAGAGTTCCTTCCCAAAAGGACATTAGCAAACCATGGTATTTAGGACAATGGTTTCATGGTCATCATTAGACTTTTAATTCTAGATTTTTTACTGAATTCAAATTTCACCATCTGCCTTGGTGGGATTTGAACCCGGGTCTCCATGGCATTACCCTGAGTTTCTGGATTACTAGTCCAGTGACAATTCCACCACTCCACTGCCTCTTTTAGGCCTGTAAAAGAGATCGTCATGGAATCCTAGATAAAGATGAGTGTGGACGGGATGGAGGTCATTGGCAGAATGGAAACAAGTGGCTTCATCCTCCTGCTCCGCCAAACTCCAAATTCGCCTCGGGGGGATCATTAAATTTCACATTCGTGAACGGCATTTACTGGACCCATAAAATATCCATAAAGCGTAAACATGCATGAAGTGTTGAAAGGGTGCGTTGCATAAGAGAAATAAGAGCTGGGCTTGATCATCACTTGAGTACAATCTGCACCTTATAGAAGGAAAGATCTGTGGAACATAAGTTACAGGAAGTGGTCATCTCACAGACAAAAGAGTAGTCAAGGACAAAAAAAAAATAGGTGACTACTCATATTTCAGAGACAGTCAAGAAGCCCCTATGCATCTGGAATTCAGTACTGTGCATCTCTAATGAAGCAGGATAAGAATAATGGGATGGTAAATATAAGCAATGCCATGGCACTGTGGAACAAGTGGTTACTCATGGCGATGAAAGGAAAGAGCAGAATAGGTCAGTGGTAGTGCTGGAAGAAATACATTATTAGAAAGATGGTTGTTTTTTTGTTCAGACACGTCATGCCAAAAGGCAAACAGCCTCCAATTGGGTCTGGTTGAAGAGCAGGGATGAGTCTGAGGGTCTTGTGCGAGTTAATATTCTCAGCAATCATTCTGATGAGGTTAAAGTACTCTTCGCAAAGGCTGGACAAAAACTTAGAAGTTGTACTAACATGTGGTACATACTGAAAAATTCATTCCATAATTCCAACATTTGACAAAAGAGGAAGACTGCAAGGTTTTGCAATAAATGGTGGCAGATAATTGTTAAGTAAATATACATGTGAAGTATATTTACCTGTATCGTGTATACTTAAAATTAAAACAGCGTTGCTGTATCCACATGCGTGGCTAGTCAGCAATTTACATCGAGTCGACTTCCGGTGGTGGTGATGTGCTGAGCGGATGCACATCAGGTGGCTCTCCTCCCAATTGGACTCAAAATAGCAAATTTTCCAGAATTCTTGGCTCAAAAAGCCACCCAAAACTCCTAAAAACCCAAAAGGTATTAGTAGCGAAGAAGCAGAAGAGAAGATGCCGGCAAACGGTAGCTCAAAGAGCCAGCGAGAAGGCACAAGCAGATGCAAGGGGCAGGAGAAATGAGCAGATGGACCAGCGGTCACAGGAGGTGAGGCGGAGGCCCCGGCGAAGCGAGAGAGGGGGCGACCGGCGACCCAAACAGGCAGCGACGCCCCCACTACACTCAGGGATGGATGGAAGACATTCCTTAAAAAAGAACTGGCTGCCATGAGGGAGGCGATCAAAATAGAACTCCAGGTGGTGATGAAAGAGGTGGTGAAAGAGGTGTTGATGGAAGCGATGGCCGCCCTCTAGCGCATGATAGATGGCCTGGGAAAGAAGGTGGAAGCTCAGGAAATGACGATTCTGGACCTGGAAAGGGCGGCAACCGACCAGAGTGATAGGCAGTGGCGGACTGGCCAGGGTGTCAGCTTGCCCGATGGCAAGTGGGCCCCTGATGAAGTGGGCCCCCTATATCAAATAAAAATGCAATAAAGAAACAAACACAGACAACTGTTTTAGTAATAAAAAGGAATAAGGGAAAAAAGAGAACAGGACACAAATAAGCAGTGCATGAAAAGGAACGAAGCAGGGGAGGTAGTGGAAGGATGTGGAATAGGGGGCCCCGGGTCGGGCATAATTAAGGAAATTCCACGTTTTCAGCAAGAGTGTGTGAATTTAAAGATAAAGTTACAATTCGTGATTTGAGATGGTCGGCAACTTCAAAGGATACCAAGCAGTAGTCTTGGTTCAGCCGGTACATCGGTCCGGGGCCCGGAGAGCCAAGAAGGGGCCCGTGAATCTCTGAAGGGCCCTTAAAAATTATAATTAATTAGATAAATAAATCTCCAACTTCTTTCCTGAGATTTGTATTCTAACTTAATAAAATATAATTGTTTTTAAAAAGAGCAATACCAAATAAAAATGCAATAAAGAAACAAACAAATAATCACTCAAGGTATGAAGGAACGAAGTAGTGTTAAACGGATGTGAAAAGGAGTGGGGGGGGGGGGGGGGGGGGGGGGGGGGCTGGTTCACCCGGGTCGGACATAGTTGGAAATCCACGTTTTCAGCAAGAGTGTGTGAATTTAAAGATAAAGTTACAGTTCGTGATTTGAGATGGTCGGCAACTTGAAAGGATATCAAGCAGTACATAGGGTCGTGAAGTCACCGAAAAGGAGAAGCGGTACCTTTGACTGTGAATCATGAGGTCAAAGATATTGAAGTGATAAGCCGTGATCGGTAAACTCAAAGGGTTGTGACTTGTAACACTACACTGGTATCAAACTGGACATGTTAACTTTGGTCGTGGGACCATTCTTAATGTCTCACTATAGTCGGACCAAACTTCTAAGTTTCAACAGTTGTCTCAGTTGCTTGCTGGTGTGAACATTGGACAGTGGATTGTCTCCTCTTCTGAAGCTGAATAGGCCACAGTAGTATTGACTAATGAACATAACTTACTTACACTTCAGAAGGTTATTTATCAAGTAGGGGTTTATCTGGCGTTCCTTCAAGTTATTCTTGCAATCATCAATATTCATTTTTCCCAATGTGGGCTATTTTTAATTAAGTTTTTATTTCAGGAATATTACCCCTACCAGCATGGAAAAGAAAATGCATAAATCTGGGTCACTAAAACGCAAAGAACAAAAAGAAGCAGAAAGGAAGGAATCAGCCAAGCGATGCAGGCCTATTACAGAGTTTATAATACCACAAGCACAATCCACATCAATATCCAGTTCTGCAACAAATAATCAAGAAGCAAGAAACAATGCTCATGGTGATGATGCAATGACATGTGAGTTACAAGAACAGAGAAGAGATACTTTGAATGTAGATACAAATACAAGTGCATCCATTACTAATCAACCCAGGCCCAATATTTCTTCTGGCTTCCTTGTTCCGGTATCTGTACTGCCTGTAGTTGCAACATCTGAACACATAGCTTCAACTAGTGACAGGGAATCAGATATTCCTTCAAGCATAAATGACTTGGTTTCTGAAGCACATCCTGTAAATGAACCTACGCAAGAAAATGAAAGATCAATTACTGGAATCTTCCAATATCCATCACGAGCAAAGCTAAAACAGTTTTTTGCTGAACATCCACTTCAACGACTTGATGATCTGCCATTTGATGCTCGTTTGTATGAGAGGAAAATTATGAATGACTCAGTCCCAAGAAAATGGCTAACATATAACAAAGAAAATAGATGCTTATATTGTTCATACTGCTTAGCCTTTGAGTTTCCCAACACTTGTAATCCATCACCCTTTGTACGTGGCTTTAGTGACTACAGGCGTATTAGCCAGAGCTTGACTTTACATGAATCGACAACAACACATGTCAGAAATGCTCAGCAATATATCAGTGTGGTTAATGATGGCACCTTAGATAAATTTTTTGCAGCATCACTAATTAAAAGGAAAGAAGAAGTATTGAAGCAGAGAAGTATAGTCATGAGGATTATAGACATCATAAAGATGTTAGGCAAGCAAGCATTTCCTTTTCGAGGTCACAGAAATGAATCGGCCTACACTCTAGATAATGAGGTTCTGAATCATGGCAATTTTTTAGCTACAGTGCAGTTGATGGCAAAATATGACCCATTATGGCAGCTCACGTTTCTGCAATGCAAAACAAGTCTAAACAAAGAATCAAACGATTAGAGCAACAAGGAAAGCTTCAAAGTAAAGGCCGTGGTGGACTTGTTACATACCTGAGTAAAACAACTATAAACATGTTAACCAAAATTATGAAGAATATGATACAAGAAAGAATTAGTCATGAAGTTTCTCAAGCAAAATATTATTCTATTCAGGTTGATTCAACACAAGATAATTAATCCATCGATCAGTTTAGCATTATTATTCGGTATGTGCTTAAAGGTATTATCTGTGAGTGACTACTTTCAGTTGTGCCAAGTAATGATGGTACAGGACAGGGACTTTTTGATCTATTGATTGAAACATTACAGCATCTTAAAATTGACCCCCAAAAATGTTTATCTGATAGCACAAATGGCGCTGCAAGCTACCATGGCCAGTATAATGGTTTACAAAGTAAAATTGCTGATGTGGCTGATCAACATGTTCATATATGGTGCTATGCCCATGTCTTGAATTTGGTGATAACTGAAACAAGAAAATGTTGTGTGCCTGCAGTTTCTTTTTTCAATTTGCTCCAGAATATAGCAACTTTTGTGAAAGCATCATACAAGAGAATGGCTGTATGGATAGAAGTTGTTGGAAAACATCTAGGACAAGAAAAAATGAAACAATTAAAGCTAATTGGTGAGACCAGATGGTCAGGAAAATCCAATGCAGCAACAACTATATTTGGACATTTTGATGATGCCGCTGCCAGTACTTTCGTAAATCTATTGACATGCTTATCAATGATACAAGATTCAGAAAAGTTTGATGCAAAAACAAAACATGAAGCAAATGTTTTACTTCAAAGTCTTCTAAAGTTTGAAACCATATTGACAGCATTTACTTACTTGTATATATTTGAAACTACAACCCCGTTATCAAGTTATCTACAGACAAGTGGTTTAGATATGTTTACTGCATGGAGTTTGGTAGATTCAGCTACAACAAAGTTGAAGGAACAGACAAGAACATTTGATAACGTTCACAGCAAGGCTTTGGAATTTGTAAATAAATGTAATGACAGGATTTCACAGATGAATATGGATGAAAATCAAACATTGGAATATCGTGTGTACTAAAAATTTTGGCATCCAACAGACTTCATGACAAGGCATATGATAACCTTTATGAACTTTATAAAGTCATCTGCACACTATCAGTTACTCAAGTCCAATGTGAGAGGACATTTTCAAAGCTAAAGACCATAAAGACAAGGTTAAGAAATTCGCTGTCTGAGGAGAATTTGGAATCATACATGTTGCTATCCATTGAAAAGGAATTGTTAGATGAATTGGATGCAGAAGCAATTATTGGCAGATTCGCACAATCATCTAGCGAACACAAATGATTGCTCTTAATATAGTGGACTCCATGCAATGCTCTATTGTGCTTTTGAACTATCTGTGAATGTGTAAATTGTGCAGCAAACTATTTAAAAATATCAACCAATTACTTAAAATAAAAAAAATAAAATAAAAAATTCAATTATAACATTCTGTATTTACATTTGGTATCTACTGCCAGTAATATGTACAGTACATGTACACTGTAATTACTAAGAAATACACATTTTTTCCACAAAAATTTTAATTGTACTCTTTTTTCCATATGTATTTTTTGAACATTTTATTTATTCGTTATGAAAATTAAATGATAGCATTGTAGTTGTGGGTGGGCCCCCTTTGTCTCCTGGCAACCAATATTTTTAGACCCAGTCTGCCACTGGTGATAGGATCGTGGCTCCGGAGATCGAGGTGAAGAGGTTGGTGGCGGCTCAAGGGAACCTGATGGGAAAGGTAGAGGACCATGAAAACAGGTCCAGGTGACAGAAGGTCCGTATTGTGGGACTGCCAGAGGGGGTGGAGGGAAGGGACCAAACAGCCTACATCACCCAAATGCTGGGCAACTTGGTCGTGAGGAACAGCTTCCCAAACCCCCCCCCCCCCCCCCCCCCCCAGAACTCGACAGGGCACACAGGTCGCTCTGGCAAAAACCCAAGACTGTACATAATGTCAAAAATGCCAATAAAAAGATTTAAAAAAAAAATTACATTGAGTCGTCAGCACAGCAACAAGCTATTCAGCCAATTTGGCATTTGCTGGCCTTTATACTCCACGTGGGCGTCCTCCACCCTCTCCGTGTCTGCGTGGGTTTCCTCCCTCTGTTCCGGTTTCCTCCCACAGTCAAAAGATGCGCAGATTAGGTGGATTGGCCATGACAAATTGCCCTTAGTGTCCAAAAAGGTTAGGTGGGGTTACTGGGTTACGGGGATGGGATGGAGGCGTGGTTTAAGTAGGTGCTCTTTCTAAGGGCTGGTGCAGACTCTATGGACTGAATGGCCTCCTTCTTCATTATAAATTCTATGATTTGCTTCAACTACCCTTTGTGATAGCACATTCCACATCCTGACCAGTCTCTGGGTAAATAAGCTTTTCCTGAATTTCCTATTGGATTTATTAGTCATTACTTAATATTTCCGACCTTTAGTTTTGGTCTTCCCACGCCAAAACATTTTGTCTATGTTTAACTTATTATTTTAATGTTCCCTGGGGCCTATTAAGTCACCCCTCTGTCTTCTCTTTCTGGAGAAATGAGCCCAGCCTGTTCATCCTTTCCCGAGGAGCTAATGCATTCGGTTCAGATATTATCTTAGTGGATCTTTGCCAATGATTCTTAATCCTGTCCATAATATGGAGACCACAACAGTGTACAGTATAACAAGTGTGATCTAACCAAGGTTAAATACAAATTTAATGTAACTTCTCTGCTTTGCAATACTAGAAATCTAGAAATGAACCCTAATGCTTTGTGGTTCTATTTTTTAATGGTCTTTTTCACCTGTATTGGCAATTTGAGTGATTTATATAACTGTACTTCTCGATCCCTATTTTCTACCCTGCTTAGACACGTATTATCCAAGTAGTATGTGGCTTCTATCTTTCCTGCCAAAATGCACCACCTCATACTTAACGATATTAAAATTCACTTGTCAATTACCCACCTACCTTTCAATTTTATTAATGCCTATTATTTTGTGGCAATCTTTCTTTGTGTTAACTACACCCCCGATTTGGTGTTGTTTCCAAATTTTGAAATTGCACTTGAAAATGAAAATCGCTTATTGTCACGAGTAGGCGTCAATGAAGTTACTGTGAAAAGCCCCTAGTCGCCACATTCCAGCGCCTCTTCTGGGAGGCTGGTACGGGAATTGAACCGTGCTGCTGGCCTGCCTTGGTCTGCTTTAAAAGCCAGTGAGCTAAACCAGCCCCTGTACTTTTGATTCAACTTTCGATTCAAGCCCAAATCTTAATAAAAGTGGTCCACTACTGACCTCCGCAGAACACCCACTTCCCTTTTTGGTAGTTTGCAAGATACTCTGTCAGGAAACAAGAGTTTTTCGGGGCAGCATGGTGGTGCAGTGGTTAACCCTGCTGCCTCACGGCGCTGCGGACCCGGGTCTGATCCCGACTCGCCGGATCGCTGTCCATGTGGAGTTTGCACATTCTCCCTGTGTCTGCATGGGTCTCACCCCCACAACCCAAAAAGATGTGCAGAATAGGTGAATTGCCCACGCTAACTTGCCTCTTAATTGGAAAAAATAAAAGTTTAAATTTTTTTTCTTTTGTAATATTTCTGTCACATTCTCATGTATTGGAAAAATGGTTTGCAGGGGCGTGACTGGAAATTGAATTCTCGGCCTGGGATGGGCCGAGCAGCCATCACAAAAAACCCGAGTCCCGTTGGCGCCGTTCTAACCTGCTCCTAGTCGGCGGGACCTCAGCGTGGAAGGGTCCGGGAGTGGCCTGTGAGGGGGGTGGCTCTGTTGTGGCCTGGATGCCCACTGATCGGTGGGCCGGCCTCTCGGGCTGGGGGCCTTTCTTCTGTGCCGGCTTGCGCTGGTCCCTACACTATCTTGCGTCGGGGCCGACGCGGAGATGGAGCCACTGCGCATGCGCGGACACCGCGGCAGGCAGTTGACGCCGGGATCAGCAGCTGGAGCGGTGAGCGGTGCTCCAGTGCCATGCTGGCCCCCTGTAGGGGCCAGAATTGCTGATCCTGAGGCTATGCTGACGCCGTCGGGAAATGCGACGGCGTTTCCGACGGCATCGACAGTTAGCCTCAGGATCAGAGAATCCCGTCCACAAAGTTGAAAAAAGGAGCGTCAATGATAAGTCGTAGCCTGGAGATTACCCTGAGCAATGGGCTCTGCAGTGTTTGCCCATTAAGTCTAATGTTACTAAAGGTTACATGTCCCATTGCCAATTTCTTCTTATGTTTGTGTGTAATCATTTCTCCCTTTTCCAATCATATAAAAATTAAAATGCTGATTATTTTATAAGCTTTATTATGCCACTTTGCATCCTAAAACAAGAATGCATGAGCATGCATTTGTTTTTGGTGGGGGCTTGAAAGGACTTTTTGCAATGTGAAAGATGTGTCCTGCTTTGTGATAGACACTTGTGCTCCTGAAAGATGGCCTAAAATCAAATGTGAATGCACTGCTACTATGCCCAATGTAGTGCAGGAGTCAACTTTAGCAAACCTCTTCAATATTAAATTTCTAAAGCATTTGGGATGTCAGCCTCTTGACTAAAGACACAACATTGGTCTGCAATCCATCTCTTCATCTGAATAGATATATCAGTCAATGGTGCAGGTAATAACAGGTTTATTGCACAGTTCTGTTTCCAGCTTTCTGACGACCCAGACACAATGCAAGGTCTGGGCATCAGGGTCAAACCAAGAGGGAGGGAGAGGAAACGTAGAGACGCTAGGGACAATGAAGGGAAGAGTAGAGAGCATTCCAGTGCTGCAAAGTGAAACACATGGACATGAGGGGCCAAATGGTTGCCTTATGTGAATGAAAATCGCTTATTGTCACAAGTAGGCTTCAAATGAAGTTACTGTGAAAAGCCCCTAGTCGCCACATTCCGGCGCCTGTTCGGGGAGCCTGGTGTGGGAATTGAACCCACGCTGCTGGCCTGCCTTGGTCTGCTTTTAAAAGCCAGCTATTTAGCACTGTGCTAAACCAGCCCCAAAAAATCTTCTATGGTTCTATGAAGTAAATCTTCTATGGTTTTACACTGGCAGTTAGTTAAGCCAAGTACTATCAGTGCAACTGTTTTGTAGAATTTATTTTGTTGGTAAAATTAATGCTTGTGGAATTTGATTGTTAAGATAAATAGAACTGAAAGAGAAGTAAAAATTATTTTAGCTAAATCCGAAAAAGAAAAATTGTCAACAAATATTGCTTGCTTGACAAACAGTGGACAAATTAGAAACATAAACTATGAGCCTATCAGAAAACTCGAACACAAGTCTACTGTTAACATCTCAATGGAATTAGTTATATAATAAAACTGCCTAGATTTCATCAATGAAACATTCTAAGACATTTTACGATGCAAATTTGATCAATATTTTTTGCAGTTTAAGGAATTTTAAATGTCATTAAATATTACCAGGAATGTGCCACTTTTCAACATTTAGCATAATGAAACAGGTGTATGATGTAACATTTCATAAAATCTGTGACACAATTAACTTTCATAAGACATACTGCATTAATTACGTTACAATCTTACAACCTTATAGGAATCAACACTGATGACTGTTTACATAATGCTTTTATCCACCAATTTTTGGACAACTATTTCATGTAAACAAAATATATACAAAAGATAAAGTGTAAGGAGAGGAGAGTCAATATTTAAAAACATGTAGGGGGCGATTCTCTGATATGGAGGCCAAGTATTCTCGCCGTCGTGAATGCCGTCGCGTTTCACGACGGCGCGAACAGGGCCCGGGCACAACCTATTCTGACCCCCATAGGGGGCAGGCACGGCGCTGGAGCGGTTCACGCCACTTCAGCCGCATTACGCCATGCCAACCCGCGCATGTGCGGGGAACTTCTTCTGCGCGCCAGCCCCGACCCAACATGGCGTTGGGGTTCAGGGGCCGGCCACGCCAGGATGTAGGCCCGGGGCGGGGTGGGGGGGGCGGTGGGGGAGGCCGGCCCGCTGATTGGTGGGCCCCGATCGTGCGCCAGACCCCATCGGTGCCCCCCTCCCCCCCCCACAGGCCGCACCCCGAGCGTTCCCATCAGCAGCGATCAGGAGTGAACGATGCCGGCAGGACTCTGTCATATTGGCGCGACCGCTCGGCCCATCCGGGCTGGAGAATCGGCGACCCCGCCGATTCCAGTGGCCCGCGGCCGGCGCCACGCCAAACGCGCCGGCACAAATGGTGCCGATTATCTGGACCTCAGAGAATTGCGCGCCAGCGTCATGGCGTGGCTGTGGTGATTCTCTGGCCCGGCGTGGGGCTCGGAGAATCGTCCCCGGAATTGTGTTAAATTTAGTCTTCATTATTCACTGAATTTTCAATTTTTGTGCCGCCATTTATTTCTAATTTGGTGCCTAAAAAGGTTCATTATATTTTGTTAGTCGATTATTCAGTAAAATGACAAACATTTGGGTCGCCATTCACTCTCAGCAATGAAAAAGCTAGTCACATGCAGAATTTCTCATTTTAAAATGAAGGCTTCCAAATAGAGACAAAATAAATGCTTACTTACCTCAGTCTTCCATCATAATAAGCTGGTGTCCCAAATACAATTGTTTTAATAAAAAAGGGCTGATTACAGTGATTTTCTTCATAACCACCAACAATACTAAAGCCCCAGCTTCCTGAGTTATTCCTCCGTAGGACAATGTCATGACTGCTATGAAGGGAACTGAAAAGAAAGAAAATATTATCATGAATGCTTATTGTAACTCCATTATGTTTTCATTTGATTGCTAAATATTTTTTTATTCTTGCCATTTACTTCACACTTTTGGAGACAGAAGAATAGCACAACCAGGAAGAGAAGAAAGAAGTCTCTTGAATGGGTGTTAGGATTCTGGCAACTGGAACAAATTAATCAAAATGTAGATCATCTATAGCTGAGTGATCTAAGCCATAATTCTTTCTTCTGGTGTGCAGATTACTCCATGTGGTGGCTTTGCAGCTGTTCCCAGTTGAGATCTACGTTAAGTCAGCTGAAATAACAAATCTTAAGGAGTACTCTTAACAAAGGCCTTCTGCCTGCCACACAATAGCAATGAAGAATAGATTGCACCATCTATTTTATCTTCCCTGTTTGGAGATAGTCTGACTCAGCCACATACCTCAAAACTTGGCAAAACTCACAGCAAGACTTGATATGATTTACATTAAATGCCAAAGGTTTGATGATCACCAACTGAGTAAAAACAGCAATTTTGTTTTGATTTGTGAGGAAGAGGTTTGCTGTTGGGATCTTGTTGAAAGGTAAATCATATCACTTCGGGCATCAACTTACAGTAAGACAGGGCCATAAGGACCATCAGGTCAAATTAATTATTAATGGTTGATTAATAATAAATGCTGGAACTTCACTACACCTCCTATCAAAAGATACCCATAGACAGAAAAATATGCGTTTGCAAGAGTTTAGAAATTCCAGTGCAGGATACATTATTTACAAAGATGAACCTAATTAAAGGATGAAATTGAGTTTACACAGCAGGTTGCTAATGAAAGAGAGTAAGAATGATCCCCAATAAAACTTGGCAAAAGATGATCATGGCAAGTTGCTCCTGAAATGCAATGTAAACATTAATAAAGGTAGAATGTGTAGGCACTAAGGACATAGCATAAGCTAAAGAACTAACCTCTTGGCAAACATAACTGGAGTTGATGCCAATACAAGACAAGTTAAAAAAGCATTTTGGTGTGTTAGCACCGGTCAGACTATCTCCAGTCAGTGCTCCTGGCTCCAGTCCTAACATGGAATCTTCAGAAAAAAACACTGTTGGAATTTGGAATCAGATATACCAACTTGGCAGCTGCAATCCTACTTTTGAGCGTTATTCTTCATGGGGAAAACCAAACCCAAAAGTCCTCAGGCTGGATTCTCCGGTCGCCAAAATTGCATTTGGCGACAGGCCGGAGAATCTAAGTTCCTGACAGAAACGGGGACGGCGCCGCTTCTGCGATGCTCCGACCCCTAAAAAGCGGCGTACTCGGAGAGTATGTTGCGCCACGTATCCAAGGCCTCAGGCCATTGCCCAAGATCCCGCCCCACCAATGCTCTGCCTCTGATTGGCCAAGTTCCTAACGGCGTGGTTCTCTCATGGTCTCACCATTCGGGAACTCAGCACGGTGGCTGCGGACTCAGTCCAGCACCGCCACAGTTGGGGGAAGGCTGATCCACAGGTAGGGTGTGACATTATATGGGGGGGTGGGGGGGCACTGAAGGAAGCTGGTCCGGGGCGCGCGAGCCGGCCGAAGGGGGGGAGGGGGGGAACTATTTTGCGGGCCGGGTCCGCAAACTGCATCCGCCATGAAGCATGGCGTGGCCATTGCAGGACGCCACTGTAGCGTGCATGGCCACAGATCCGGCAATTCTCGAGGCCTCATCAGAAGCTACAGCTGGGTGCTCTCCGCTGCCTTCCTTCTAGCCCCCAGCAAAATGTGGAATCAATGGCTGTTTTGCGCCTGTTTTCCTGGCGTAAACCGTTCCCACGCCGGCGTGGGGACATAGTCTCCAAATCGGAAAATCCAGCCCCTCATCTCTATAATGGATGATACTAATTTCTAAGCCCTCTTAATACATAGAAAACGAAGAACTAGAGAAATTTAAGCGATCGTACCCTGTTTGGCAAGTCACAATACCTTTTGAACAGAAATAAATTGATGCAAAATTTCTTTGGCTTTTCAGAGTTAACATTGAAAAAGGCTTAATGTCATCTGTTTCAGAAGACAGAATAGATAAATCACCTTGGCAATCCTAACCACATGACCCACGATGGTGACCAAGTGATCTCATATTCATTTTCATTGTTTGTGCTCAGTTGCTCATCTGCAGCTTGGCCCTGTTCTTCTATTGTTTGTACTTCCAATGCCTTTAGTATAACAACCGGTGAAGTAGCACTAGTTTTCAGTGTGTCCACTGCTTCACTGTGACTCAGGCAGGTCAGGTCAATACCATTGATGCTCAGTAGTACGTCCCCTGTTAAAATAATCAGACTTATTTTTAGCTTCCCATTAATCAATGTATTTTAGTTTTGGGGTGCTTGCATTAATATTTAATCTATTTTGACATTTTCACAAGATCACTGATTAATGTGAAATCCTCGGTGGTATTTTGGAACTTCATGAACAAAACTCAATTAACTATTAAATTTGGAAAACATTCCATTTACTTTTTTACTGAGACAGAAAAATAGCTGGTTTGTTGCACTGATTTCCCTCCCCACCATCCCAGCATAAAAGTTGAGGGGCCAGCCCACCGGCACTTGACTGGCTGGCTACACAGCCATTTACTGAGCGTCAGGCTTTTATTTTGTTTGAGGTGCACCTTCCGACCCATCAGGGAGGAGGTTTCACCTCTGGGAGCTTCAGTCAATTAAATGATTAGACGGTTGGCTGCTCTCCTCTCATCGCAATGCCACCAGGAGTGGTAACCTCTGCTGGCCTGAAGAAGTCTATCGATTCTAAATAAAGGTAAGTCCAGGGTCTTGCTAGGGCTGGGGAGTGTGAGGGCCTGGCATAGGTTGCTCAAAGAAGAGGGGGAGGAGAAGGCATGCCCCCCCCCCCCCCCCATTCCCCTGCAACACACGCTCACCAGCTTTTATTAAATGGCTTGAACACTTGTCTCCCCTGCCGCAGGTAAAATCTATTAATTGACCCCTTAAGGCTCTCAGTTGGCCCACAGATGAGTGGGACACCCAATGCCTTCTTTGCTGCGGGTAAAGTATATCCCGGGGAGCATAAAGTTCTCGCCATAATCTCAGTCCTCATTGTCAATGATGTTGTTCGCTGTTACAAAAGACTGTATATCAATCAGCCGATACACATCTCCTAAAAATTAGCAATAGCAAATGGAATGAAGTTAGAATGTCAACCATAAATAGCCATTCAAAAACAAGGCGCAGAGAATAATAATGTAGAACATGGGGAATTGTTGAAAGGGAGTATCCGAAAATGCATCAAGCAAGTTAACATTCGGTATCACCCAGATTCCACAACTCCTGTCATCTTCAAAATCTATAATTAGGCATGCTAATAAATGTAGACAGTAGCAAATGCTCTAGTTTATCTACTCGTTGTCAAAAGATGCTGTAAATTTAATTTATAATTAGCAAATATGATCATTTATATGAACATTTACTGTATTACATTGTCACAGTTAATCAAATACAAAGAAAATAATTTAGTTGAATTTGTAATATTCTACATAAAGTTAGTGACTATTGTTCTGCTTTGAGTTCATCACCTTGCTCCAACTATAAATCTCTAGTTCTAAAATACATGAAATGTACTTTGATGTGTAAATACAATACAATAGCTGGTCTACAGAGGTTACAGAAGATGAACGTCATTGATTCACAAAAGCCTTGGGAATAGGAGGTTTCGCCAGCACTTTAATTTTTCCCAACTGCATTCAAAGTCTGAGATGTCCCACACCAGGTACAATTGCTTCCCCACTCTGCATGATGAAAATATCTTACACTTTTTAATATGCCTCACGGAATCACCAAAGGAGCTCCTGTGGGTTCTGACCGATGTATAGCCTTACCACGTTTAATCCTCCCTTCTCTGTAGAGGCAGCCATGTGCCTGTACACTGGTGACAAAGATTGGCAATTCACCGTTTTTGCTGCCCCGGCCTCCTGCAACAGTCATTCCTAAAGATTCATGAGGTTTTTTCTGTACACTGATCTGCTTTTCTTGACAAGTAACACATTGGGATAGATCCTGAGGAAATAGGCAAAACTTTTGTTTTCATTCAATATTAATGCAATAACGGGGAGTCTTCATGAATATATTTACATGAATTATAAATTATTTCTATTTCACAACTTTTTCCCTTCAAAGATGATCATTCAAAAATGACATCCAATATCACTGTGACCATAATAAACAATGTCTAATGGCGGCCATTAACATGGTTGGTCACACTATCCTCCTCCAATGCCTCTCCTTTGTTGTTGACCTGGGTGGGACTTCCCTCTCCTGGTCCCATTCCAATCTATCAATTATAGCGAGAGAATGACTAGCAATGGCTTCCCTTTCTCTCATGCACTGATACCTCTAGGTTTCCCCAAGGATCTATCCTTGACCACCTTCTTTTTGTTCCTTGGCGACATTATCCAAAAACATTATAGCATCACAGGTACACTGACATCACCCAGCTCTAACTCACTGTTACCTTTCTTGAACCTGTCGCAGCTTCTGATTGTGTGAGACTGCTTAACTGCTACTACCCGCGCCCGTTTCATGCCGTCGTGAAATGCGACGGCATTCACGACAGCACGGACACTCTGTCCCGCAATTGGTGAATCGTGCCCAAGGTTTCAAGCCTTTATCAGCTGCATCATTAAGACTGAGTATTTCCACATCCATAACATCATGCGTCTCTACCCTGCCTTAGTTGATCAGCTGCTGAAACCTTCATCCAAACCTTGTTACCTCTTGACTTGACTATTCCAAGGCTCTCATGGCTGTTCTCCCAGCTTGCTTACTCTGTAAACCGGAGTTCATCCAAAACTCTGCAGCTTGCATCTTAACAAACACCAAGGGCACAATTCAGTGGACTCAAGTTAAAGTCCGCTGAATGGTGCATTAGGAACTTTTCTTCAGCTCGCCAGCAGGAAAGGCTCCTCGCAGACCAAGATGCCATTCTGAGCAACAGCCTCGATCTCCATTCCCCCCCCCCCCCCCCCCCCCCCAACCCTTTCTGGTGTATTTAGCCCCGCTCCCCCCCCAAACCTCAAGGAGGTCCCCGGAATCCCCCCTCCCCCCACAGGTGGAAAGGCCTGCCCTACCCTGACCAGGCAGTGCCAACCTGGCACCTGGACACTGCCAGGGCAACCGGATGTCACTGCCAGGGTGCCCGGGTGGCACTACCAGGGCGCCACCTTGCACTTTTCCCGATAACCTGGTGTTTTCAATGGATTGGGAACACTCCACGTTTGTGTGGACCAGTACCAAACAGCCCTTACGAGGTCTCCCAGGTGCAGCCAGTGAGTACTGGGCACCGGGTGAATCCAGCGTCTGGGTTATATAAATTCGCAATCAGGTTCATGTAAATCTCGGCCAGTGAAGGTGAAACTTAGATTGTGCTGCCAGAAGGAATCGACGACCTCGCCGCAAGCTTTCATGCCTGGCATGGCGCCTGATTTGGGGCTTGTACTCAATTCGCAAGTTGTGCCCAGATCCACGCCTGGCGCAACGGGGTCGCTGAATCGCACCTCAAATTCCGTTTGCTAATTTCTCTGTGTGCTTGTGTACTCGCTGACGCACACTGGCTCCTGGTCCAGCAATGTTTTAATTTTGAAAATTCTCATTCTTGCTTTCAATTCCTTTCCTGACCTTGTCCTGTCCTATCTCTGTAACTTCTTTGTGTGCTACAACCCTCTGACATCTCTGCGTTCCTCTAATTCTGGCCTCTTGCAAATTGCCAATTTTCTCTGCATTGGCTGCCGTTTCTTCAGCAGCCTTGACCCTGAATTCTGGGATTCCTTTTCTAAATCTCTCTGCCTCTTCCTCTCATTCTTTAAAATTCTCCTTAAAATCTACCTCTTTGGCTGAGATTTTGCTCACCCGTTCTAATATCTCCTCACACGGTTGTGTGTCAAATTCCATTTGACAACAGTCTTGTAAAGTGCCTTTGGACATTTTCCTGCATTAAAGGTGCTATACTAATGCAAGATCATGTTGTTATTCATTGATTTCCCTTCCTATATGGAAGCAGATAACTTTTGCTGGCCCCTCCTTCCTGTCAAGATTGGGAACACTCTGCCTAGAGAATTAGGTGTCATCATTCTTAGAAAACTTAAGAGTCCAAGAACATTTAATAAAAATACAATTAGCTTTAAGTTTGGCATGAGAGAGTGCATGATATGTTCAAAACTAATATTCAAGATCAGAGTGACATTCTATAGATTACTACAGATGCAACTATTTAAGTTATATGTGAGCAATGAAATGTTTCACATTGGAAACTGCAAAATTATTCCTAATGGATAAATAATATTATCTTGCTGATTATAAATCTGAAGTAAATAGTTTTAATTGAATATTTAATATCAAGTGATAGCCATGCATACTGAATTTAATTGAAGTTATTTCAGAACTATTTTTATAACAGCTAATTAGTTAACAGTGAATAGGCTCAAATAATATAAATCATGCATTTTAATGATATTCATTACTGAATTGCTTTCTAACTCACCTTTTGAGTACTGGGCCTGCTGTGGAACAGGAGCTGTGTATGTTGGGATAGTTGTTGGTTACTTGTCTGAGATCCCAGTTCTCGAATAACATTTGGGAGCTGCTCCTTTGCTGCTCTACAGATTACGAAATGAACTCTCTCACCACTGGCCTGATAACCATAAAAATAAAACATTTACTTATCGGTTACCTAATATGTTATTCATTAACACTTAAAATGAAAAATTTCAAAAGGGATTTAAAAAAAAGAAAACTGGGAATTGTTGTGGTCCAATAAGCTGGCTTTTGATAAAAATTGTGATGAAAATATTTTCTGTCTGCTGTAAGTGTTCTATTAAAAATGAATTTGGGCAGTACCAATTCAGCTCTTAATGGGTGTACGTCTACAATACAAAAGGTCAGAGGGGTGGCAGTGGTGTAGTGGGATTGTCACTAGACTACTAATTCAGAGACCCAGGGTAATGATTTGGGAGCTGGGTTCGAATCCTCCCACGGCAGAGGTTGGAATTTTAATTCAATAAAAATCTGGAATTAAAAGTCAATTATTGGAAAAACCCACCTAGATCACTACTGTTCTTTAAGTCTGGCAGTGCCTACCAATGCTATCTTCATGCTGGAGAGACCGGGCTAGAGTCAGGGAGGCCGCTTTCCGCAGCACTGCAGAGGCGGAGATGGAGATGGGCAGATGGTGAGATGGCCAGGTTAAAAGAGCCGCCTCTGTTTGCTGTAACATCATCTGGAGAGGAGTAAGCAGCCCCTAACTCTCTGTTCCCTCACCCGCAAACCCTCGCCACATCCCCGCATACTCTCCTCAATCCCCTTCACTCACATAAACCCTCACTTCCTATAGCCCCTCATCCGCCATACCTTCTTTATACACCTCTGACTCCCCCTATCCCAAACGAATCACTCTATATTTACTATATACTGAACTTACAGACACTATTATGACATTGGGAGGCCTATGCGAAGCTCATAAAGTTGTCAAAATAAAGTAGTTCAAAATCCACTTTAAAAATGTATTATTCTCCTATCGGCTTATAAAACTTACAAAATAACTCAGCTCACAGTTCCCATGACAGATGTATAAACAAATCCTGCTGAGCTAAATCCATTTGTGGGTTTGGAACTCAGCCAAGCATGCATAACAAGATTACATTGAACAACCGTCATCAACAAAACTTCCAGGGCCTAATGCATTAAAGCCTATGACGTCAACCAGAAGCTCGATCATCTGGCTAAACTTTGAAACATTCAAACATATGTCTGAGCTGAACTTCAATAAAACCATGGAAGTATGGAAGGCCGGACAACTGTCAAAATCAAATCTGAATTTCAATATTATGCAATTCAGAAGAGCATAATGATATTAATAACAATAATAATAATCTTATTATTGTCACAAGTAGGCTTACATTAACACTGCAATGAAGTTACTTTGAAAAGCCCCAAGTTGCCACTTTCCGGCGCCTGTTCGGGTACACAGAGGGAGAATTCAGAATGTCCAAATTACCTAACAGCACGTCTTTCGGGACTTGTGGGAGGAAACTGGAGCACTCGGAGGAAACCTGTGCAGTCATGGGGAGAATGTGCAGACTCTGCACAGACAGTGACCCAAGCCGGGAATCGAACCTGGGACCGTGGCACTATGAAGCAACAGTGCCAACCACGAGGCTACCGTGATATTGTATTCGAATGCAATTTAATGGTCGTTATATATGTAGGTTGTTGTTGTGTTGTTGCATGGCCACTTTAAGAGTTTAGTCACATGATAGTCTGTGAAGTAATTGGCTACTTCGCGGGCTTTCCTTCAGTTCAGATCAAGCCTTTTTGCAGTTCACAACCATCTAATAAACCTCTACTGGTTATTGCATTCAACCCATGTGCTTCAGCATTTCCATTCAGTACAATACATAGCAATGATAACTTACCTTTTTAAAATAAGTCCCTACCATCACTGTATTAAAACCATATAGTACTTACCAGACAGCATTTCATTATGACATGAAGTTGGCAACACCATTTGAACTATTTGTCATAAGAGTTCTGAACTCCAAACCAGGATTTTTCCCACCTCTGAGCTGGTGTGAACCATGTCACCTTCGATAACCCTCAAAATTAAAGGGATTCTGTAATGTCCACTTCCACAATGGAACTGGCAATGTCAGGATAGTGGGATACAGGCCCTTATCCCATACTGTTTAAAACTGCCAGTGAAGGGAATCGGTGTTGGAATTCCAGCATCAACTCCCATTTCTAAAGCCTGTGCGACGTGGCTGGCCCCACATTGAAGTGGGAAAATTCAGCCTAAAGTTTCCACTTAGTGTATTTATTATAGTTCTAACAATGGCTGAGATTCTCCATTGCCAGTCTATCCCCGCTACCAGTGTTAGCGAGGACAGAAAATCTGGGGCGCAATTCTCGGCACCCGCGGAAAATTGCAAAGTCGGCCGTCAAAACAGCCGACTTTTGCGACGGCCCGACACGGCCCAGTTCCCGACTTATTCACGTCCGGGAAATGGGCTAGGAACGGGGCCGCGTCAATCACGTGCGCGATGACACCGGAACGCGGCGACAATACGAACACGCCCACGTGACGCCGCCCGACGCCGTAAAGAGGCGTGGGCGAGCACAGAAACTAGGCCAGGATGTCGGAGCTCAGGAGAGCAGCCCCGCGATTCGTTGAGGCTGATGTGGAGACGCTGCTCGAATCAATCGAGCAGAGGAGGGGCATCATCTGCCCGCGTAGAGGGCATCGCCACCCTGCCAGCACGGTGCGCCAGGCCTGGCGTGAGGTGGCTGCTGCCGTCAGTGCTGTGGGGCAGACCCCTCGCTCTGCAGAGCAATGTCGGAAGAAGATGCACAACCTCACCAGGGCTGCCAGGGTAAGTGCCAAGAGGGTGCCCCCGGGTCACAACCATCCCTCCCCCCTTTACTTAATCACCCCCCCACCCCCCACGGGGGGTGGAGGGGGATTGGGGCAGAGTGAGTTGAGGGTGGTTCACAAAGTAGTCACAGACCCAGCGCTCTGGCCCCCGTGGAGAGATGCAATGGTCTTATTACAACTTCACCCCCAAACTGTGCCAGTATCTGAATGGACTGCTGATACCTGCCGTATTGTAATGATCTACCTATGCCCCCTCCCCCAACAGGACAAGACCGCTCACAACACTCGTGAGCGGAACAAGACTGGAGGGGGTTCGCCCATCCTGCACCCCCTCACCACGTTTGAGCAGAGGGCACTGGACCTTGTTGGGGGATCTGCCACCCGGGAGATCGCGCAATGCGAGGTTGGCGGAGCTGCAACAAGTGAGACAACCCTGCATGACAAACACTCTCCCATCCTCTGTCCCTTCACACCCTGCCCACTGGGACACCTCCCCATCCTCTGTCCCTTCACACCCTGCCCACTGGGACACCTCCCACATCCTCTGTCCCTTCACACTCTGCTCACTGGGACACCTCCCCCATCCTCTGTCCCTTCACACTCTGCTCACTGGGACACCTCCCCCATCCTCTGTCCCTTCACACTCTGCTCACTGGGACACCTCCTCCATCCTCTGCCCCTTCACACCCTGCCCACTTGGACACCTCCCCCATCCTCTGTCCCTTCACACCCTGCCCACTGGGACACCTCCCCCATCCTCTGTCCCTTCACACCCTGCCCACTGGGTCCGTCCAGCGCCCGGCCGAGCGTATCTAAATAACCCGGTTCACTCTCTTCCCGAGGACGTGATGCCGAACGACCAGGGCCGATTGCCTCCAGGCGGACAGAGGCATCTGCCCCCACCTCACCCAGGGCCGCACAACAGAGGGTGCCCAATCAGTGGGGAGTCCCATCCTCCCCAACCGAATCTGTGGAGCAGGACGCCCAGAGGGCGGCGACAGAGCAAGAGAGAGAAATGGCCCGCGAACGCCCTGCGGCCTCTCAGCGGGCCGGTGACATAGAGGAGGCGTCAACCCAAGATGACCTCAAACTTGCGGCACAGCTATCTCCCACACCATCCACCATCCCAGAGACACTCACCCCGGTTGGCCTATTTAGTGATGAGGCTCCTGGGTCACAGTCTGGGTCGCACATCATAGCTGAGCAGGTACAGCAGGTGGAGGTCGGAGCAGCCGAGGGCCCGGACTGGCGGAGGCCAGGCCAGGCCCAGCATGCAGCTGGCTCCCAGACGTTTTCCGAGTTCCTGGACTTTCTCAACCCACCCGCACAGCCGATGCATCAAAAAACCCAGGGATACAATGACGGGATGAGGGCTGTCTTCCAGACTCTGCAGACGCTGTTAGAGGAGTCGAACCGCGTCCACGAGCAGGGAGTGGTGCCGCTCATGGCAGCAACCCAGGCCGACACCGCATGGGTGGCATCCGCGGTGGAGGCAATGGGTCAGGTTATGCAAGGCGTTGGGCTTAATGTGCACACATCATCCTCGGCCCTGGACAGGGTTGCCCTCTCACAGGCAGCAATGCGCCAGAGCCAACACGACATTGCCGGCGCGCTGCGGGACTTGGCCGAGTCTCAGCAGGTCATGGCCCAGTCGCAGCACGCCATGGCACAGTCACATCACTCGATGGCACAGTCCCAGCAGTCGATGGCACAGTCCCAGCAGTCAGTCGCGGAGAGCATCAACCGCCTGACACATGTGCTGGAATACGTCGTGCACTCACAGGTTGAGATCGCACAGTCCCTGGCGGGAATGTCTAACTCCCTGGACTCCGTCTCTGCCAACCTTCGGATCCTGGTGGATACCGTTGCAGGCCTCCAGGACTGGCAGCGCCAGGTGTCAGTGGCGCGATGGGGCACCTCCCCGCTCGCACCTCTGTCCCAAAGTGAGGCCCGGGGGCCACTGGGTTCCCCGAGGGAGGAGGAGGTTTCGGGGCCCGTCCCATTAACTCCATCACGGGATGTCCCGGAATTCTCGGCCTCCCACCGTCCCATCCCTGGTGCATCGGATGGGCAGCAGGCAGAGCAGGGTGGCACAACGTCACCCGAGACGCCCGCAGAGCAGCCTGGCCCATCAAGGCCGGGTCGCCCCAGGAAACGCTTGCCGAAGGAGAAACAAGTCGAAGGGGGCGATTCGCAGCAGTCCTCCTCCACTCCTGCTGCATCATCTGGGGAATCACTTAGACATAGTGGTAGGGCCCGTAAGGCAACAAAGAGAGACACTGAGTAAGTTGGCACGGGTGAAGGGCACAGTTTAGTTGTAGGGGCTAGGGCACCTGTAAATTATTGTTCACATTAAACGCACTGTTCCACCTTACTTGTAATACCGCGTGATTGTTCCACAGCCACAGGAATCGTGATGGTGGCTGGGGTTGACGAGCGGTGAAACTTCGGTGCCGGGTGTGCAGTCCCTTCCCCCCCACCCCCTCCCACAGCTAGCCCACACGGGCACGTGATGGAGTGTCCGTGACGAACTCAGCGGCCACCAAGGTGGATGGTTCAGCTATTGCCATGGGTCAGACTCTCTCTAACGATTCTGAGCACACAGCTCATCGCAGAGCGAGCTGTCATCATTCCACATGGCACTGATCACACCCGCTGACACAGCCATCAATGTTGTGCTATACCGTCTGGACCCAGTGGTAAGGGTGATGTCGAAGTGGAGCAGTGTACACTGAGAGGGGGGTGGGGGGGTGGGGTGCGTGGTGGTGGCAGCTGTGTGTTGACCCTCTGCACGACTAGCGATGCAGGTGGTGGTTTGGTGTTCAGCGGGGACGTCGCATACGACGCGTGAACCGTGCTGCCACCAAGGCGTCGCGTGCCCGCCGTCCTCGCCGGGTCCGTCGTGCCGCCTCCTGGACATCACCAGCACCTGGGTCGTGTCTGCGTGCTGCGCCCGCCACTCCGCCAGCCTCCTCCTCCTCCTCCTCCCTCTACTCCTCCTCCTCCTCTGTGCTGGCACCACTGCCACTGGCTTCTCCCTCCGCCTCCTGCAGCAGGTCATCTCCCCTCTGCATCGCGATGTTGTGCAGACCACTACAATGCAAGCGACCCTTTCGGCCTGGTACTGCAGGGCCCCTCCGGAGCGGGCCAGGCACCTGAATCTCATCTTCAGGAGGCCAAGGCAGCGCTCCACCACACCCCTGGTTGCTGCATGGGCTTCGTTGTATCGTGTTTCCGCATTGGTCTGAGGCCTCCGTATAGGCGTCATCAGCCAAGACCTTAGCGGATAACCCCTGTCGCCTAGCAACCAGCCCCTCAGCCGGGGGGGACGTCCCTCAAACATCGCAGGGATGTACGACTGCGCCAGTATGCACCCTCACTCTCTTCTCCTCCCCCTCTTCCTCGTTGTATCGTGTTTCCGCATTGGTCTGAGGCCTCCGTATAGGCGTCATATGCTGCTCGACGACTGGCAACTCCTCGGCCCTTCCCTCTGCTGCTGCAGCTGGCCCTGCATCCACTGCGGGTTGTGGCTGTGGATGCTGCTGCATCTCCAAATGCAGTGCAGCGGCCCCAACCACTGCGCAGAACATAGCCGTTCTGTTCGCAAACATTGTGCTAACCGACAGAAGGGTGGTGGGGGCAAAGAAACGGGACATGTTAGACGGAGGTTAGTCGACACCTCGGCAGCCGCCTGCCATGGGATACCTGTGTGTCCCGGTGGCCTGGTCGCGCTGCTGACACGCGGGCAGCCTAACCCCAGGTCACTTTCTGCATCCAATGGGCAGTTAACTACGTCCTCTTCACCGGTGCGTCAGTGGCCTGTGGCCGTAAGCCACAGGGGAACCAGCGGCCGTGTCCTCGTGACCGGCACGCCATGGCATGGTGGCAGACATTTTGTAACCGGGGTTGGATGGGTCACTCGCTCACTCTCTCCCTACCCCCCCCCCCCCTCCCACTCCCCCCTCCGTCTCCCCACTCCCCCCACCGTCTCCCCCACTCCCCCGTCCGTCTCCCCCACTCCCCCCTCCGTCTTCCCCACTCCCCCCTCCGTCTCCCACACTACCCCCTCAGTCTCCCCCACTCCCCCCTCCATCTCCCACACTCCCCCCTTAGTCTCCCACTCCCCCTCAGTCTCCCCCACTCCCCCATCCGTCTCCCCCACTCCCCCTCCGTCTCCCCCACTCCCCCCTCCGTCTCCCCCACTCCCCCCTCCGTCTCCCACACTACCCCCTCAGTCTCCCACACTCCCCCCTCCAGTCTCCCACACTCCCCCCTCAGTCTCCCCCACTCCCCCTCCGTCTCCCCCATCCGTCTCCCCCACTCCCCCCCTCCGTCTCCCCCACTCCCCCCTCCGTCTCCCTCACTCCCCCCCTCAGTCTCCCCCACTCCCCCCCTCAATCTCCCCCACTCCCCCCCCTCAGTCTCCCACACTCCCCCCCCCCCCCCCCCCCCCCCGCTCTGGACCCCCCTCCCGTTCTCGGGGATGCCTTCCCCGTTGTGCCCAGACTCCAGCAGTGCGCTGAGCGGTGCGCACACCTAATCGAAGCTCTCGTCAGCCAGCACGACTGGTTGACGAAGTTGGAAAGCAGGTGTGTTGGCCGGCGTGAAAAGATGGCGTGATGACGTCGGGACTTCGGCCCATCCGGGCCGGAGACTAGCGGGGGTCCAATAAGTTGCGATTCTGGTCGTGTCGGGGGGGCTTTCGAGGCCTTTGCCGGGAATGCCGACGTGTAGTTTGTGCGGGGTTCGGAGAATAGCGGGAGGGCGTCGGACCGGCGTCGCCGTGAAAATAGGCGCGGCCCGCTATTCTCCGAACCGGCGTGAGTGCGGAGAATAGCGCCCCTGGTGCGCCGTCCGCTGGTGGCAGAATTCTCTACTCCAGCTGCGTGTTCGTGGAATTTTCCATTGAAACCACCCCACACCTCTTGGAAGCCTGCAAGCGGGGGTGTGCTTCCAATGGAACCAGAGAACCCTGCGGCCAGCGAACGGCTGTAGGATCCTGCCCAATATCTTTTGGCTAGTTTCCCAGGTATTTATGCTTCTTGAACCTTCACATTTTGAAACTGAAAGAAATAATACAATTAAGAAGAAGAGAAAGGAAGCTATGCTGCAGGCGTTTCAGAATTTAGCAGCCAGCACAGACTTATTGAAAGTAAATTATCTGAACCAGAGTGACCCAAGCAATTTGATCATACTTGTGCAGGAGTAACACTGCTGACGTTAGGCTGACGTACATTGTTGGGACAGAGGGGGGGAGAGGCTCACTCTGTATTTGGTTGCAGTAAAGCTTTTCTGAAAGTAGTTTTGTGTTACTCATAACCAGCAAGTACCTTACAACTAAGGCCTGAATATTTGTGGAGACAGAAGGGCTCTGTGCCTTAACCATTATGGAGCCAGAAGCCTGAATCATGGGGCAGAATTTTCTCATTTCTTTTTTTACAGAGTGTCAACTCGGACAGGAAACGCAGCGTGTAGCCCCGTCGGCTATGCTGTGGGCTTTTCCTGCTGAATTTTTAAAGGCTGGGGGTGGAAAAAAGAATCCTGGAGGTGGGTCCCATGCTGGCAGGGCGGGTTCCAGCAAACTCGCCTCCTGACAGATCAGGGGTGCAGTTTTTAAAGGACACCCCAGAGTAAAAAGGAAAAAAAGGAAACCCTTACCCCACAGAAACCACCTCCCAGAATCTCCACAACAGTGGCACTCCACCCTCCCTTCCAGAAGTAGGGAACTGCCCAGGCATGACCCCCACCCCTCCACCCTCTGAGGGCTGTACGTACCTGTATGCCCTTGGTGCGTTCTGTTCACCAGTTCCCCATTTGGATAACCCCAGCAGTGTGATGTCACTGATGGCACTGGAGGGGGAGAAAGGGTGATTTGACAGCAGGAAGGCCTGCTAATGATATTCAAATTATTTCAAATATGTTCCCGCCACTGACGAGAGGCCAGGACAATTGAGAGGGAAATCCTACCTGGGTAAAAGCCATTTTGGGACTTTCCTTTGATTCTCTGTCTCTTCCGCTATTCTCACCCACCGAAAACGGGGATGGAAAATTCTCACTGGGAGTCCCAGCCCATACCATTTCCACAGGCGAGTGTTGGGTGGAGAGTGGAACAGGGTGGATGCATTTAGCCTTTCATAGATCCGTGGTTCATGGAGGCAGCGGCACATTTAAAATTGCAGCTGCCTTCACTCAGAAGCAATTTTCATCACTGATTTTTCTGAAACACGACTTGTGGAATTTACAAATTTGAGGAAAATGTCTAAACCTACTAGAGTTCTTTGGAAAGGTCAGGTATCATTTTGGGATATTTAAGAGCAGACTCAAATGTGCCTAAACGGTGGATCAGGTCTATAGATCTGTCTTTCTGTCTCCTGCTCTTTAAATATTGAAAAGGAAAAAAACAGCCTGCAGTGTCAGTTGAAAAGAAACAGTGTTTGCAATTTCAATAACTGCTTGTTAACACAAGCCTGGGAACAATCATTATAGTATTCAGAGTTGCTTTGTAATCCAGAACTTGAATATTGCTGAAAGAAACAATCGGCTGCCAAAGTTTTTACTTTGCACGCACCAGGATAGATTCGCAAGAACACCAAGCCTGAGGCGGGGGCCGACTTCAGCGGTACAGGAAGATCATGCCGGCGGGAAGGGTTGGAGAATTCTGTCCTGAGAATTCCGTTCTGAGTTTTCCAAGGCTGGTTGAGTATGGTCAGTACTTTGTTGTGACCAGCTAAAGGGACATAGAACATAGAACATTACAGCGCAGTACGGGCCATTCGGCCCTCGATGTTGCGCCGATCTGTGAAACCATCTGAAGCCCATCTGACCTACACTATTCCATTTTCATCCATATGTCTATCCAGTGACCACTTAAATGCCCTTAAAGTTGGCGAGTCTACTACTGTTGCAGGCAGGGCGTTCCACACCCCTACTACTCTCTGAGCAAAGAAACTGCCTCTGACATCTGTCCTATATCTACCACCCCTCAATTTAAAGCTATGTCCCCTCGTGTTGGTCATCACCATCCGAGGAAAAAGACTCTCACTGTCCACCCTATCTAACCCTCTGACTATCTTATATGTCTCTATTAAGCCACCTCTCAGCCTTCTTTTCTCTAACGAAAACAACCTCAAGTCCCTGAGCCTTTCCTCGTAAGACCTTCCCTCCATACCAGGCAACATCGTAGTAAATCTCCTCGGAACCCTTTCCAAAGCTTCCACATCCTTCCTATAATGTGGTGACCAGAACTGCACGCAGTACTCCAGGTGCAGCCGCACCAGAGTTTTGTACAGCTGCAGCATGACCTCGTGGCTCCGAAACTCAATGCCCCTACTGATAAAGGCTAGCACACCATATGCCTTCTTAACAGCCCTATTAACCTGGGTGGCAACTTTCAGGGATTTATGTACCTGGATGCCGAGATCTCTCTGTTCATCTACACTACCAAGATTCTCGCCATTAGCCCAGTACTCTGCATTCCTGTTACTCCTTCCAAAGTGAACCACCTCACACTTTTCCGCATTAAACTCCATCTGCCACCTCTCAGCCCAGCTCTGCAGCTTATCTATGTCCCTCTGTAACCTATAACATCCTTCAGCACTATCCACAACTCCACCGACCTTCGTGTCATCTGCAAATTTACTAACCCATCCTTCTACACCCTCTTCCAGGTCATTTATAAAAATGACAAACAGCAGTGGCCCCAAAACAGATCCTTGCGGTACACCACTAGTAACTGAACTCTAGGATGAACATTTGCCATCAACCACCACCCTCTGTCTTCTTTCAGCTAGCCAATTACTGATCCAAACCGCTAAATCACCTTCAATCTCATACTTCCGTATTTTCTGCAACAGCCTACCGTGGGGAATCTTATCAAACGCCATACTGAAATCCATATACACCACATCAACTGCTTTACCCTC
The DNA here is from genome assembly GCF_902713615.1 of Scyliorhinus canicula. NCBI lineage: Eukaryota > Metazoa > Chordata > Chondrichthyes > Carcharhiniformes > Scyliorhinidae > Scyliorhinus > Scyliorhinus canicula. The sequence continues at coordinate 47,827,099 of NC_052159.1, read as the reverse complement.
ATCCACTGTTTGGTCACCTTCTCAAAAAACCCAATAAGGTTTGTGAGGCATGACCTACCCTTCACAAAACCGTGTTGACTATCGCTAATCAACTTGTTCTTTTCAAGATGATTATAAACCCTATCTCTTATAACCTTTTCCAACATTTTACCCACAACCGAAGTAAGGCTCACAGGTCTATAATTGCCAGGGTTGTCTCTACTCCCCTTCTTGAACAAGGGGACAACATTTGCTATTCTCCAGTCTTCCGGCACTATTCCTGTCGACAAAGACGACATAAAGATCAAGGACAAAGGCTCTGCAATCTCCTCCCTGGCTTCCCAGAGAATCCTAGGATAAATCCCATCTGGCCCAGGGGACTTATCTATTTTTACACTTTCCAAAATTGCTGACACCTCCTCCTTGTGAACCTCGATCCCATCTAGCCTGTTCGACTGTACCTGAGTATTCTCCTCGACAACATTGTCTTTCTCCAGTGTAAAAACTGATGGAAAATATCCATTTAACGCTTCCCCTATCTCCTCTGATTCCACACACAACTTTCCACTACTATCCTTGATTGGCCCTAATCTTACTCTAGTCATTCTTTTGTTCCTGATATACCTATAGAAAGCCTTAGGGTTTTCCTTGATCCTATCCGCCAACGATGTTTCGTGTCCTCTCCTCGCTCTTCTTAACTCTCCCTTTAGGTCCTTCCTGGCTAACTTGTAACTCTCAAGTGCCCTAACTGAGCCTTCATGTCTCATCCTAACATAAGCCTTCTTCTTCCTCTTGACAAATGCTTCAACTTCCTTAGTAAACCACGGTTCCCTTGCTCGACAACTTCCTCCCTGCCTGACAGGTACATACTTATCAAGGACACGCAGTAGCTGTTCCTTGAAAAAGCTCCACATTTCGATTTTACACATCCCCTGCAGTTTCTTCCCCATCCTATACATCCTAAATCTTGCCGAAAAGCATCATAATTGCCTTTCCCCCAGCTATAATTCTTGCCTTGCGGTATATACCTATCCCTGCCCATCGCTAAAGTAAACATAACCGAATTGTGATCACTATCACCAAAGTGCTCACCTATATCTAAATCTAACACCTGGCCGGGTTCATTACCCAGTACCAAATCCAATGTGGCATCGCCCCTTGTTGGCCTGTCTACATACTGTGTCAGAAAACCCTCCTGCACAAACTGCACAAAAACTGACCCATCTATAGTACTCGAACTATAGTATTTCCAGTCAATATTTGGAAAGTTAAAGTCCCCCATAACAACTATCCTGTTACTCTCGCTCCTGTCGAGAATTATCTTTACTATCCTTTCCTCTACATCTCTGGAACTATTCGGAGGTCAATAGACAACTCCCAACAGGGTGACCTCTCCTCTCCGGTTCCTAACCTCGGCCCATACTACCTCAGTAGACGAGTCCTCAAACGTCCTTTCTACCGCCGTAATACTTTCCTTGATTAACAATGCCACACCCCCCCTCTTTTACCATCTTCTCTGTTCTTACAGAAACATCTAAATCCTGGAACCTGCAACAACCATTCCTGTCCCTGCTCTACCCATGTCTCCGAAATCGCCACAACAAAATGCTGTTTGATACAATCCATCAGCTGTTGACAGTTAAGTATCACACATCTGGCATTATGTCAGCAATGAAATTCAAATGTCACATTACTCACTTGCATGATGATGGATGTTATTGTTTGAAATATTTTCGGAATACAATAGTATTCTGTGTGCTTGCGTGTGTGCGTCCATGATTAATTAAACTGGGTTGATAGACATAGAATTTACAGTGCAGAAGGAGGCCATTTGGCCCATCGAGTCTGCACCGGCCCTTGGAAAGAACACCCCACTTCAACCCACACCTCCGCCCCATACCAGTAACCCAGCAACCCCACCCAAACTCTTTGGACACTAAGGGCAATTTAGCATGGCCAATCCACCTAACCTGCACATCTTTGGTCAAGCTAGCTGTTTCACATTGTTACAATGCAGCAGCAGTGCCAGTCAATCCAAAATGATGTCTGCCTCCCAAGCAAATGAGTAATGTGGAATATGAATTTCAGTGCCAATTGGAACCAATGGTTGATGGATCGTATCTAACAGCACGTCCCTTCAGCTGTTCGCAACAGGCAGAGTTCACTGCATTCAACCAGCCTGTGCTTGTAAATCTCAGAACATAGTGTGCTATATGGGGGGATGGACTCTCCTTTTGGGTGCGATCTACCGCCCATATGGTACCTGGAAGTCAGTGCGCTGTGGCGCAGCCCTGCTCCCGGGATCTACCTGGCTCGCTGCCATATCGCGAGACATCACAATGTGAATTCCCCGAATTGTGTGCAGGATCACTTTTTGGCAAATCTGCATTAGAGCGAGTCAGCCAGACTCACTCTAATAACCGAGGCATTGGTACTTATCTCCTTTGCCTCGGAGACCTTGGGTGAGTGCCGTTCAGTACTCCCACAAATGGGGACCAGACGGAATGCACTCTTGAGGGTCTCCCAGGGGATTGGAGGCCTCCAGGTGCTTGACCTTTAGGCAGGGTGGTACCCTGGCAGTGCTGGTTTCAGCCTGGCGCCCTGGCACTGGTGTCAGCCTGGCACTGCTGATTTAAGCCTGGCACCCTGGCACTGCTGGTTTCAGCCTGGCACCGCTGATTTAAGCCTGGTACCCTGGCAGTGCTGGTTTCAGCCTGGCGCCCTGGCACTGGTTTCAGCCTGGCGCCCTGGCACTGGTGTCAGTCTGGCACTGCTGGTTTCAGCCTGGCACCCTGGCACTGCTGGTTTCAGCCTGGCACTGCCAAGATGCCCACATGGCACTGTCAGCTGGCAGGGGCACAGCCAGGGTGTCAGACGGACTCTGCCAAGGTGGTTGATGGGATCAGGCCTTGGGGTGCCATACACACGTGAGGTGGGGTATGGGGGGCGCTGGCAAGACCCCCTTATAGGTGAGTTGGGGCTTTGGGTGGGTTTGTAGTCGCGACGATAGCATTGAGAGATTGGGACACCATTTAAAAGTGGCGTCTTGATCGTTCCCTGTATTGAGGCGTTCCAGTGAGCGGAGCTCCTCACTGCAAGAAACGGGATTAAGTAAGGCCTCGGCCGTGCATTGCTTGCTGAGACCCCGTATCTAACACTATTAGATTGTGTTGTGTTTCTCGGCGCTGCGAGCGTGGGAAACACATGGCTAAACATGCTCACTATGGGACTCTGTTCCCATTTGGTTAGATTAGGCCCCAAATGTTCCGGAACTGAATAGCGTGCAATTCGCTTTTCTGTTGGGAGGGCTATTCATTCCCTAATTTAGGACATGCAAATGTGTCAGCGAGAATTGGAATCAATTCCCGGCCCAGCAGGCGGAATAACCGCTGGGTCAGAATTAGTGCTACAGAGTCTGCCAGCCGGAGCTGCTTTTAAGCGCTCCACTTACCACATGCTCACTGCAGCCACGAAGTTCGCCCAGAGAAGACCTGCCTCCCGATTTTAGGAGTCTGAAGTGGACCCACTTCTCGATGCCAATGAGGAGGGGAAGGACACCCTCTTCCCCATGGTGGGTCACAGACTCACGCTCGCCGTCCTCAACAGCACCTTGGAGGTGGTGTCAGAGGCAGTCAGTGCTGCCAGCCTCATCAGGAGGGGACAGCTCATGAACCTGAAGGCTGGGGGTCACTGGTGAGGCCTCCGTCCTCAGGGGAGCAGAGTACCAGAGATGGTTCCAGATGCCATGGTGCAGGTGTCCTTTGGTTGGGGTGAGTTTTTCTAATCCCCTGCTTCCTCTACAGTGGGGAAGTGCTTCTGAGAAGTGCCAACAGCTGGTGAGCTCCTGATTGAGCATGGCCACTCCCGTCTCCTTGATAATACGACTTGGATATGGGGGTTGCCAAAGGGGTGGCCTGGATAGGCTCCCACATTACCAGAGGCCCTCTGAGCATTTACAGGACACAGTAAGCAGTCAACACTGTGAATAGTGTAAATAACACCAAAATGGTACGCTTAAATCACATACTGCAGCAATGGTGGTCTAAGCTAGGCCACCTCGATCCCGAGGGGGACATCTTAAGTGCACAGACTTGACACCAAGTTGTTTGCTGCTACTCAACCCTGACTGGGCCCCCCCATCCCCAGCAAGCCCAAGAATATTTGAGAGTTTAAAAAAAAAAGTTTTATTAGCCTCTCGCTCCACCTGAACAGATATGACGCCCAGGCCCCACTTGTAAAATGGGCAGAGTATTGCGGAGTGTTGGAGCATGAAGTGTCAAACTCACTAATGAGATTTAAATCCATGCAAATGATGGTTTTGCATGGACTCGCTGGCATGAGGAGCCAACATCAATAATGCCGCCAGCACACACTGGGCCCTGGCTTTTGAAAACAGAAACAGCACGCTCACATATTGTGCCTTTTTCAACTAAACCAAAAGCTTTGCAGACAACCACTCCCATGAGCATTCTCCATGGTAATGTCTCCACCAATCAAATTTCACTTACTAACCAATCAGCACCCTCTTCTTTATGCTATATAAATTGTCATTGCCCTTTGAGATTTGGCTTTCTTATGCATCTGCCCTCTTAAGTGCATACAAAAAAATTTGATAGCATGTCTCCTTTTCAGCAATATTAGTATTGGTTCTGCTTGACTGCTTCCACAACCTGTCATTTTTATAGTGGTGGGTATGTAAGGTCAGAGTTTGACAAGTCCATGTTGTTAATGAGCTGTCATTAATGTGGAACATAAATATTTGTATTTATAAGGGATTAAGTAATTGAATGGACTTAAAGACATTGAATGGACTTTTATCAATGGAAATGTCTCTTATATATAGTGAAGCCTGTAATAGATATTTGGAACTTCACATATTTTCATCTCAACATAGCTTCTGAGGTGTGCCCATGGTAGATACCAGGCTTGTTGGCATGGGGGATGAAAGGGTAAAGAGTGGTGGGTGCAGGATAGGCTGGCATATGGGGCAAAGGGATGGAGAAGCATAGGTTGACATGTAGGGTAAAGGAGCATGGTGGGATAGAGGAGTATAAGTTGGCATAAATGGGGCCTGGGAAGCGTGTGGAGATGAGAGGGCCGTTAGCTAGAGGGCTATTTTTTGTTTTAGCATTTTTATTATAACTGGGCAAACTCCCAAAGCACTGTGACTGCCTTTGTGCTATTTAAGGGGGCAGCGGGCTCCACTTTAGTACGCTCCCTGAGCAAAAACCCGGCAGTTCAGGGCAGTTCTTACCCCAGAGTCGGATTCACAGAGTCAGGAAATTGGGTGTGAAAATTTGCATCTAACACTTAGTGCCAGGTATTCAGAGTTCCATCTGCTAACACTTGTATCTTTCAGCCTGATGAGCAAAAATACGCTAAAAAGAAAAATTGAAGATTAACACCTCAACAATCGTTGCATCGTGCTTTGCTCCATGTCAGTCCAATTTAAAATTAAGCCATATTTTTGTAAAGCTTCCAAATACACAAAATTATACGCTTAATTTTGATTGTTGTATTTCATCAAACTACACTACAAGTTGCACTATAGCATGGAGGCTATATGTAATTTCAAGCCAAATATTTAACTATATGCCAACGTTACTGATGCGCTAAAATAAATGCACCTGTATAATTTGAGCAGCAAGTTCAGGTGTTCCATGCTTCAGATCATGTCCGTTTATGGCAAGCACCTGATCATTGCTGCACAGTCTTCCATCCTGAGCAGCCAAACCGCCTTCCAGAAGGTCCAGTATGAAGATGCCTGCTTCATCTGTTCTACGAACCAATTTGATACCAAGTTGTTCACTAGAGTCCCTCTTAAGTAAATTCACATGAAACCCATCTTCTTGTGTACAGCTGGTTTCAGGGTGGATATTGGGTCGACCAAAGCGTCTCTCCCTTAGAACAGTGAGATGTAGAGAAAAGCAGGGTTGCGAAAACACGGATCTAGCATAGTTGTGAGGTACATTGCTGATATCAACACCATTCACCTGAAATAAAATAGAAATAATGCAGCACTGTATTTTACGTTAACAGGCATAATAAATATAGAATGATGAGCACAAAACACATACAATCCCTGATATTTATTGCATGACTGAGGCCATACATGTGTTTGAAGGCAGGCCCTTGGTTCATGGTCTGCTGATGCTTTGTCCAGAGTTGTTTTCTTGGCAGTTTTTGTAAGTGGTAGTTTGCCATTGCCTTCCATTCCCAGGAGCAAAGGGAGGAGACAGGTCCCAGGGTTACCTCAAGTCAGAATGGGAATTGAACCTGCTCTGTTGAAACTATTCTGAACCACGCACGAGCTATCTAGCCAACGAAGCCAACAACTAACAAAGCATTAGCAAATCTACATCCCTCAACTCTAAGTAAGCAGTTGTGGAGGATACAAAGAGGCTTCTGAAGGCAGGTTGGGTAAGTGGGCAAGAACATGGCTCATTGTATACAATGTGTCAAAGTGTTAAGTTAAACACTGTATAGCACAGAAAAAAATAACTGAATCTACATCAGTGCTAGCTGTCCGAGAAAGTAAAGTATTTTCTATAATGGCCAACCAATCTGCAACATCAGTTTTATAGCAGACAAAGTTATAAATTAATCTTTTGGATTCCTCAGTTTAACAGTGACCTTTGGATCCGAGTATTGTGTACGGGAAAATTAGAACTAATACAGAACATGCACAATTATACAGTATACATGCACTGTGAGGCACACATATAAACCATCAGTCCAGTAATGCTTATCAAATGCATCATTGCTATGGACTCTAGGTTGTTCTATGTGTTAAAATATCACATTTGATCTTATGGCGTCGTCAACATTTTCATTAGAATGACAATATCGTTGAAATAAATCTTTTGATCCGATTTCCTCAGGTTTGTGAAATAATATTTTCATTAGGTTTTAGGAAAATTGATTTAATGGCCACCATAATACTTTTTGGCAAAGTAGATTTAGGCATGCATAAGTGTGTGAATGAGATTAATTCTGTAGTTTGCTGGTATGGAGGTTTAATAATGCCTCTCACCTCCTGATGTTATTCAATAGCAGAAATAATCTAATCTGAGTCACTGCTTCACGTAACAATTTGCTGACAAAGTAATTTCCAACTGAGTAGATCCCTGGTAAGCCCAGCTATTCAAAATGGCAGCTGAGAAAGAAACTATATTAAATTTGCAATAATTGCAGCATTACAAGAAACATTCAAAGGAATTATTTTCCCTTACCTAGCCAGGAAATGGTGAGAACAGTTTGGATGGAGAAAGTATGCTTTACAAAACACATCAATCACGTACAGTTTATCGACATCTTATATAGCCTAAGATAAAAGCAAATTACTGCAGATGCTAGAATCTGAAACAAAAACAGAAAATACTGGAAAATCGCAGCAGGTCTGATAACATCAGTGGAGGGAGAAAAGAGCTAACATTTCCAGTCTGGATGACTCTTTGTCAGAGTGGGGACACAGACTGTTAGCAGAATAGGGACACAGCATATTACAGTAAAGCAATCAAGTCAGAGGGAATAAGTTTCAATGGAGTAAGGCAAGGCTGGATGGCCTCTACTTTAATACCAGGACTATTGCAGTTATAAATTAAGGGCGAGGATTGACACGTGGAGTGTGATATAGTAGCCATCACAGAGGCATGGTTGTGGGAGGGGCAGGACTGGCAGCTCAACATCCCGGCATATAGAATCTTCAGGGAAGACAGGGAGGGGTGAAAGTGGAGGAGGGATTGCATTACTAGTTATGAAGTCAGTTACAGGTGTAAGGAGAGATGATCTTGGAGGGAACATCAAATGAAGCTTTTTGGGTACAGTTTAGGAATAAAAAAGGGACAGTCACATTGCTAGGTGTTTATTAGAGATGCCCAGACAGTCTGCAGGAAATTGAGGTGCAAATATGTGCACAATTCGTAGAGGTCTGTAAAAATAATAATAATACGGTAATTATATTAAGTGATTTCAAATTTAACAGCATTAATTGGGATAGTCATAGTGTTAAGGGCTTAAATGGAGTGTAGTTCTTAAAAAAATGTGTACAGGAGAATGTTTTGGATCAATATGTAGAGGGTCCAACAAGGGTTGGTGCAGCGCTGGACCTAAATCTGGGGAATGAAGCTGGACAGGCAGTTGAAGTGTTTGTGGGGGAACATTTTAGAGATAGCGACGACAACATGGTACAATTTAAGCTTGTTATGGACAAATAAATAGACAAGTTGCAAAAAATGCTTTGGATTGCAGGAGAGCAGATTTTAGTAAAATAAGGCAGGATCTTGCCAATTAGACTGGGAAGAGTTACTTGTGAGGAAATCTACAGAAGAGCAGTGCAGGGCATTCACAAAGGAAATGGGGAGGGTACAAAATTGTTTCCCCTTGGGTGTGTAAAGATCCTTCCTGTTTATTCCCTTATTTCTCCTTTCTTTTGTTTTGCTGTTGCATTTTTGATCTATGATCATTATGGATGGGGTCGAAGAGTGTTTATTGATTAAATATGAACCAAATCAGCATTGACAATACTACTTGTAGTTTGGTTGTAGGAGATCTTCGAAATTTGGATAAACATTGATTGGACAATCAGAAAAGATTGACTGCATTACACGAGCGACAAAGAGACAGGCATAATAAAGATTGCAAAAGAGTATAGACAGGGTTGTAGGGAAACACCAGGGGGCACTCTTAATTAATCATGATGCTGACGTAAGAAACTCTGAACCAATAAAGCCACATCTGTCTCGACTAAAACCATGGAGACTGGCTCAGTTAGAAACTGACATACAATGCATGTTGGATGTGTTGCAGAGACAAGTGAAAACGCTGAGGTCCACGGAACACAAAGTTGGGTTTGGGCGATTGATGGCCATGTTAGGGGATGAACTGGTGCTTGCTGCCCCGGACATTTCCAGACCATAAACCGTTTGTGCTCATAGAGAAGTTTAAAATCCAGAAAGCACAATTATTCCTTTGGAGTCTATTATTACAACAGTTCAATGTTAAAATTGCACTCATTCCTGGAAAGGGAAATGTGATTGTGGATGCTTTGTCACACGTTTAAGGGCTGACTAATTACCAATGTAGTGACTGGGAAGGGAATTTGTATAATGGGAATTGTTTGGATGGATATGTGTTTATGTTTTGCATACCTCATGATGCAACGTCCGTGCCCTGAAGTTTCATTCTCTTGGGGTGGGGAGTGGTATGTAAGGTTCCTTCCTGTTTATTCCCTTATTTCCCCTTTCTTGTATTTGCTGTTGCATTTTTGATCAATGGATGATTAATGAACATGCCACTTTAAGAAACGCAGCTTGTAAGATCAATGTACCTTTAATACAGACAGAAGCAGCTGGGAGGCTGTGCTGATTTAAACTAGAAGCTGCAGACTGGCCGGCATAATTGAGAACTTGGGTTGATTGATGGGCTGGTGGCCAATGATTTGGCCTTAAAGGCTGTGCTCTGCCTAGTAACAGGTGGTGATTGGACCTGATCCCACTCATATGTTTTTCAGAGTCCCAAGGTTCCAGTTTGGGTTCAGTTTTGATTCTTGCAACCTGATAAAGAGAGCAAACTAACTCTCTCCAAAAGGTGCCAGCTAATTCTCTCCAGGAGGCCAGGGTGAGGGCTGACTCTCTCTTCAGAAAGTCTGATGCCGTTCTCTTGAGACTTTAGAAGCCTGAAGACAAACCACAAACGCAAACAACGTTTGATGTGAAAGAAAGTATCTCTCCAGAAAGAAAGTCCTGAATACGAACCTCAAGCTGAACGACAAATTTAATGATAAATAAGGTGCCTGCTGCTTGTGAGTACTGCATTTTCTAAACTACAGGGATCCTGACTGAATTACTCTACGAAGACGACCATTAATGACTGTAAACCAGGACTTTAATCAGCTAGCTTGCTGTGAAAAACGTGTGCACCATCTGAAGAAAAGACCCTTATCTGTTGATCTTTATCCGTATTATTTTTTACCCCTTTCCACCCCTCTGGCTTTGTCTGTCTTGTGTGGGTGGGTAGAGGGTAAGACTTCCCAATAATTGGCTTCCCAATAATTACAGTCACCAAGTTTATAAGTTTAAACACAATTACTGTTTATTTATAACAAGGACTATCATTAAATCAACAGTAAATACAACTGCTTAATGTCAAGCTAATAATTATTACCCACTTGAAAGCAAGTATAGGGGCAGCAAATCAGTGGAGGCATAAGTGCAGTACAGAAAGTGCAGGGTGGAGCTTAAGAAAGCAATTAGGAGAGCTGAGAGGGGATATGAGAAAGCTCTGGCTGGTAAGAGTAGGAAAAATCCCAAGATATTCAATAAGTATATCAATGGGAAGAGGCTAACCAGGGAAAGAGTAGGGCACATTAGGGATGAAGGGGGCAATCTGTGGAGGGAGCCAGAGGACATTGGTAATGTGTGGAATGAATACTACATATCTGTCTTCACCCAAGAGAATGAGGATGTAGGTAAGAAACTCGGAAAGAGAGACTGTGAGGTTCTTGATCAAATTGATATAAGGAGTGACAAGGTATTGGAGACGTTGGCATGCTTAAAGTGGACAATTCACAAAGTCTGGATGAATTGTGTCCCAGGCTACTGTGGGAGGTGAGGGAGGAGATTGCAGGACTCTGACCCAAACTTTTAATTTCTCTCTGGCCACGGGGGAAGTGCCAGGGGATTTGAGAGCAGCTAATGTGGTTCCAATATTTAAGAAGGGTTGCAGAGATAAGCCAGGGAATTTCAGACCAGTGAGTCTCATATCAATGGTAGGGAAACTATTGGAGAAAACTCTGAAGGAATGGGCGACACGGTGATGCAGTGGTTAGCACTGCAGCCTCACAGCGCTGAGGACCCGGGTTCGATCCCGGCCCCTGGTCACAGTCCATCTGGAGTTTGCACATTCTCCCAGTGTTTGTGGGGGACTCACCCCCACAAACCCAAAAGGATGTGCAGCATAGGTGAATTGGCCACGCTAAATTGCCCCTTATTGGGAAAAAAAATGAATTGGATACTCTAAATTTTCATTTCAAAAATCAATTGAGGCGCAGATTATAAAAGCAGGGAGGTCATGTTTAAGTTGTACAAAACATTGGTGAGGCCACAGCTGGAGTACTTTGTGCATTTCTGGTCACCATATTATACGAAGGATATGATTGTACTGAAGGGGATGCAGAGGAGATTCACCAAGATGTTGCCAGCGATGGAACATTTAAGTTATGAAATGAGGTTGGATAGGCTTGGGTTGTTTTCATTGGAGCAGAGAAGACTAAGGTGCGACCTGATCGAGGTGTACAGGATTATGATGGGTATGTACATGGCGGATAAGGAGCAGCTTTCCCCTTATTGAAGGGTCAGTCACAAGTACAAGATGAGGGGCAGGAGGTTTAGGGGGCACGTGAGGAAAAACGTTTTTTACCCAGAAGGTGGTAATGGTTTGGAATGCACTGCCTGGGAGAGTGGTAGAGGTGGGTTGCCTCACATCCTTTATAAAGTACCTGGATGCGCACTTGGCACATCAGAACATTTAAGGCTATGAGTCAAGTACTGGCAAATGGGAATTAGGAATGTAGGACAGGTGTTTTTCATGTGTACGTGTTGGTGCGAACTCGATGGACCGAAGAGTCTCTTCTGCACTATATTTTCTGTGATTCTGTGAAACATTCAATCTGTTCTCTCTCCACAGGCACTGTCAGACCCGCAGAGATTTTCAAACATTTTTTGTTTTTGGGTCTTATATAGCCACGTTTATTTTGAAACAAATCAAAATAGCTGTACAACAATTTCTAGTTTATTACCTGCAATATTTGGTCACCAGAAAGAAGCCTTCCATCTTTTGCAACAATGCCATCTCGATAAACTTCCTGAATTACAATATTTATCAAAGGAGTTTCATTTCCACCTACGATGCTCAAGCCTAGTTCCATATAGGGATTGGCCCTGTGGATGTCAATACTGGTAATCTCTCCTTCGGGCAGACGAGGTTGCTTTGGTAGTGCTGCAATTTTTAAAAATACAATACGTGCACTTAAACTATTAACACAAACTTCCAGTTAATTATCAATCAGTAATTCAGAAATTTAAAAAAAAATAATTGCTTTTGTGCTTATAGTTTAATTGCACAGCAAAGCAGGTTTTCTGTGATGGTGGGGAGGTTTGTGTTTTTCCACAATTTGCTTCCTCTTCTTAGACACGACCTCCAGAAATGTACATGCAAGCCTGATTCTTTTCCAAGAAAAGGTTAAAATGTAAATTATCAAACGAGGCAATCTATGCTCACGTGCAACAGTGTGTGATAAAGAATTCTGTTTGAGACAAGAGAGGTAGAGCACGATTAATAAGGCTATTGGAATAGAGAACCTAAGGTGAAATAAATAGGACAAAAATACCATTGGGAAGCACTTATGAGATGGTGAGAGATAGGAGTATGGTTTTAAAAGGGGCAAGGGATATCAAAAATTTAAAAGGGAACAGCCAGTTTGGAATAACAAGGGAAAGGTGCCAGAAAAATAGTATCAGAATTGAGTGGTAAGTGTGTGAATACACCGTACTTAAATGAAAATTGCTTTATTAACAATATGATATAGTAGATATAAATGAAATATGACAAATTTGGACAGGACTGGGAACTTAATAATTCTAGGTATAACACTCCAGATTCTGTGGTCAGGATCAAAGTCACCGCATTTGTGCTGACCTGAAAGAAAGCTGGCCACAATGATTTTGTGATCTCTGTGGCCTTTACCAATATTAGTTTGAATCTGGCGCCAAGTCAAGGGATCTCCAGGCATCTAGCAGCAGCAATGTCAGCAAGCAGGATATGTAGCCGATAACATTGAAGTATTCGCTCAGGCAGCAAACCAGGAAGTTAAAAATGATTGAATTTGTCACTTTTAATTAAAATTTTAGAGAGCAAAATAAATTATTGGGACTTGCACATGGGATTAAGGGAGAAACTAAAATAATAAACTTTAAAAAATATTTTCATGCAATTGTTATTATAACGGAGAAATTTAACATTCATAGAATCCCTGTCGTGCAGAAGCAGACCATTCGGACCATCGAGTCTGCATCAACCCTCCAAAAGAGCACTCCACCAAGGTCCACTCACCCGCCCACCCTCCTCTAACCTAGTGACCTAACCTGTACATCCCTGTACAATTTAGCATGGCTAACCCACCTAACCTTCAAATCTTTGACGGTGGGAGGAAGCTGGAGCATCCAGAGGAAATTCCCAGAGGAAACCCACATAGACGCTGGGAGAACGTGCAAACTCTACACAGACAGTCACCCAAAGCCAAAGCTTAGGTCCCTGGCGCTGTGAAGCAGCAGTGCTAACAACTGTGCCACCATGCCGTCTATCCACATATATAATGCAAGTTCTTCAGGTGCAGCAAGGCTGTTCAGGAGTAATTGTGAGACTCATAGTATAAAAAGCCATATCTCCTCAGTTTAGTGATTTCTACTTGATTGCGGAGTGGGCTTCAGCAGCTCACCTTGTGGGGAAGCAAAGAATAACTGACTTTTGGATTTCTCCATTTAACTGCATGTGACCAGAAGTTATTGTCAGTTTCAGAGGAGTAACAACAGCAAACACTGACTGCTTTGTGCCATCACTCTCACAGAATCTGGGCCAACATTTTCAGATTTCATTAACGTTTTTCTTGTGAGCTGTAAGTGCAAAACAGCCATTCCAGTAAAGCTCAGCAGTTTCCTGCAGCATGAAAATCAGTCATCTTTAGAAAGCAGTAGGCCAGTGAGTAAGATTCCATAAAGATGAAGGCGCGGGAGGGGGAGTGTAGTGGGAAAGAGTGAAACATCTTACTTTCTTTGGCAAGGAGAGCTGAGTACCCATTTAAAGGGTTACCTTAAAATTGATTCAGACAGGCAAATTGGTGCACATGGTGTGCACCAAATCTTCGCACCGACCATTTTCTATGCCAGAAATAAGTACCCAACAGTTGGAAATATCCAAAGAGGAAAGAAGCATTGCTTGCTTTAATCCTGGAAAATAATGTAGGGCAAATAACAGATGAGAGCTGGAGAACAATAGGGAGGTAAGAACAAGGTAGTTCCATGCAATGAGAATAGAAAAGGGCAGTGGTTCGCAGGTTTCGCAAGAAAAAAATAAAGTTCATTGATATAAATAATGATCTGAGCCAAATTAATTAACTATTTTATGATTTTAGAGCACAGGAGGCATATAGCTCGTCAAATCCATGCCAGCTCATTGGAAGTGCAATACATCTAGTGCCACGCCCTGCTCTTACCCCATAACCCTGCATTTACTTTTCCTTTACGTACTTACTTAATTACCCTTTGAAAGCCTTAATTAAATCTGCCACCCTTCTCTGGCAGTGCATTCCATTATAGCCACTTGCTCGTAAAAATGTTTTTCGTCTGTTGCCTTTGAATTGTCCCTCTCGTTTGTAAAGACAGAAAAACATTCATTAAGACATATGCCCATGACTTCGGACTGCACATTAAAATTACCTTTTTGGCCTTTTATCAGCCCTACTCTTTCCTTAGTTATCTTCTTGTTTTTTATGTATTTTTAAAACATCTTTGATTCTTCTTTGATTTCCCTCACCACAATTTTTCCTGCCCTTTCTTTGTTTTCCTAATTTCCTTTTTATATTCACCTCTGCACTTTCCATATTCTACTAGGCTCTCTGAAGTATTGAGCTCTCGATATCTAACCTAGAACCATAGAATCATAGAATGGTTACAGCATAGGAGGACACAATTTGTTACGGACGCCTGGTCAGATTCCAACAATAACTCAGATGCTGGACCAGAGCTGCAACTTAAAAAAAAAAAAAAAATTTTTGAAATATTTTTTATTCTCCTTTTTCACATTTCTCCCAAATTTACACCCACCTACAATAACCAATAATCAGTAACAAATGTCAATCCCCATATCAATAACAACGATCCAATTCTCCCACCAAACCCCAAACATTAGCCCGCATGTTCACATAAACAAATGACAAAAAGGAATCAGGAATCACCCATAGTAACCATTAACACACACCCCCCCCCAATGTTCGATATTATCCAGTTCTCGAAAGTGCATAATGAATAATGCCCATGAATTGTAGAACCCTTCCATCCTTCCCATTTTACTTTAATAAAACAAAAGAAAAATGAAATGAAATGAAAATCACTTATTGTCACAAGTAGGCTTCAAATGAAGTTACTGTGAAAAGCCCCCAGTCGCCACATTCCGGCGCCTGTTCGGGGAGGCTGGTACGGGAAGAACAATATTTAAACTTCAACCCTAACAATAATAGATTATATGTAGTTTCTTAATCCTAACACACAAATTCCCATCAAATAGCACTTAAAATGAACACGCAGCTCTCATCCTTACACAGGAAGCCAAAGGTGATATGAAAGCTGCCTCAGAACCCTTTTCAAAGCCTGTCTTTTCAATGACTTCCCTCTCTGTGGCTTTTCAAATCCTTCTCCTTATCTGTTCAAAGCAGGATTCCTTCTCACTTTCTCTCTGAGCTCCGCCCCACTCCTCAAACAACACTCCTGGAGTGTCCAGACATGAACCCATTATTGTTACCTTGTCTGTATGATTTCCCACTCCTGTGTATATATATATATATATATATAAAAGAACAGAATCATACTATTGATATGCAACTAACCTCCCCTTTACAGAAAAAATAAACCATCAGACTCTATAATGGGCTAACGGCTGGTCAAACAAGAGTGTCCCAAAGGACAATGAATCTCGAGTGATTCACCCTTGCTGAACAGGGCCATCCGGTGTACTCCCACTCACAAGTTTAAGTCTGAATGGGACAATGTAATTCATGCCAGGTGTGAGTTTATTCCTCTGACTTCATACTAGCTCCTCAGTCTGTTTAACCCCTAAATTGCCTGATGCATCTTTGATCCCATTTCTGGACCCAATTTCTTAATATCTCCCTCGCGTAACACATAAATTAAGATGATAGACAGAAGAAGTAATGACGACTTAGGAAAAACTATTTTACGCAGCGAGTGGTTAGGATCTGGAATACACTGCTGGAGGCTGTGGCAGAGAGTGATTCAGCCATTTGGTCCATCGTGTTCATGCCAGCTCCCTGCAAGAGCAGCTCGCCTAGTCCCACTCCCTGGCCTTTCTAGTAGCCTGCAATTTATTATCTTCAGATAATAGTCCAATTCTCTTTTGAAAGCCAGGATTGAATCCTCTCCACCACACACCTCAGGCAATGTATTACACATACTAACAACTAGCTGCATAACATTTTTTTTTCTCATGTTGCCATTGTTTTTTTTTCGTCAGTCACCTTAAATTTATGATCCTTCTGCCAATGAACCAGTTTCCCTCCATCTACTCTGTCAATGATGTCCTCCCGGTTTTCTCTATTCTTTAAGAGAATAACCCAGATTCTTCAATCTGCCCACTTATATAAAGGCTCTCATTCTTTTTCAGCACCCTATCTAATGCCCTCACATCCTTCCTAAAGAACAGTGCCAAGAATTGGGCAAAATACTCCAGCTGAAGTCTTTCCAGAGTATAATTCCAGAACTCATTCAATTGAATTTTTAGAATTATATGTTACAATAAGTTGAACATCAAAATAACTTTGAACAACATATTTGTGAAGGATGATTGGCTTGTATTAGGATTGTGGTCGATTGCAGATTGGCCGTTATGGAAAAAAATGAAGTGCAGAAAAGGTTATTTTATTGCCAGGTCGAAACCTAAAGAGTGAATAAAATAAATTTCAAAATAAATATTCAGGGGAACGGACAGATTCTTTTGTCTTTTGCAAATTGCTCATGTTGATTAATTCTTTTCACATGTTCTTAGTAGTTACTTATTTCCTGCTATTGATTTGTATATTTCCTACCTCTTGAGTTGTGATTTAGTTAACCTTCATTTAGTCAGGTAAGTCAATTGAGAACCAATCATCTACAATAATGACCAGGCTGGCACCACAGCAACAGAAATTACACATCAATACAATTCATTTAAACACTAAAAACAATCAAATGCAAAATTAGCAGTGAATGAGAATTGTCAGTTTAGCAAGTACAGGAATCCTTCGACAGAGCCTTAGCCCTTGAGCGAAAAGCAACCAGAGTAATCAAATTAGGTAGCTTCGGCTTTAGTTGTCCCTTGTTCCAGTCATTGGCAGCTGAAAACTGACAAAAGACTATTATCACTCTGTGATTTGTTGCCATTTTGTGAATAGACATTTTTTGCTTGACTAATTTTCAAGAAAGCGTATTCACATATTAAGAACTTATTGTACTATTTGATTGCATATTACTTATAGAAGGACCACATGGATGTATACCGTTTATTGTCAATGACTGTGGCTCTGATTCACTGTTCCAAAGCAGGTGCACAGAGTCAGGAGTTTTTCTTGGATTGCTGCATCAGCCTCTGGAAAAAGAGCCCCAAATGTCGGGATTTTCATTCCAATCAACTAGGTACATGGACTTAGCCCCACCCCAGTCCAACGCCGACATCTCCACATCATGTGTCAGTGTGGGCAGCAGGATCTCTTTAGACAGTGTGTCACCGAACATCTCCCTCAGGTGCGGGCCAGCGCTGCTGAGAATTTTTATAAAAGTCTGCCAGGAACCCAGCCGGTCCTGGCACTTTAACTGATTGCATGGAATTGATACACTCCATGATTTTGCATAGCCCTAGTGGTGCTTCCAGCACCCATTTTCTGTCCTCCCCACCACCAGTATATCCAGCCTGTCGAGGAACTGTTCTATCCCAGAAGCCCCCTTTGGGGGCTAGGAGGTGTATAGCCCTCGGTAAAAGTTAATAAAGGCCTTATTGACCTTGTTTAGGTCCGCTACTAGCCTACCGTTACTGTCCCTGATCTGCGCTCTCTCTCGCGGCAGCTTGAATTCTTAGCTGGTGATGCCTTCCGTGCCTGCCGGAGCTGGTGGACTGCCTTCCATGTGGAGAGGCCACGTTCCATCTGCAGCCTTTTCCTTTCCGCCAGCAGTTCCACGGTTGGGGCTGTGCAGTAGCGCATATCCACCTCCAGTATGGAGTTGATCAGCCTCTGCTTGGTTTCCCTTTTCTTATTGTCCCTGAGGACCCTATAAGCTATGATTTCCCCCCTGATGACCGCCTTCAGTGCCTCCCAGAATGTGCAGGGTGAGACCTCCCCATTCTGGTTGCAGGATACATAATCATTGATGGCTTGGGATATTTTAATGTTGAATTCCTTATCGGCGAGGAGAGCTGATTTAAGTCTCCATGGGGGGCATTGGGCCTGTCCCTTCTCTAGCCCCGCACTGGGGCTTTTCACAGTAACTTCATTGAAGCCTACTAGCCCCGCACTGGGGCTTTTCACAGTAACTTCATTGAAGCCTACTCGTGACAATAAGCGATTTTCATTTTCATTTCATTTTCATTCATTTCATTTATGTAATGTGGCTCATGGTCAGAGATTACAATGGCAGAGTATTCTGCCTTTGTTACCCCTGGGAAGCAACCTCTTCCTTCCACAAGAAAGTCTAACGTGAGTAGGCCTTATGCACATGGGAGAAGGAGAATTCTTTTTTCTCCGGTCTAACAAACCCCACCCCCCACCCCAAAGATTAGTCGGTGGGTGTCCAAGTCTGGGATTTCGGTCATCATTTCCTTGACGAACTATGCATCATCCCAGTTTGTGGAGAATACTTTTTTTTTAAATTTAGAGTACCCAATTATTTTTTCCAATTAAGGGGCAATTTAGAGTGGCCAATCTACCTATCCTGCACATCTTTGGGTTGTGGGGGTGAAACCCACGCAGAGACGGGGAGAATGTGCAAACTCCACACAGACAGTGACCCAGGGCCAGGATTCGAACCCGGGTCCTCAGCGCCGTAGGCAGCAATGCTAACCACTGTGCCACCGTGCTGCCCTTGTGGAGTATACTTTTACCAAAACTACTGGGGCCTCTTCCAGGGTCCCACTAATCATAACAATTCGCCTCCCTCGGTCCATCATTGTGCTCGTCGCCAGAAATGAAACTATGCTGCTTACTAATATGGCCATCCCCCTCGTCCTGGTATCGATATACGAGTGAAACGTTTGTCCCACCCAGCTCTTTCTTCTCCACTGTTGGTTCCTCTCTCTCAGGTGTGTTTTCTGCAGGAAGGCTACCCTCAGACTTAAGATGGGCGCAGACTCTGGAACTCTTCACCAGCCCATTGAGGCCCCTCACTTTCCATGTAACTATGCAAATGTGTGTGGGGGGGGGGGGGTGACCCCTTCCTCCTGTGGGGTTAACCATACTTAACTTGTGGGTCTGGTCCTGTCCGATTGGGTCTGGCCTCATTATTGGGCCATTCAAAATATCCGCCAACTGCTTCCCCTTTCTTGCCATCTCCAATTCTAGCCCGTTGCAACCAGTGCTCTAACCCTTCCCCCTCCTCCATCCTATTGCTCTCCTTCTCTCCTTATGTTTCCCCCTCTTCCTACCCCCCCAAGACACCCCTCTTCTTTTGCCCTTTGTTTTCCCTGAATTTCCATCTTTCTCCTTCCTTCTGCCAGGTGCACCCTCCCATGGGAGGCGCGCCACTGCCTCCTCTTTCTCTGTGCTCTCTACACCAGCTTACTCGCTAGTGGAGTGGCCCCCCTCTCCTCTTCTCGATCTAGTTCCCCTATTTAACCCCCGTCTGCCTTTCATCCTCCGACCTTGCCGCATCTCTGTCCCATGTTCTTTCCTATCTATCTTTCCCTTGGCCTTCGTACCCCACCTTTTTACCCATGTGCGCTCTTACTGCCTGCCTAAATTGTTATTTTGGACAAATATGGTGGCCTTCTCAGGTGTGTCGAAGTAATACTCCTTTGCCTGGTATGTGATCCATAACGTGGCAGAGTAGAGCATGCCGAACTATACCTCACTCTTGTAGAGGGTGGATTTTAAATTCAGCTGGTGCTTGGCAAGGTCTGCCCCATGTCCTGGTACAAGCGGGTGGGGTGTCCCTCCCATTTGCACCCACCCACTTGCACCCATTTCAGGATCCGCTCCTTACCCTCGTACTTGTTGAACTTCACAAACATCACCCGTGGAGGTGCCCGGCTCTGGGCCGCTGGCGAAGCGACCTAGGGCATGGTACATCTCCGAGGGCTTGGCGAAGCTCTCCTTGTTGACGAGTTTCCTGAACATCTCCGAGAAGTAATCTGTGGGATTTTTCCGCTTCATCCCCTCTGGCAGTCCCACGATTCTCGTGTTCTGCCGGCGAGATCTGCACTCTTGATTGTCCCTTAGGCCCTTCTGGGTCTTGATCAAGGTCACCACTTGGGTCTCCAATTTTCTGATCCGGTCCCCTTGGTCTGTGGCGGTTTTCTCCAGGTCTCTCCTTTTCGATTTCTGGGCTTCCGGCCTCCGCTCCATTTTGGGCATCGTCTTCCCCATGGGGGTCGTCACCGTCAGTGTATCCACCGCCATCTTGTTTCTGCACCTCTCTGTGTCTATGGAGCTTGGTGGAGATAAAACGCCTGGGTCTGCACTGAGAACTCCGTGGAGTCGGCCCTCCCCATTTCCGTGCCACCCTATTTGGCTGCCGGCTCCGAGGTCGAGGTTACCCTCCCCTCATCCTTGTTGGCTTGCTTGGTGGGCGGCTGGCTCTTTCCCATTCTTCTCTTTTTGGGTTCCTCTTCGACATGGTCTGCGGGGATTAGGCGGGGGAGGGATTGTAGATACTTTTGGTGCCCGTTTGATGGGGTTAAAAGTTTGTTTTCGCAGTTTTCACATGGGAGCCACCTTGCATGCGACCGCTCAGCTCATGGCCACCAGCGGAAGTGAGCCCGTCCACAATAATGACCATGCCATGTGGGTGGCATGGTGACACAATGGGCAGCATGGCAGCACAGTGGTTCGCACTGTTGCTTCACAACACCAGGGGTCTGGGTTCGATTCCCGTCTTAGGTCACTGTCTGTGCGGAGTCTGCACGTTCTCCCTGTGTCTGCGTGGCTTTCCTCCGGGTGCTCCGGTTTCCTCCCATAGTCCGAAGATGTGCAGGTTAGGTGGATTGGCCATGCTAAATTGCCCTTAGTGTCTAGAAAAGTTAGATGGGATCACTAGGATAGGATAGAGGTCGGGGCTTAAATAGGGTGCTCTTTCCAAGGGCCAGTGCAGACTTGATGGGCTGAATGGCCTCCTTCTGCACTGAAAATTCTATGATTCTATGCCCTCCTGATTCCCCGCACCCTCAGCTTACGCATTGCAAAGCACAGAAACCCAAAATGTTATCCTCGTTGCCCAGTCCGGTTGCTGCACTGCCAGCTCTCTCGCTCTCAGCTATGCTGCTTGACTGATCTATGGTTGAGTTGTCCCGCCCTCGCTGGCTGCTGTTCCTTATTCCCTAAGACACGATGCAGGCACTTGCCGAACCTTCTTTGCACAACTGCTCCTGTATGGCTACCTGGCTTGGCCTCTGCTCTCTCTCACCCTCGTCGCCTGGTCTGGTTACTGCCCAATCCAGCCCTCTACGGTCACCCCTGCCTGGCTGGCCTCTGACTAAGGTCGAGTTGCTCCACTCCCGCTGCTCCCGATTCCTCAAGGCACAATGCCGGCTCATGCCTGGCCTTCTTTGCACCTCCCAACTGCTGCTCTGCTCACCTCACGGCTATCGCTGGGGTGGTCGAGCCTCGAAGACCGCATGTGCTCCTGGCTCGCTTCCTGGCTATCTGGCCTGATGTCCTCTGTTCTTTTTGATCTCCACCCCCCACCCCCTCATCAGCCCTGGCCTGGAGGTCAGGAGTCGCCCCGCTGCTTCCCTTGACAGCTGTTTGTGAGCCCAATACTAGATGTTCCACCATTGATTCAGCAATGAAGCATTTCTGATGATTTAGGGTCATCAATGATTGAGGACCTGGTTATGTTTTATATCAGTCATTTTCTCGGAGTACAAAATACATATATGGCTTGTGTCTTACAACTGAAGCATCGAACGCTACTGAAAGCGGAAACTGCATGGAATACAGAATAATTGGTTCAAACTGTGCTAGTTTCAATGCTAATGAGTTTAAGTCCCGAAACAGGCAAGTGTGGCCGTACTAATGTCTTGTATAACTTCAACAAGACACCCCAACCCCTGCATTCAATGTTCTGATCAATGAAACCAAACATGCCAAATGCCTTCCTCACCACCCTGTCCACCTGTGACTCCACTTTCAAGGAGCTATGAGCCTGTACTCCTAGATCTCTTTGTTCTATAACTCTCCCCAACACCCTTACAATTAGGTCCTGCCCCGATTCGATCTGCCAAAATGCATCACTTCACATTTATCCAAATTAAACTCCATCTGCCATTCATTGGCACTCTGGCCCAATTGGTCAAGATCCTGTTGCAGTCCTAGATAACCTTCTTCATTGTCCACTATGCCACCGACCTTGGTGTCATCTGCAAACTTACTAACCATGCCTCCTAAATTCTCATCCAAATCATTAATGTAAATAATAAATAACAGTGGACCCAGCACTGATCCCTGAGGCACACCGCTGGTGACAGGCTTCCAGTTTTAAAAACAACCCTCTACAACCACCCTTTGTCTTCTGACATCAAGCCAATTTTGTATCCAATTGGCTAACTCATCCTGGATCCAGTGAGATTTAACCTTATGCAACAACCTACCATGCGGTATCTTGTCAAAGGCCTTGCTAAAGTCCATGTCGACAATATCAACTGCAGTGCCCTCATTTACCTTCTTGGTTACCCCTTTAAAAAAACTCAATCAAATTCATGAGACATGATTTTCCACTCACTAAGCCATGCTGACTGTCCCTAATCCTTGCCTCTCGAAATGCCTGTATATCCTATCTCTCAGAATACCTTCTAACAACTTACTAACCAGAGATGTTACGCTCACCAGTCTGTAGTTCCCAGGTTTTTCCCTGCAGCCCTTCTTAAACAAAGGCACATCATCTTCAGGCACCTCACCTGTGGCTGTCGATGATTCAAATATCTCTGCTTCAGGAGCCTCAATTTCCTCCCTAGCCTCCCACAATGTCCTGGGATATATATCATCAGATCCTGGGGATTTATCTACTTTGATGCGCTTTATGACTTCCAGCACCTCCTTCCCTATAATATGTATACTTCTCAAGACATCACTGTTTGTTTCCCCAAGTTCCGTAAAATGGATTGGCCACGCTAGATTGCCCCCAAAGTGTCCAAAAGTTTAGATGGGGTTATGGGGTTACAGGGAAAGGGTTGGGTCGTAGGCCTAAATAGAGTGCCCTTTCAGAGTGCCTTTTTCCCCCTGGAGTGTAGGAGGCTTAGGGGTGATCTTATCGAGGTCTATAAAATAATGATGGGCATAAATAAGGTCAACATCTTTTCCCAAAGGTAGGAGATGCAGACTCAATGGGCCAAAAGTATACATATTATAGGGAAGGAGGTGCTGGAAGTCATAAGGGGCCTCACGGTAGCATGGTGGTTAGCATCAATGCTTCACAGCTCCAGGGTCCCAGGTTCGATTCCCGGCTGAGTCACTGTCTGTGTGGAGTCTGCACGTCCTCCCCGTGTGTGCGTGGGTTTCCTCCGGGTGCTCCGGTTTCCTCCCACAGTCCAAAGATGTGCGGGTTAGGTGGATTGGCCATGCTAAATTGCCCGTAGTGTAAGGTTAATGGGGGGATTGTTGGGATACGGGTTACGTGGGTTTAAGTAGGGTGATCATTGCTCGGCGCAACATCGAGGGCCGAAGGGCCTGTTCTGTGCTGTACTGTTCTAAATGGCCTCGTTCTGCACTGTCGGGATTGCATGATTCTGCCATATCATATCAGCTTCCACAGCCCATCTCCACATCAAAAAAAATGTAGCGGAAAATGACAGAGCACAAGGACAGAGAAGGGAAAGTAGCAGAAAACAGAAAAAAAGAGTGAAAGAGAGACAGAGAAGAATAAAAGAGGCAGTAAGACATGAAAAACAGGTAAGAGTCACCACATTCTCAGTCTTATGATGTGTACAGTACGAGAGACTGATAAGTTAACAATAATAACAACACTATACACAGCAGCAGAACAACATTGAGAATGTGATTCTAGAACAGTTGTTTAAATTGCAAGCAAGGAATAAATGGGAAGATCACCTTCCTCTGTGGTTGGACTCTGGAGTTCAGTGTGGAGATCCCAGCTTGCATTGCTGTTTGCTCGGTGAAGAGGAATATTGGAATTTGTCAGCTGATTTTTAGGGAGAATTGGTTGAATGTCCATAGAATGAATACCTGCCGATTCAGAAATATATTCACTTAAAAAACAGGTCTACACCATTACAAATAATTTATAATTTAAATTTAATATAATTTAAATAAGAATCAAAAGGAATTTAGATTTTGATTTATTTTATTGCCCGTGTGCCGAGGTACAATGAAAAGTATTGTTCTGCGTACGGTCCAGACAGATCGTTCCATAATGAAAAGAAGAAACATAGGACATACATAAATACACAATGTAAATACATAGAATCAGGCAATTGGTGAGCATACGAAGTGTCGTACTACTCAGCAGAGATGTATGAAGGGATCAGTTCAGTCCATAGGAGGGTCATTCAGGAGTCTGGTAAAAGCAGGGAAGAAGCTGTTTTTAATAATTATAATAATAACTTATTGTCACAAGTAGGCTTCAATAAAGTTACTGTGAAAAGCTCCTAGTCCCCACATTCCGGCACCTATTCGGGGAGGCCGGTACGCAAACCTGTTAGTGCGTGTTCTCAGACTTTTGTATCTCCTGCCCGATGAAAGAAGTTGGAGGAGAGAATAACTGGGGTGGGATGGGTCTTTGATTATGCTGCCCGCTTTCCCAAGGCAGCGGGATGTGCAGACAGAGTCAAAGGATGGGAGGCGGGTTCGCATGGTGGGCTCGGCTGTGATGCAGTCAGCTGGGATGCTTTCTATGGTGCATCTGTAAAAATTGGTCAGAGTCAATGTGGACATGCCGAATTTCCTTCGTTTCCTGTGGAAGTAAAGGTGCTGTTGTCCTTTCTTGGTCATAGTGTCGATGTTGGTGAACCAGGACAGATTGTTGGTGATGTGCGCACCAAAGAATCTGAAGTTGTCAACCATCTCCACCTTGGCACCATTGATGTAGATAGGAGTGAATAGCTTCTTGAAGTCAATGAGCAGCTATTTAGTTTTGCTGACATTGAGGGAGAGATTGTTGTCGTCACATCACGTCACTAGGTTTTCTATCTCCCTCCTGTACTCTGACAGTAACGTAGATTTGGCTTCCCGAGATCCGACCCACTATGGTCGTGTCATCAGCAAACTTGTAGATGGAGCTGGAGCCAGATGGTGCTAAAGGGAAAACAAGTCTTGGAAAATAGTTTGGGCTGAGAGGACTGCCTTCTCTGCTTACGGTCCTCCATTAATTTCATTAACCTTTACACCTGGAGTGCTGCTCCATTTAGATTGTGGTCTCCTCACATGACAGGTCAACATCCGGATTCAGCATTTGAACGACCAACTGTTAAATAGTCTTAATCGGGACTTAAATATGTAGATTGGCTGTCCAACACAAGAAGCTGGGTTGCCCATCTGCTTCCAGTCCTACCATATGTAAAATAAAGGTGGAGCCATGTCAGGAAGCCAAATCTACATTACTCCCTGGAATTTTCCAACAATTTTCCTAGCTTACCTCCCATTCTCCTGGGGGCCGTAAAATTCAGCTATCTGTCTTCCTGATCATTATTACCTTCATCACACAGAATCATTTTGCTGTATCCAGCAGAGGGCAGCAGAGCAGAGCTTCTGATTGGCTGTTCCGGGGACATTTGCATACGTGCAGTGCGGTCAGCGTAAGTTGAAGGTGCACCTGCATCAGTGACCCGAGGAGTTCGACGGAAGTCAAGCATCCAGCAGAGGGCAGCAGAGGGGGGGGGGGACCGGGGACGACGACGACTAAAGGGGCTGCCGTTCAAACAAGCCCGACATAAATTCCGCTACCTGGGGATCCAAATAGCCCATGACTGGAAAGGGATCCACAAATGGAACCTCACCAGCCTGACGGAGGAAGTTAAAAAGGACCTGCAAAGATGGAACACACTCCCGCTCTCCCTCGCGGGGAGAGTTCAGACGATCAAAATGAACGTACTGCCCAGGTTCCTCTTCCTGTTTAGATCCATTCCGATCTACATCCCCAAGGCCTTTTTCAAAGCGCTGGACAAACTCATCATGGCGTTCGTATGGGGGGGTAAAAATGCTAGGATCCCAAAGAAGGTCTTACAAAAAACAAAAACCAGGGGAGGGTTAGCCCTCCCGAATCTACAATTCTACCACTGGGCAGCAACAGCCGAGCGAGTAAGGGGATGGATCCAGGAGCCAGAAGCTGAGTGGGTGCGTGCGGAGGAGGCCTCCTGCATGGGAACCTCCCTCCGGGCCCTCGCCACGGCAGCACTCCCATCCCCACCCAAAAAACACTCCAGCAGCCCAGTGGTGACAGCCACCCTCCAATCCTGGAACCAACTGCGGCAGCAACTTGGCCTGACCAAAATGTCGAACAGGGCTCCCATCTGCAACAACCATAGGTTCAAACCAGCACTGACCGACGCCACCTTCAAAAGGTGGAGGCAGGACGGGGGGACACTGACAGTCAGGGACCTATACACGGACGACAGGATCGCAACACTGGACGAACTGACAGAGAAATTTCAGCTAGCTGGGGGGAACGAGCTACGGTACCTGCAGCTCAAAAACTTCCTACGAAAGGAGACAAGGACGTACCCACAACCGCCACGACAGACACTACTGGAAGACCTACTGGACGCAAGTATCCTAGAGAAAGGGAACTGTAGCGACATGTATGACCGACTGGTAGATAGGGACGACACCGTACTGGACGCAACAAGGAGGAAATGGGAGGACGACCTGGGGATGGAGATCGGGTGGGGACTCTGGAGCGAAGCACTGCATAGGGTCAACTCCACCTCCACGTGCGCAAGGCTCAGCCTGACGCAACTAAAAGTGGTACATAGAGCCCACTTAACAAGAACCCGTATGAGTAGGTTCTTCCCGGAGGTGGAAGACAGATGTGAACGGTGCCAAAGAGGCCCGGCCAACCACGCCCACATGTTCTGGTCTTGCCCCAGACTCGTGGAGTACTGGACAGCCTTCTTCGAGGTAATGTCCAAAGTGGTGGGAGTGAGGGTGGAGCCATGCCCGATAGTGGCGGTCTTCGGGGTTTCAGAACAGCCAGATCTATTCCTGGGGAGGAGGGCAGACGCCCTTGCCTTTGCCTCCCTGATCGCCCGCCGTAGAATCCTGTTTGGCTGGCGGTCAGCAGCACCGCCCAGAGCTGCGGACTGGCTGTCCGACCTCTCGGAATCTCTCCAAATGGAGAAAATCAAATTTGCCATCCGAGGGTCGGACGACGGCTTCCACAGAACGTGGGAGCCATTCATGCAACTGTTCCGGGACCTATTTGTGGCCAATGTACAAGAGGAAGAATAGTCGGGGGAAGGTAGCGGGAGGGGGGGGGGGCTACAGGTTCGTTACGGGGGTTCGATGGCTAGCTAAGGCCCAAAACCAAACTAAATAAACATGTTGAGTGGGGGGGGGGGGGGGGGCGCAGTTACTACTACGAAGATGCTTACCTGTAAATATGTATGTTAATTTTTGCGTGTTTGTTTTTTTTCTTTTTTCTTTCTCCTAACAATTTGTAATTTGTTCAATATAAAATATGAAAACTGAATAAAAACATTTATAAAAAAAAAAGCAGAGCAGAGCTCCTGATTGGCTGTTCCGGGGACATTTGCATACGTGCAGTGCGGTCAGCGTAAGTTGAAGGTGCACCTGCATCAGTGACCCGAGGAGTTCGACGGAAGTCAAGCATCCAGCAGAGGGCAGCAGAGCAGAGCTCCTGATTGGCTGTTCCGGGGACATTTGCATACGTGCAGTGCGGTCAGCGTAAGTTGAAGGTGCACCTGCATCAGTGACCCGAGGAGTTCGACGGAAGTCAAGCATCCAGCAGAGGGCAGCAGAGCAGAGCTTCTGATTGGCTGTTCCGGGGACATTTGCATACGTGCAATGCGGTCAGCGTAAGTTGAAGGTGCACCTGCATCAGTGACCCGAGGAGTTCGACGGAAGTCAAGCATCCAGCAGAGGGCAGCAGAGCAGAGCTTCTGATTGGCTGTTCCGGGGACATTTGCATACGTGCAGTGCGGTCAGCGTAAGTTGAAGGTGCACCTGCATCAGTGACCCGAGCAGTTCGACGGAAGTCAAGCATCCAGCAGAGGGCAGCAGAGCAGAGCTTCTGATTGGCTGTTCCGGGGACATTTGCATACGTGCAGTGCGGTCAGCGTAAGTTGAAGGTGGTTTGTGAAGGGGCTGTTCTCGAGTGACAGCTCCCTTACTTTCCCTTACTTTAAGGTCTTTTATCAATTCTGGCTCATTACATAACACTAAGTCCAGAATAGCCTGTATAGCAGAATAGCAAAAACTCACTTTAACCCGGGGATCGAAGTCCAGTTTCGGGAGCCGTTCAGAGGAGGAGGAGCAGTCTCTGGATGAGTATAAAAACTCACTTTAACCCGGGGATCGAGGCCTAGTTTCGGGAGCCGTTCAGAGGAGGAGGAGCAATCTCTAGGTGAGTATAAAAACTCACTTTAACCCGGGGATCGAGGCCTAGTTTCGGGAGCCATTCAGAGGAGGAGGAGCAGTCTCTGGGTGAGTATACAGACCTAACGGTAACTTCCTGTTTTCCACTTTTTTTTTCAAAAGTGACGTCAGAGGGAAGCTGTGATCTGATTGGTTGATAACCAATCTGCCCCAAATTTAAAACTCGTAAATTTAAATTAAACAAATGAATTAATTAGAGATGGCTGGTCAGGTGATCTGCTTAAGCTGCTTGATGTGGGAGCTGGCAGATCCCATTGCGAGCTGCAGCGACCACATCTGCAGTAAGTGTTGGCTGCTCGAAGAACTCCGGCTCAGAGTTGATGAGCTGGAGTCTGAGCTTCACACACTGAGGCACATCCGGGAGGGGGAGGCTTACCTGGACACTTTGTTTCAGGAGGCAGTCACACCTGTCAGAGTAAATAGTTTAAATCCTGCCAGTGGCCAGGGACAGCAGGGTGTGACTGCAAGTCAGGCAGGTAAAGGGAACCAGCAGTCAGGAACTCAGGAGCCTCAGCCCTTGACCCTGTCCAACAGGTACGAGGCACTTGCTCCCTGTGTGGATGGCGAACAGGGCTGCAGGAAGGATGAGTCAGCTGACCAAGGCACCATGGTTCAGCAGGCCATTCAAGGGGAGGAAGTAAATAGGCAAGTTGTAGTCAAGTTGTAGTTGTAGGGGATTCTATTATCAGAGGGATAGATAGTATCCTTTGTGAGCAGGATCGAGGGTCCCGCATGGTATGTTGCCTGCCCGGTGCTAGGGTGCGGGACATCTCTGACCGGCTTGAAAGGATATTGGAGAGGGAGGGGGAGGATCCAGTTGTTATGGTCCATGTCGGTACCAACAACTTAGGCAAGTCTAGGAAAGAGGACCTGTTTAGAGATTATAAAGAGTTAGGATTCAAATTAAAAAACAGGTCATCAAGGGTCATAATCTCCGGATTACTGCCCGAGCCACGTGCAAATTGGCATAGGGAGGCAAGAATAAGGGAAGTTAACACGTGGCTGAAAGAGTGGTGTAGGAAAGAGGGGTTCCTTTTCATGGGACACTGGCATCAGTTTTGGGACAGGGGGGACCTATACCGTTGGGATGGTCTCCACCTGAACCGAGCTGGGACCAGTGTTCTGGCAAAAAGAGTAAATAGGGTGGTCAATAGGACTTTAAACTAGAGATTGGGGGGGAAGGGAAAGTCAGGGAACCAAGAGGTGAAGGAATCAGTGGGAAGCGTAGCTGTTTAGGATTACAAAAAATCACGAAAAGACAGAGCTCAGGAGAGGTTACGATAGTCCCCATCTCACAAAATATGACACAGTGTATGGAAAGGCTCAGTAAACCAAGGTCCACCACACTAAGAAAACAAAAAGGGACAGTCAATAGGGAATTAAAGGTGCTATATTTAAATGCCCGCAGTGTACGGAACAAGGTAGATGAGCTTGTGGCCCAGATTGTGACTGGCAGGTATGATGTGGTAGGCATCACAGAGACGTGGTTGCAGGGGGTTCAGGACTGGCAGTTAAACATCCAGGGATTTACAACCTATCGAAAAGACAGAGAGGTGGGTAGAGGGGGCGGGGTTGCCTTGTTAATTAGAAATGAAATTAAATCAATAGCACTAAACGACATAGGGTCAGACAATGTGGAGTCTGTGTGGGTAGAGTTGAGGAACCACAAAGGCAAAAAAACCATAATGGGAGTTATGTACAGGCCTGCTGACAGTGGTCAGGACCAGGGGCACAAAATGCACCACGAAATAGAAAGGGCATGTCAGAAAGGCAAGGTCACAGTGATCATGGGGGACTTCAATATGCAGGTGGACTGGGTAAATAATGTTGCCAGTGGACCCAAAGAAAGGGAATTCATTGAATGTTTACAGGATGGCTTTTTGGAACAGCTTGTGATGGAGCCCACGAGGGAACAGGCTATTCTGGACTTAGTGTTATGTAATGAGCCAGAATTGATAAAAGACCTTAAAGTAAGGGAACACTTAGGAAGCAGTGATCATAATATGGTAGAATTCAGTCTGCAATTTGAAAGAAAGAAGGTAGAATCAGATGTAAAGGTTTTACAGTTAAATAAAGGTAATTACAGGCGCATGAGGGAGGAACTGACGAAAATCGACTGGAAGCAGAGCTTAGTGGGAAAGACAGTAGAACAGCAATGGCAGGAGTTTCTGGGAGTAATTGAGGACACAGTGCAGAGGTTCATCCCAAAGAAAAGAAAGGTTATCAGAGGGAGGATTAGGCAGCCATGGCTGACAAAGGAAGTCAGGGAATGCATCAAGGCAAAAGAGAGAGCCTATAATGTGGCAAAGAGTAGTGGGAAGTCAGAAGATTGGGAAGGCTACAAAAACAAACAGAGGATAACAAAGAGAGAAATAAGGAAGGAGAGGATCAAATATGAAGGTAGGCTAGCCAGTAACATTAGAAATGATAGTAAAAGTTTCTTTAAATACATTAAAAACAAACGGGAGGCAAAAGTAGACATTGGGCCGCTCCAAAATGACGCTGGTAATCTAGTGATGGGAGACAAGGAAATAGCTGAGGAACTTAATAAGTACTTTGCGTCAGTCTTCACAGTAGAAGACATGAGTAATATCCCAACAATTCAGGAAAGTCAGGGGGCAGAGTTGAATATGGTTGCCATCACAAAGGAGAAGGTGCTAGAGAAACTAAAAGGTCTGAAATTGATAAATCTCCGGGCCCAGAGGGGCTACATCCTAGAGTTCTAAAGGAGATAGCTGAAGAAATAGTGGAGGCGTTAGTTATGATCTTTCAAAAGTCACTGGAATCAGGGAAAGTCCCAGAGGATTGGAAAATCGCTGTTGTAACCCCCCTGTTCAAGAAGGGAACAAGAAAAAAAGATGGAAAATTATAGGCCAATTAGCCTAACCTCGGTTGTTGGCAAAATTCTAGAATCCATCGTTAAGGATGAGATTTCTAAATTCTTGGAAGTGCAGGGTCGGATTAGGACAAGTCAGCATGGATTTAGTAAGGGGAGGTCGTGCCTGACAAACCTGTTAGAGTTCTTTGAAGAGATAACAAATAGGTTAGACCAAGGAGAGCCAATGGATGTTATCTATCTTGACTTCCAAAAGGCCTTTGACAAGGTGCCTCACGGGAGACTGCTGAGTAAAATAAGGGCCCATGGTATTCGAGGCAAGGTACTAACATGGATTGACGATTGGCTGTCAGACAGAAGGCAGAGATTTGGGATAAAAGGTTCTTTTTCGGAATGGCAACCGGTGACAAGTGGTGTCCCGCAGGGTTCAGTGTTGGGGCCTCAGCTGTTCTCTTTATATATTAACGATCTAGATGACGGGACTGGGGGCATTCTGGCCAAGTTTGCCGATGATACAAAGATAGGTGGAGGGTCAGGTAGTATTGAGGAGGTGGGGAGGCTGCAGAAAGATTTAGACAGTTTAGGAGAATGGTCCAAGAAGTGGCTGATGAAATTCAACGTGGGCAAGTGCGAGGTCTTGCACTTTGGAAAAAAGAATAGAGGCATGGACTATTTTCTAAACGGTGACAAAATTCATAATGCTAAAGTGCAAAGGGACTTGGGAGTCCTAGTCCAGGATTCTCTAAAGGTAAACTTGCAGGTTGAGTCCGTAATTAAGAAAGCAAATGTAATGTTGTCATTTATCTCAAGAGGCTTGGAATATAAAAGCAGGGATGTACTTCTGAGGCTTTATAAAGCACTAGTTAGGCCCCATTTAGAATACTGTGAGCAATTTTGGGCCCCATACCTCAGGAAGGACATACTGGCACTGGAGCGGGTCCAGCGGAGATTCACACGGATGATCCCAGGAATGGTAGGCCTAACATACGATGAACGTCTGAGGATCGTGGGATTATATTCATTGGAGTTTAGGAGGTTGAGGGGAGATCTAATAGAAACGTACAAGATAATGAATGGCTTGGATAGGATGGACGTAGGGAAGTTGTTTCCATTAGCTGGGGAGACTAGGACGCGGGGGCACAGCCTTAGAATAAAAGGGAGTCACTTTAGAACAGAGATGAGGAGAAATTTCTTCAGCCAGAGAGTGGTAGGTCTGTGGAATTCATTGCCACAGAGGGCGGTGGAGGCCGGGACATTGAGTGTCTTTAAGACAGAAATTGATAAATTCTTGATTTCTCGAGGAATTAAGGGCTATGGGGAGAGAGCGGGTAAATGGAGTTGAAATCAACCATGATTGAATGGTGGAGTGGACTCGATGGGCCGAATGGCCTTACTTCCACTCCTATGTCTTATGGTCTTATGGTCTTATCTACCTTATAAAACCACTATTATTTTAACCACAGCCATTAAACTGTCTCCCTTAACTATTGAAACCCAAAGAATGCAAGACAAAATATTGCAGATGGTCAGTATTGCCAAAAAAAAAAAGAGACATTTCAAAGCTTTTCATCTTGCACTCATCAGGACACTGCAGGAATCCCAGCGTTAAGGGGAAAACAATTGAGAAGATAATTCTGACTGGTTGGC
This sequence comes from Scyliorhinus canicula, assembly GCF_902713615.1. Classification (NCBI taxonomy): domain Eukaryota; kingdom Metazoa; phylum Chordata; class Chondrichthyes; order Carcharhiniformes; family Scyliorhinidae; genus Scyliorhinus; species Scyliorhinus canicula. Next base: position 47,794,040 of record NC_052159.1, on the reverse strand, counting down.
AAGTAGAGTCAGATTTGTAGAGGTGTTGCCATGGAGAATGTACCAGTTGATGGTGACTAACAGATAACTGCCAAACATTGTTTGAAATTTAAACCAGGCAGTTTGACCCTGATTGGTCAAGGCATTGCCTTGAGGAATGAGTCAGTGAATGGTTGTCACTTGTTTTGTTCAGCTGACACAGGCGCAATGTCTGGTCATGTTCTTCCTCTCTACAAAGAACAGGGCCATGTGTCTTCATATATGTAGTTTCCAGTACAGCAAATGCGCCATACTGCGAGCCTGACTGACAATCTAAATTGGTTGCTAGCATAATTCTTGGCACACTGAGGGTTATTTAGCAACTGTTGCTCAATCACAGAACAATATCTAACCATCGCTGAGAGGAGGGGTCCTGCATTCACGCTTGGGCCTTAAGAGCTCGTGACTCATGAAAGTCAGATCTTACCTATGGACATCGGTGTCTGCTAATACGCTCACTCTGTCAACTTGAAGTCCAGCAAGGAAGCACAGTGATGTGAATCAGTGCTATACACTTCCTACATCATGTAAGGATGCAAACATTGCCACAAAGAAAATGTCGACAAGCGTTGGGCTCACATCCTAAAACAGACGGTCACATATGCTGCACGTTAGCAGAGTGGGTAGCACTGTTGCTTCACAACTCCAGGGTCCCAGGTTCGATTCCCGACTTGGGCCACTGTCTGTGTGGAGTCTGCACGTTCTCCCTGTGTCTGCATGGGTTTCCTCCAGGTGCTCCAGTTTCCTCCCACAAGTCCAAAAAGACGTGCTGTCAGGTGAACATTCTGAATTCTCCCTCTGTGTACCTGAACAAGCGCCGGAATGTGGCGACTAGGGGATTTTCACAGCAACTTCATTGCAGTGTTAATGCAAGCCTAAAAAGGATTATTATTATTATGTCTGATGAGCCCTCATCAGCCATTACTGCGCGGGATTCTCTGATCCTGAGGCTAAGTGTTGATGCCGTCGTAAACGCCGTCGTGTTTCTCGACGCTCCAGCTACCGATCCCGGCGTCAGGTGGGCGCATGTGCGGTGGCAGCGGCGCCAACGCGCGCATGTGCAGTGGGACTGCTGTGATTGCCGCGCATGCACGGTGGCTTCCTTCTCCGCGCCGGCCCCAACGTAACATGGCATAGGGCTATAGGGGCCGGCGCGGAACAAAGAGGAACAAAAGAGACCCCCAGCCACAGCAGAGGCCCCCCCCCCGCCCACAACCAGGCCGCCCCCACGCCCAGATGCATCCACGCCGAGGTCCTGCCGGGAAAGAGCAGGTGTGGACAGCACCAGCGGGACTCGGCTTTTTCAGCATGGCCACTCGACCCATCCCGGGCCCCCGACCGGCACCACACTGGCGCCAATGGCAGCGATTCTCCGCGCTCCGAAGAATTGGTGGACTGGCGTCAGGGCGGTGTGGCGCGATTCGTGCCGGTCCTGCCGATTCTCTGGCCGTGACCCGGGGTGAGAGAATCCCGGCCACTATCCCTTGTGGATGAAGGGTTATGAACTCAACATACCGTACACTTCAAATAAAGAATTACACACTTCTCCCACATAACACAAAAGGGCCCGGTAGCCAGTTGCACTCAGGGTGATATCACATGGATGTTAATCTTAAAAGGGATACTCAAGTGTGAGGAAGGCTGAACCTCAATACAAGATGATTGCTAAATCCAAACCAAAATGCCTTCCATCTGACCATCACATTCACATACCCATGGAATAGTTTTCAAAAAGTGCAATTCATTCATAGTGATAGAGCACCTGTGACCCTGAAGTAAATTGTTTAAATTGTCCATCACCATTCACAACTGGATGTGGCAAAGAATGGTAGAGTTTCAATCCTAATCAGTTGGTTGTGGAATCATTTAGCTTTGTCCATCGCTAACTGCTTATGCAAGCAGTCCTGTGTTATATATTTATAATCTTTCAGTATGGTTGACCTAAATTGACTGTGTGTACTTGGTGATTGCTTTCGTGCTCTCTGAAACGGTGTCTTTAACCAGTTCCCCTGGCATTGTGAGATAGATGGCATTCTGGATCTCCTGGGACAAGATGGTGTGCTGCTCGGATGGTGCGAGGGCTCGGAGATAATGTGCTTGAAAATGCCGACCACAAAGGAGTTGATGATGCTCATGGTCTTGAATGAGATCTGGATGGAAGGATGGACCTGGGTCAGCACTTGGTACACGTAGGTGGAGTAGCTCTGCTTATGGGTCTTCCTCCATTTCTTGGGCGGCTTCTTGGTCATTTTAGTCAGTGACTGCTTGGACGCCTTGCGAGACATCCCACCCTTAACCACAGCTTAGGCATTCCGTGTCACTTTGACCGGCCATGTAGCTTCACCAGGTTGACACCTCATTGTTAAATATGCCCGTTGCTGCTCCTGGCATGTCCTTCTGCACTCTCAATTCAACCAGTGTTGATCCCCTGGCTTGATGATAATGGGAGAGTGGGGGATATGCAGGCCATGAGGTTCCAAATTGTGGTTGCTACCTTTTCATGTACCAGGATATCAGCTCTCTCTCTCATACACACAGTGTTCGGTGATCTCTCTTCATTTAACTAAGATTCTTCTTTTCTATTTTTCCTACCAAAGTGGACAAGTTCACATTTTCCCACATATACTCCATCTGCCAAATTTTTGCCCACTCGTTTAACCTACCTATACATAGAACAGTACAGCACAGAACAGGCCCTTCGGCCCTCGATGTTGTGCCGAGCCATGATCACCCTACTCAAACCCACGTATCCACCCTATACCCGTAACCCAACAACCCCCCCCTTAACCTTACTTTTTAGGACACTACGGGCAATTTAGCATGGCCAATCCACCTAACCCGCACATCTTTGGACTGTGGGAGGAAACCGGAGCACCCGGAGGAAACCCACGCACACAGGGGGAGGACGTGCAGACTCCACACAGACAGTGACCCAGCTGGGAATCGAACCTGGGACCCTGGAGCTGTGAAGCATTTATGCTAACCACCATGCTACCCTGCTGCCCTTTACAGATTCCTGGAAGGTAAGACCCACACTGTTAAGAGTCTTTGTCCTTCTTTAAGATGAGTGAGATAGATGCCTATGGCAGCGTGGAGGGTGGGGGGAGCTTGCCCTCTTCCAGCACTTTGTTATACATCCACACCAACAAGACTCAGCAGCGACCCAAATCGCTTATAGAATTCAGCAGGAAATCCATCTGGGCTCGGCTTTCCCGGACAACATTGACTCCACACACTCCATCACCTTCCGCAATTCCACTGGAGCCCCTGGCCCCTTCGCTGTTGCCTGCTCTACACTCGTAAACTCCAACCTATTCAGAAAGCATCTTCTTCCCTCAATCCCCGGTGGAGGTTCTGACTGATATAGTTTCCGATAGAAAGTCTCAAAAATTCCATGAATTGTATTTGGGTCTGTTACCTCTTTGCCCCACTCATCCGTCAACCTACCTATCTCCCTCGCCACCACCTGTTTCTTCAATTGGGGAGCAAGCATCTTTCTGGCCTCCTTCCCAGATTCACATACCACTGCTCTTGCTTTACGCAGATGCCTCACTGCCTTTTTGATAGAAATCAGGTTAAACTCCACCAGGAGCCTCTGTTGCTCCTTAAGTAGCACCTTACAGGGCGACTCTGAGCACTTACGATCAACTGCCAAAATTGCCTCCATCAGTCTTGACTGCTCAGCCTGCTCCGCCCTCAACCAATATGCACGGATCGAGATGTGCTCTCCACTGATCACGAATTCAGTGCCTCCCACAACATACCGGCAGAAGTCTCACCCATGTCGTTCTGGTCCACATAATTACGAGTAGCCCCCTCTATCCTCTCACAAATCCCTTTATCTGAAAAATGTCCAATGTTCATCCTCCACCGGGACCTTTGGGGGACGCTCTCTCTGCCGTAGATCAACCCAGTGCGGTGCATGATCAGACACCACAATCGTCAAGTGTTCTGCACCAGCCACTTGTGTCATCAATGTCTTGTCCATAACAAAAAAATCTATCCAGTAATAGCCCTTATGGACATGCGAGAGAAAGGAGAATTCCCTCGCCCTACATCTCTTGGAGCGCCACAGTTCCCACCCCCCCATAAGCTGCATAAACCCCGACAGCTCCCTAGCTATTGCCGACATCTTATGGGTCAAGAGCATGCTCGGTCCTGCTCCGAGTCTAGCACTTTGTTAAAGTCCCCCAAAAGAATCAATCAGAAATCCAGAGAACACGCCTCATGGATTCCACATCATCCTAGTTTGGGGCTTAGATGTTGCCCAGCACCACTGGGGAACCTTCCAACCTCCCATTCAGTAGCACAAATCTACTATCCAGATCGGTCGCAATCTTTCCCGCTGTGAAAGGACCTGCTTGATGGTCGACACAACCTACCTCTCGCCTTCATGTCAAGCCCCAGGTGGAAGACCTGACCCACCCAGCTCTTCCTCTAGGAATATTAAGTCCATCTGTAGATTCTTCAAATGTGCGAACACGTACAACCTCTTAATAGATCCATTTAGTCCCCAAATTTCCAAGTCACCAATCGGGTAAGGGGGCACCCCCCCCCCCCCCCCCCCCCCCCCCCCCCAAATCAGTCATATTTCTGTCTTAGCCAACTGCCCCAGGTCGTCGTTTCGCACCTCCACTGTGCAAAGATGTCAGTGTTGCTCATGGTATTCAAGCTAGTTTAGCTTGTAACAATAGAACAATAGAACATTACAGCGCAGTACAGGCCCTGCAGCCCTCGATGTTGCGCCGACCTGTGAAACCACTCTAAAGCCAATCTACACTATTCCATTATCATCCATATTTATCCAATGACCATAAATGCCCTTAATGTTGGCGAGTCCACTACTGTTACAGGCAGGGCATTCCACGCCCTTATTACTCCTTGAGTAATGAACCTACCTCTGACATCTGTCCTGTATCTATCTCCCCTCAATTTAAAGCTATGTCCCCCTCGTGCTAGACTCATCCGAGTAAAAAGGCTCTCACTGCCCACCCTATCTAATCCTCTGATCATCTTGTATGCCTCTATTAAGTCACCTCTTAACCTTCTTCTCTCTAACGAAAACAGCCTCAAGTCCCTCAGCCTTTCCTCATAAGATCTTCCCTCCATACCAGGCAACATCCTGGTAAATCTCCTCTGCACCCTTTCCAATGCTTCCACATCCTTCCTATAATGCGGCAACCAGAACTGCACGCAATACTCCAAATGCGGCCGCAACAGAGTTTTGTACAGCTGCAACATGACCTCATGGCTCCGAAACCTAATCCCTCTACCAATAAAAGCGAACACACCGTGCGCCTTATTAACAACCCTATCAACCTGGGTGGCAACTTTCAGGGACCTATGTACATGGACACCGAGATCTCTCTGCTCATCCACGCTACCAAGAATCTTACCATTAGCCCAGTACTCTGTATTCCTGTTACTCCTTCCAAAATGAATCACCTCACACTTTTCTGCATTAAACTCCATTTGCCACTTCTCAGCCCAGCTCTGCAGCTTATCTATGTCCCTCTGTAACCTCTGTAACATCCTTCCGCACTGTCCACAACTCCACCGACTTTTAGTGTCATCTGCAAATTTACTCACCCATCCTTCTATGCCCTCCTCCAGGTCACTTATAAAAATAACAAACAGCAGTGGCCTCAAAACAGATCCTTGTGGTACACCACTAGTAACTGAACTCCAGGCTGAACATTTCCCATCAACCACTACCCTTTGTCTTCTTATAGCGAGCCAATTTCTGAGCCAAACCACTAAATCACACTCAATCCCATGCCTCCGTATTTTCTGCAATAGCCTCCCATGGGGAATCCTATCAAACGCTTTACTGAAATCCATATAAACCACATCAACTGCTTTACCCTCGTCCACCTGTTTGGTCACCTTCTCAAAGAACTCAATAAGGTTTGTGAGGCACGACCTACCCTTCACAAAACCGTCTTGACTATCCCTAATCAAATTATTCCTTTCCAGATGATTATAAATCCTATCTCTTATAATCCTTTCCAAGACTTTGCCCACAACAGAAGTAACGCTCACTGGTCTATAGTTACCGGGGTTGTCTCTGCTCCCCTTCTTGAACAAGGGGACAACATTTGCTATCCTCCAGTCTTCTGGCACTATTCCTGTACAAAATGACGACATAAAGATCAAAGCCAAAGGCTCTGCAATCTCCTCCCTAGCTTCCCAGAGAATCCGAGGATAAATCCCATCCGGCCCAGGGGATATCTATTTTCACACTTTCCAGAATTGCTAACACCTCCTCCTTATGAACCTCAAACCCGTCTAGTCTAGTAGCCTGTATCTCAGTATTCTCCTCAACAACATTGTCTTTTTCCTGTGTGAATACTTTCAAAAAATATTCATTTAGCGCTTCTCCTATCTCCACGGACTCCACACACAGCTTCCCACTACTGTCCTTGACTGGCCCTACTCTTACCCTAGTAATTCTTTTATTCCTGACATATCTATAGAAAGCTTTGGTGTTTTCCTTGATCCTACCTGCCAAGGACTTCTCATGTCCCCTCCTGGCTCTTCTTAGCTCTCTCTTTAGGTCCTTCCTGGCTAACTTGTAACTCTCAAGCGCCCTAACTGAACGTTCATGTCTCATCTTTACATAAGTACATCTTTGTAACGCAGCTTCTTATTTCTGCCAGTCACCAAGGTAAATTCTGCCTCCAATGAGGCCAGCTGGTCCATGTGGTTTCTCCATTCCTCCATTTTTTTGCAGCGATGCACCCTAGGCTTAAGGTTTTTCCTTCTTTTGTTCCACAGGCGCCCGGATCGGATCCATTATTCTGGCCAGATCTTCTGAGGTTTCAATCCTCTGTTTTTTGAATTGGAGCGCTAAAATGTCGACCAGTTGGTCTGTCAACCACTGTGCTGGAAGCACCACCTCTGAGCCCTCGTGCCTTCAACTGCGCTTATGAAAGCTTGCAGCTGCTTTGTTTTAGCACTTATCTTGGGAGGGTGGGTACCGGACATACTGCACATCCCTCATTGATGCACAATCATGTCTCATTTGGCCGCCTGATTGAAATGCGCTACTTTGCACAGGAGCCAGCAAGTACGCAACCATCTACAGCATGGTCGCCACTGGAAGTCATTTTTTTTTTTATAAATGTTTTTTATTCAGTTTTCATGTTTTATATTGAACAAATTACAAATTGTTAGAGAGAGAGAAAAAAAAAAAACACGCAAAAATTAACATATATATTTACAGGTAAGCATCTTCGTAGTAATAACTGTGGCCTCCCCCCTTTAGCCGGCATACATATTTTACATTCCCCAACATGTTTATAGGCATTTATTTAGTTTGGTTTTGGGCCTTAGCTAGCCATCAAACCCCCGTAACGAACCCGTAGCCCCCCCATCCCCGGCTACCTTCCCCCGACTATTCTTCCTCTTGTACGTTGGCCACAAACAGGTCCCGGAACAGTTGCATGAATGGCTCCCACGTTCTGTGGAAGCCGTCGTCCGACCCTCGGATGGCGAATTTGATTTTCTCCATTTGGAGAGAATCCGAGAGGTCGGACAGCCAGTCTGCAGCTCTGGGTGGTGCTGCTGACCGCCAGCCAAACAGGATTCTACGGCGGGCGATCAGGGAGGCAAAGGCAAGGGCGTCCGCCCTCCTCCCCAGGAATAGATCTGGCTGGTCTGAAACCCCGAAGACCGCCACTATCGGGCATGGCTCCACCCTCACCCCCACCACTTTGGACATAGCCTCGAAGAAGGCTGTCCAGTACTCCACAAGTCTGGGGCAAGACCAGAACATGTGGGCGTGGTTGGCCGGGCCTCTTTGGCACCGTTCACATCTGTCCTCCACCTCCGGGAAGAACCTACTCATACGGTTTCTCGTTAAGTGGGCTCTATGTACCACTTTTAGTTGCGTCAGGCTGAGCCTTGCGCACGTGGAGGTGGAGTTGACCCTATGCAGTGCTTCGCTCCAGAGTCCCCACCCTATCTCCATCCCCAAGTCGTCCTCCCATTTCCTTCTTGTTGCGTCCAGTACGGTGTCGTCCCTTTCTACCAGTCGGTCATACATGTCGCTACAGTTCCCTTTCTCTAGGATACTTGCGTCCAGTAGGTCTTCCAGTAGTGTCTGTCATGGCGGTTGTGGGTACGTCCTTGTCTCCTTTCGTAGGAAGTTTTTGAGCTGCAGGTACCGTAGCTCGTTCCCCCCGGCTAGCCGAAATTTCTCTGTCAGTCCGTCCAGTGTTGCGATCCTGTCGTCCGTGTATAGGTCCCTGACTGTCAGTGTCCCCCCGTCCTGCCTCCACCTTTTGAAGGTGGCGTCAGTCAGTGCTGGTTTGAACCTATGGTTGTTGCAGATGGGAGCCTTGTCCGACATTTTGTTCAGGTCAAATTTCTGCCGCAGTGGTTGCAGGATTGGAGGGTGGCTGTCACCACTGGGCTGCTTGAGTGTTTTTGTGGGGATGGGAGTGCTGCTGTGGCGAGGGCCCGGAGGGAGGTCCCCATGCAGGAGGCCTCCTCCGCACGCACCCACTCGGCTTCTGGCTCCTGGATCCATCCCCTTACTCGCTCGGCTGTTGCCGCCCAGTGGTAGAATTGTAGATTCGGGAGGGCTAGCCCCCCCCTGGATTTTGTTTTCTGTAGGACCTTCTTTGGGATCCTAGCATTTTACCCCCCCCATACGAACGCCATGATAAGTTTGTCCAGCGCTTTGAAGAAGGCCTTGGGGATGTAGATCGGAATGGATCTAAACAGGAAGAGGAACCTGGGCAGTACGTTCATTTTGATCGTCTGGACTCTTCCTGCGAGGGAGAGTGGGAGTGTGTTCCATCTTTGCAGGTCCTTTTTTACTTCCTCCGCCAGGCTGGTGAGGTTCCATTTGTGGATCCCTTTCCAGTCATGGGCTATTTGGATCCCCAGGTAGCGGAATTTATGTCGGGCTTGTTTCAACGGCAGCCCCTTTAGTGCTGCCCCCCCCCCCCCCCCCCCCCCCCCCCCTTGCTGGTGTACTGGGAAGATCTCGCTTTTGCTCATGTTGAGTTTGTAGCCCGAGAAGGCTCCAAACTCTTTCAGGAGCGCGATGATTCCGTCCATGCTGCTTTGTGGGTCCGAGATGTAGAGGAGCAGATCATCTGCACATCTGCATAGAGTGAGACTCTGTGCTCTCTGCCTCCCCTTCGGATCCCCCTCCAATTTTTTGCTGCCCTGAGCGCAATTGCTAGCGGTTCGATTGCAGCTGGAAGTATTGGGAGTTGGTATTATTGGTCCGTACACTCGCCATGGGGGCGTTGTATAGGAGCTTTACCCACGCGGTGAACCCTGTTCCAAGCCCGAACCGCTCCAGTACCTCTATGAGGTATTTCCATTCGACTCTGTCGAAGGCCTTTTCTGCGTCCAGGGAGACGATCACCTTTTGTGTTCTCTCCCCGGAGGGGGTCATTATCACGTTCAGCAGGCGCCTGATGTTCGAGGTGAGCTGTCTACCTTTGACGAAGCCCGTCTGGTCCTCTGTGACCACCTCAGGTACACAGTCTTCTAGCCTTTTGGCTAGGATTTTGGCCAGTATTTTGGCGTCTGCGTTCAGCAGAGATATGGGTCTGTATGACCCACATTCCGTTGGGTCTTTGTCTTTTCTGGAAGTCATTTATATAGATTGTAAATAGTTGAGGTCCCAGCACTAATCCCTGTGGCACTCCACTAGTTACAGCTTGCAAACTTGAAAATGGCCATTTATCCCTACTCTGCTTCCTGTTAGCTAACCAATTGTTTATCCACGCTAATATATGTTCCCCGATACACCACTTATTTTGTTACAGTAAATGTCTTAAAACGTGAAATCTTGTTGTGGCATTCTTTCAGCCAATAACTGGAAGTTTGGATTTTTTTTTAAAAAGTCATTGTGTCTTTATGGGGACTGTAACAAAAGTTACAGCTTGTGGCAAAAATTTCCTTGGGTGTTCTCCAGATCCTAAAAGCTCATATGGAGGGCCAATGCAATACCCAATACCAGCTCAGAAACACTAAGTAGTATCATTTACGTCGGTAATTTGGTACAAGTAAGTGAAGTTTCAGCCTTTACAAAGTTATGAATCAAAATACATGCATGGATAACATTGGAATAAATCTTACTTTGTTATTTAGGTGCAGCAGTGAATTTCCATTTAAAAGTGATCAAAACTCTTTTAGATATAATTTTCATATATTCAGAAATCAGAACAGAAAGCTCATCAGCTTTTTAATCTTAACAAAATAATAAAATTAATTTAAGATTAATGTAAAAATGTGGTTCTCAGTTAACCAGAATTGCAATTATTGTCAATTCAAATCTGCAACAACTTGACAACCTCAAATACTCACTGTTTCCCTCTGTACTTCCTTCAAAGGCAGGATTGTCTAGGCCATGTTCATCTACACAGGCAGGTGTCGCTGAAGCAATGTTGTATCCCACAGTTGCAGTTTCGATCTGCAATTGGTCTGTATCTGATAGTGCATGCATTGGTTGCCCTGCCACAGTGGACTTGCTCTCACCTCCGTTCTCAGTTTGTAATCCACAAGACCTGCATACCTCTAAAGCAGCTCTGTGGTTTGATGCTCCAGAACACCTAAAAAGAACAGAACCAGCCAGGTTTGAAAGATAGGAAATTCTGAAAAACACAAAACTCTTTAAAATTTCAATGATTTCAGAGAGGAATGAGCTGTAAAGTACACCACAATCAGTATAGTGTTTAAAAATTGTGAAGTGGAACCCATCTAATTTTAATAGCCAAAGTGCAATTAAACCAAGTACAAATTAGCTCATCTTTCGAGAAGAACCTAGGGTCCTTCCACGATTGCACCAATCTGCCTGTTGAAAGATTCCAGAACTTTTGACCTTCATTAACTTATCTGGAAGGCCATTCCAGACATTTTAGAAGGAAGTTAAACGATGATAACCTAGTTTTTATTAGGCATAGATCCAACCCAAAAGATGTGATGTGAGAACAGTACTGCTCAATCTGTAGTGTGTTGACCCTGCATTTGTTTCCTAGATCAGTGCACTCGATTAGGAGCATATATATTGGTTTGCATGAAATTGTGAGCCAGCTTAAAATGGAGGCATAGCTAGTTCACTTTTGAACAGAGTTCAAAAAAAGTACCAAATGTAGGAAGTGCAGGAAGCTAGAGTACCCTATGTATTGAGACAGGTCATTGAAATTCTTTTGCAGGAAGTGCTGCAGGGGACAACAATGAGATTCAAAATGAAAAGGGGAAATAAATAAATAATTTTGGGATAGACTATTTAAAAAAAATACATTTAGAGTACCCAATTCATTTTTTCCAATTAAGGGGCAATTTAGCGTGACCAATCCACCTAACCAACACATCTTTGGGTTGTGGGGCCGAAATCCACGCAAACACGGGGAGAATGTGCAAACTTCACATGGACAGAGACCCAGAGCCGGCATCGAACCTGGGACCTCGGCGCCGAGAGGCTGCAGTGCTAACCACTGCGCCACCATGCTGCCCCCTTTTGGATATATTATATCGCCTTGCAGAATTTAAAATTCCCCATTGGTGAGTTTCCAAACGGGGGATGGGGGATGCAAAATCAGGTAGTCTTCCCACAAGGTTCCTGCCTGCCCTGGCTCCTCTGTAACTTTACAGGTGAGTCACACTGCCCACCCTTTCCCCAAATGAGACCCTTAAATGGCCAATTAATTACCTGAGAGCCGTTTGCTGCCTGGCCTCAATTTTCAGACTGATGGGAGGAGTTCAGGGATAGAGGTGAAACCCAGAATGTGACCCTGTTCAGGCCTCTTGCAGGTAAGGGGGAGGGTGCCTCCATCAACAGTTTCCCTTCAACATTAGGCAGCCTTCCCATCCCCACAGATCTATCCCCTATGATGTCCCCTCCCCAGCAACACCCCCCAACTCCCTATCCCTGGTCCAACCCCCAGGCCTCATATCCTCTTCCGTCACTGAGACTCCGCACATACCTTGTCCTGGACTCTTGGGGCATAGACTCTGGGGACTGTTTGTCGTCCCAGTCTGTCCGCTGCAGCTGCTGGGACCACCAATCTGATTTGTTGGCAACTATCTCAGGCAGCATTTCCTCCCAACTGAGAAGAAAAGTCCTGCCTCCAGCCAATTAACACTCCTTGGGCAGAGCAACCAGTATGGGCGGCGATGCTTTTGGCAGTGACTCTTCAGGTGGTGGGGACAGGACTACGATCCTACAAATCCTGGCCCTTGTATTTTAAAATAATCTAGGGAAGAGATAGCAGAGGCATCACTACACATATTTACTAATTTGTTAGAACATGGTGCAGTGCCAGATGATTGGTGAACAGTTAATGTAATTTCTACATTTAAGAAATGGGGCAGAAAATGCAGAGTGAATAAGAAACCAGTCAGCTTAACATCAGTTAAGGAATGAAATCTCTACTGAAGTAAAAATTAGAAGAACATAAAGAAATAAAAAATATAATAACAAAATGGATTTCAAAAGAGAAAATCCTGCTCGACCAATTTTATTGAATTTTTGACGAGCTGACAGGGAAAGGTTTATGAGAGATGGCTTGCATACAGTGGATGCAAGGGGCGGGCCAAGTAATTGTTGGGGATCTGGTTAGGGTTCATGGTGATCAGCTGAGTCCAATTACATGGCAGAAAGCTCATGATGTGTGTTTGCCAATGACTCACATGACGGTGGCAAAGCCTGGATGTCAGGAAACCCACATCACGATGCAGGACCTGGCATCATATTTAAAAAGCATCCGGCCTTGTGTTAGCGTTGGAAACAATCTTACAGGCTTTAAATTCTGTAGTTTAAATCTCCAGCATTTGAATTTCTGTTGCACAAAAAAAATTCCAAGTCCAGGCAGAAGATTCTTCCACAAGATCATTCAATGGTATCAACGGAACTAAGGGGTGAAATTCTCCAACCCCACGCAGGGTCGGAGAATCGCCCGGCCGATATTCCCGCTCTCGCCATGTTCAAAATTCTCCCACCCGCCATAAAACGGAGTTCTTCAAATCCTGCCGCCCGCCTCGGAGAACGGCTGGCGCCGGCGGGATGCCATTGTTTTTTTAGGCTTAATTATTCTCCGGCCCGAATGGGCCGACGTCGGCGAAAATCAAAGTTGGTTTATAACGGCGTCTGGCGCCGTTCAGTTACCTACATCGAGTGCCGGGGGGGGGGGGGGGTTGTGAAGAGAGAGTGAAATCACTTACATCGCGTGCCGGGGGTAGGGGGGTAGGGGTAGGGGGGGCAGGGTAGGGGTAGGGGTAGTAGGGGTAGGGGGGTAGGGAGGGGGGGAACTCAAGGTTCTGCAAGATGGCATAATTAAGTTCAAACATTTGGAGTAATAAATAATGAGGATCACCAAGAGTGCAGCAAATTTTTTTCTCTCTCTCTCTCAGATAGGCATGCAGCACAATATACTCGCTATTTAAAAAAAAACACATCTATTCCAGCCGTGTTGGTTGCGGACTCTGCCACCCCTACCCCCCCTACCCCCCCCTTACCCCTACCCCTACCCCCCCCCATACTCCTACTCCCCCCCCCACGCCGAGTGGCGTTGATGATGTCGCCCGACCTCACACGACGCGGCACTTCCGCAGCGGGTGAAACTGACACGTACAGCGTCACTCCGCTGCTGGCCCTTTCGGGACGGGAGATTTTGGGCTGATAAGCGGGCCCCGACGCCCGAGTCACCAGCGCCGTTTTTGACCGCCGGTCAAGGGCGTCACGATGGACTTCGGTGAATTTCGCCCAAGGTGTCACAGTCCAACCGGTACAGTCCCTACAGTGTTCAAGAATAAAGGGCAGGGTGGATGATTCCCATGCTGCCACTACCTCATCCTTTCCTTGAAGACGGCCTCCTTAGGAACTCAGGTGTATGATGCCACTTTCAGGAGTGACTCCTCTGCACCTCGTTAGGGTGGCACGGTAGCACAGTGGGTAGCACTATTGCTTCACAGCGCCAGAGTCTCAGGTTCGAATCCCGCTGGGTCACTTTCTGTGTGGAGTCTGCATGTTCTCCCTGCGTTTGCGTGGGATTCCTCCGGGTGCTCCGGTTTCCTCCGACAAGTCCCGAAAGACGTGCTGTTAGGAGAATTGGACATTCCGAATTCTCCCTCACTGTACCGAACAGGTGTCGGAATGTGACAACTAAGGGATTTTCACAGTAACTTTATTGCAGTGTTAATGTCAGCCTACTTGTGACAATAGAAGATTATTATTATTCAATTGCATGCAAGTGAGCAATTAAGCACACCAGTGAGCTTCTTGCCACTAAAGGGTGAGTTAATCACCTTGCTGTCACTCTCAATGAATTACAGCAGGCTTGTCCAACCCATGGCCCACAAGTTGCATTGTGGCCCTCAAAGCCACTGTTCACAATACTGTTAAGGCAGGCAAATCTGCTCCTCCAATCAAAGACTGCTTCTCTTCCATGTTTGCCACTAAAAGGTTCACCCAGGAGCAAAGGTAGGAGAGAAACACAGTCTCTGATTGCAAAAACAGCAGACACCAGCAGCTGTGAATTTGAGAGCGAGACTGCTGGGGTCATGGGGAGGCCACTCTGCTGGGGTTGGAGATGGGGAAGTGGCTGGCTGGTGGGTTTAAATAGGGATGTTTTAAATGTTACATTTTCAAAACTTGACTATGTGAATGGTGATTGGGATTATTTTCATGAACTTTTGCAAGACAAAGATTGGATTGCAGTTTTTGTGCGATGTAATGTGTCTGGGCACAATATTTAACAACTATATGTGAAACAATTGGAGGAGAAAGTGTTCCAATTAAAAAATAGCGTCACAAATTGAAACCACTCTGGGAAACAGAGTAAGTTTGAGAAGCAAAGAGAGAGTGGCAGCAGGGTAGCATGGTGGTTAGCATAAATGCTTCACAGCTCCAGGGTCCCAGGTTCGATTCCCGGTTGGGTCACTGTCTGTGTGGAGTCTGCACGTCCTCCCCCTGTGTGTGTGGGTTTCCTCCGGGTGCTCCGGTTTCCTCCCACAGTCCAAAGATGTGCGGGTTAGGTGGATTGGCCATGCTAAATTGCCCGTAGTGTCCTAATAAAAGTAAGGTTAAGGGGGGGGTTGTTGGGTTACGGGTATAGGGTGGATACGTGGGTTTGAGTAGGGTGATCATGGCTCGGCACAACATTGAGGGCCGAAGGGCCTGTTCTGTGCTGTACTGTTCTATGTTCTAGAACGGGGGTTAATTGAGATGACTTAGAGTGCACAGGACAGATGAAAATAGTAATAATCATAGTAGATCTGCTAACAATCTCAAATCTGTCGTGTGGCAAGTGGTGCTGAAAATTGAACATACAGTTGCAGAAAGTCCAAACAGACCGTTAAAAACCTTACTGGCCCACTATTTAATTCAGTAACTTGGAGGGTCACTGATAATCACCAACAACGTGCTCAGGTATTGAGTGATTTTTATTCAACTGTCAAAGATTTAGATCAAGGGCGTGATGCAGCGACTGCACTGTGCTTGACGTGGATTGGGGCAAGTCAGGTGAATAGTGGTAAAGGGCAAAATAGAGATTCACGATGGACGTGAGCCATTTTGCAATTCACCGGCCTGCTCCCAGTGGTGAGTTCCGGATCACGCTCAAGAATGGCAAGAATATCGTAAACCCTAATTCGCATTCATTTCAATCTCATTAAGGAGATTGAAGTCGAATGCAGTGGATTCCCGTGAATTACCTGACTCTCCAGTGGGAAGTCACGAGTATGACGTTTAACATTCTTTTTCAAAAATGAGAGCACAGTGGAGGGCGACAGGGTAACACAGTTGTTAGCACTGCTGCCTCGCAGCGCCAGGGACCCGGGTTCAATTCTAGCCTTGGGTCACTGTCTGTGTGGAGTTTGTATGTTCACCCTGTGTCTGTGTGGGTTTCCTCTGGGTGCTCCGGTTTCCTCCCACAGTCCAAAGACGTATGGGGTAGGCGAAGTGGCCATGCTAAATTGCCCCTTAGTGTTCAAGGATGTGAAGGTTAGATTATGGGTTTGCAGGGATAGGTTGGGACATGGATTGTTCCAGACTTGATGGGCCGAATGGCCTCCTTCTGCACTATAGGGATTCTATGATTCTATTAATATTGGGAACCTGGCGCAATGGCTTCTGAGGGAATGTGAGGAGGTGAGTAGCCATTTTCATTTTCTGGCATGCAGCTCAAGGGTACCGGACCCGCTGCCCCACTACACAGGGGACCCTTCTGAGGGGTTGGGCTTGGTTAAGGGGCTGACGTGTTTCAGGTCGGGGGTCGACCCTGGTCTGGGGGTGGAGGGTGGGGGCTTTGCAACTGTGAGGCCGTCAAGCCATCTTTAAATATTTTGGAGACCCATAACAGTGGCATCCACAGCTTCTGCCTGTCCTATCAAACTTCCAGGACAGAGCCCTGTTGCGGCTTCTATTCTGAAAATCAATTACACTCCCTTTGACTGTGAGTAGCCACTAGCTTCACAGCTGAAGGCTACTTCAAATGAGGAATTAGGCTCGTTAGTTGTGAGAGCACATCACACTCCTCAACTCTCAAGTGCCCCCACGAAAGCACACGTACCGTGCATTGGAGGATGATTAACGCATGTCCAGCAAACTTTGATGCCTGACAGTGTGTCTATACTTGGGGAGCATCAGTACCATACGGGCCAACAATCAAACAATAAAGAGCAGGGCTTCACTACTGAGGATCTTCTCGAGAACAAATGCTAAGTGTGTGGATGAGAAGAGGGCAGCTGAGCACATCCTCCCTAATCTTCCCAGCAGAGGTCTGCGGGTCTAGAGGCACCGGATGTGGCCAGGGGTGAGTGTGCAGAGGAAGGTTTGTAAGCACAATTAGCTCACTGGATGGTACACTGAGAAGGGGATCAGTCATCGCCAGGGTGGGGGACGCCAGGGGGATTTTGGGAGTCCTGGGAGGACAGGCCAACGGATTGTTGGTCTCTCCTACTTCAGTTCCTTCCAGATATAACTATATTTGTTGGTGTCGATCCCGCGGAGGCTGCTCTCGTGTTGCGTGTGGTTGCCGAGGCGTGCAGTCAATGTTGAAGGCAGCAGTGACAATTCAGGCTGGAGACAGTACCTCATGTGCAGAGGGCCGCCTCACACCGTTTCGGATGGTCCCGCTGGCATAAATCAAACCAGGTCCGTACCAGCGGGACCTGGCTCTACGGGCGGCCTGCAGAGTCTGGGGGCGCGGGGGGATCTGGCCCGCGGGGGCGCGGGGGTATCTGGCCCGTGGGGGTGCCCCCACGGTGGCCTGGCCCGTAATCGGGGCCCACCAATCGGCGGGTGGGTCTGTGCCATGGGGGCACTCTTTCCCTCCGTGCCGGCCATGGCGGAGGTTGACAGCAGCCGGCGTGGAGGGAAAGAGTGCCCCCACGGCACAGACTCACCCGCAGATCGGTGGGCCCCGATCACGGGCCAGGCCACCGAGGGGGCACCCCACGGGGCCAGATCCCCCTGTGGACTCTGCAGGCTGCCCGTAGAGCCAGGTCCCGCTGGTACGGACCTGGTTTAATTTACGCCGGTGGGACCATCCATAATGGGCAACCGCTCAGCCCATCGTGGGTTGGCGAATCGCCGGGGGGGGGGGCGCTGCTCGCGGCCGCCGACCGGCATGGCGCGATTCCTGTTCCCGCCAAAACTCCAGCGCCTGAGAATTCGGTAGCCGGCGTCGGGGCGGGATTCACGCCACCCCCCTGCCAATTCTACGACCCGGGGGGAGGTCGTCACACCTAATGGTCTTCAGCAAAGGTTATTCAGATGCAAAAGTTTTGCCTCCCCTGGACTAGATAAGATTCCCCATTATGTTCTGAAAAGAGGGAGATTGGTTTTTATTGCATCTGCTTTATCTGCTCTTTAAATGTTATTTGGAAGATGGAGAAACACATAAAGAATGGAAAACTGCTCTTATTGTACCTATTTTTAAAAAAAAAGGAGCAGAAAGGACTCTGAGAATTATTGGCTCTTGAATGTACTTCCCCAGAGTCAACTCTATTATGATGCAGTGGTCCAGAGTGGCAATTTATCTTTAATGTGGCGAAGTGTTCAGCTTCCATTTTGGCTACAATAATCCCAAATCACAGGATCATATTGATGAGCAGCCTTGAGCACATTCAACCACTGAAAAGGATTTGGACGTGACTGTTACAAATAATTTGAAGTTTACGAATCATGTGACTCAGGCAGTACAGTGAGCAGAAAATGTTTTACGAGCGCTGAATGCATCCTTTTCAAGTTGGGATGTTAGTATTCATCTTGAACTCCAGTATGCCCACATTTGGAGTATGCATCCACAGTTTGGAATTAACACTTTCACAGAGATTATACATCTTGTAGAGAGAGTATTACCAGGAAAATGGAAGGCATGAGGGGAATAATTTATGAGGAATGTTTAAGAATTCTTCGATTAGAATCTTCTGAGAAGATTGATTTTTGATTTTGTTGGAAGTTTACAAATTGATACATGGCTGTACTATCTCGGAGCCTGTAAAGTTCTTTTGAAAGCTCAGTATGCTCAAGAAGGTAAGTTAAACAGTATTTAATAAACCAACATAAAGCAAAGGCCGCAATGCGGCTTACAGTCCCAACTGGGACTATCAATCATGTCGTACCCAATCCGGGCCTCCACCCATGAGTGAGGAAGCTTATATTACATGAGTCCCATGGGGAGAATAATTGTGGTTTCCCCATGGGTCGCATGAGGGTTATTACATCCCCCTCCCCAAAGCCCGAAGGTTACCTGCAGAGTGTAGAGGGGGTCTCCTTTGCAATTTCACCCGCAGCTGTGTGGCCTTGAAGAGGGACATGTATCATGTTGGTGAGCGCCTTTTTCACGCAGGACGCAGAAGAGGCCTTGTCAGAGGCCCATCTCTTATTGCAACATCCTCTGGGAGCACTGAGGAATCTGTGTCTGGCGCCGGAATGTGGTGACTAGGGGCTTTTCACAGTAACTTCATTGAAGCCTACTTGTGCCAATAAGCGGTTTTCATTTCATTTCATTTCCTGCTGGCTCAGGCATCGGTCTCTGGTGGGAAGTGCTTTCTGGCTAAAGGTTTGCAGCAGGATGATTGAGGTACAGATTCATCTGGTGTGGCTTGCTCTGGGGTAGGCTCCCTGCTCTCTCTAGTTCTGATCACGTTGTGGGTGCTCCTCATCATCGTCTGGGGAGATGTCCTGGAAGGCCGCAGTGGCCCTTGGCCAATGGATCAGCCTGTGACACTGTTGTGGTGGTGAATGGGTTATGTGAGCCCCATCCTTGGGGCGTCGCCATTCGGAATGGGGGCCGGCCATCGCTGTATGGATTATAATCCATTAAACCCTGGAGCTTCTGGACCCCATTTTCCGCATTCTCGCAGGAGAGTGACAGCTCTATGACCCTTTTCAGGTCCAAGGCTGGTTTCACTTTCAGCTTCTTTTGAGTCGCCACATTGTTAATGCCACACACCAAACAATATCTTAACATCTCAGGGAGGGATGGGCCAAAGACTCAATGTTCGGCTAATGTGCGAATGCCCGTCAGGAATTCCGTAACCGATTCTCCCGGGGCCCGTCCGGCCATATTGAACTGGTACATTTGCATAATTACCAGCGACTTAGGATCGTAATGATTTGCAACACGTTTCACAAACACGCCAAGGGTCCTTGAGTTTGGGACGCCAGGTAGATGAGTCTATTAATTACGCTGAAAGTTGGGGTCCCGCAGATGGTCAGTATTACCTTCTCTCGGTCGTCTCCAATGATATCATTTTCCTGGAAGAAATACCGCATCCATTTGGTATACTGGGCCCAGTCTTCTGCATCTGCGTTAAAAACTTCTAGTCTTCAGAAAATCGGCATTTTCAAACATCTGTTGACCTCGCTCCCATGCTCGGGTATTCTGGTCAGGGCATCCAGAATCATAGCCGCTATATACCTCATCACCAGTATCAAAGCTCAGGAGAGCCAGAAAGGTAAGGCAAACAGTATTTTATAAACCTACACTAAGTAAAGGCCACAACGTGACTTACAGTCCAAAGGTCCCAACTGGGACAACAGATCAAGCCAGTCCCAGTCTGGGCCGGCTTTTACAAAGCAGACGTAGGGGCCCCAGCTGGGCGGGCCTCCGCCCACTTGCAGGGGAGCTTGTATTCCACGAGTCCCAGAGGAAGATCCCTGTGGATCTGATGAAAGTTATCACAGTTCTTCACTCGCAGTACGGCATTCTGTGTGATCATCAGTGTAAACTATAGAAATTTGGTTGATGTCTTGATATTCATTTAAAAACTGTTGACACATAATGTGATTTCTACATATGTACTGTTTGATGTTCTTGTTTTGAATTCTGTGCCTTTGTGCTTCGTATTGTATGGCAATAAAGATAAATAAATAAATTGCTGCTCGATTCCTGTTGAAAGCACATGTGACGCAGTAGTTAGCACTGGGACTATGCGCTGAGGACCTGGGTTTGAATTCCGGTCCTGGGTCACTGTCCGTGTGGAGTTTGCACATTCTCCCCATGTCTGCATGGGCTTCACCCCCACACCCCAAAGATGTACAGGTTAGGTGGATTGGCCACATTAAATTGCCCCTTAATTGGAAAAAAATAATTGGGTACTCTAAATTTATAAAGAAAAAACAAAAAAAATTCTACTTTGTGCAAGAGGAAAGTCAGGATGTCTGGTTTACTTATCAACTACTTCCTCAAGACTGCCATACAATTCAATGCCATGACTGCGGTAGAAACTGTTTTCTGTATTTCAATCTGCTAACTGGATCCTTCCTTTTCCCCCCACTAACATCCTCCTCTTGCAGTGCATGAACAATTACCATGTAAGTCAGCAGTCTGGACATCAGGACATCCTTACCAACACCGACAATGGACTTAAAACTCATGTCTGTTGGCAATCGGAACAGAGAACTCATTAGTTCAAACAGGTTTGCTGCTTTACTGTCAATCACTTGTGCCTTTGTGGGATCTCCAATTGTGTTGGATGCAGCTGCTTCCTCTGCTGGCGGATTGAATTTACAGTGAGAAAAGCAGCTGGCAACATTTCTGCTTTTAGATGCAAGCACAACATGCAAGTGCCACAGTTGTCAACTAACAAGGAAACTTTGTTATCTTGCAATGTCAAGGTTCAAAAAAAGAGCAATAGTCATGCGTGCCTTTCTATTGTTTTGTTACACTACAATGAGAGTAACACTACCTAAAAAAAGAACAGGCTTTTTAAAAAAAGAATTCTCAATTATCAGCAGTATTTTTTCCCACCAGTCATGCCAAAAAGAGGATGGAGGGCAGCAATATAAAATGTAAACTAGAACAGTAAACTACATGTAAACTTAAAACAATATACATCAAAAGTCTTTGTCACACTTTGTGCCAACTTAAATATCCTTAATGCGCATATTTAATTAACTTTTGAACACTGTTCAGTAACTCAAAAGAGTAGCACACTTATTTTCATCTAAACATGTTATTAACAAGCATTAAAATTGTTTAAACTACACAAGCATATGCGATACAAATATAAGTACCGTTGCCACTACTAAGTGAGCATGTGGGTACTAATATGATTTCCCCACTGCATGCAATGTTCAGCTAAATACTATTACTACGAAACAAGACTACAGCAAATCACTATTGAGTAGACCAGGGTTTTTCAAAGTGCAGGGGTGTCAGGAGGATCGCGGAGCGATCAGCCACAGCGTTCGCGGGAGAAGCCCAATGGCCGTGACCGGCTTTTGAATCGAGAATGCCTGCCTCGACCGGATTTTAAATGGAACGATGCAGTCTTTCAGCCAGAAGCAGCGGCAGAGAGCAGGTCACATGCCCTGTACGTCCGTGCTCTTGGCGCAAAATCACAGAGGAGAAATTCCTCCATTTTCTAGCTGTGAATTAACAAGCCAAAAAACTGTGAAGAACTGAAAGTGGATCATTTTATTATAAGGAAGAAAGGGCCAGAGACATAAACAGGCAGTGTACCTCCTGGCCAGGAACGCACAACTGAATTTGCTGCAGAGAGCAGATCAGGAGAGTTCACTGCAGTACAAAGCAGTGCTAGTGCTAGCCCTGTATAGAGCTCCAGGGCCTCTGATGAACAGCCAATGCAGAAAAAACAAAATCAGGAACAAAGCAGT
Organism: Scyliorhinus canicula; assembly: GCF_902713615.1. Taxonomy (NCBI): domain Eukaryota; kingdom Metazoa; phylum Chordata; class Chondrichthyes; order Carcharhiniformes; family Scyliorhinidae; genus Scyliorhinus; species Scyliorhinus canicula. The sequence continues at coordinate 47,771,929 of NC_052159.1, read as the reverse complement.
GGAAAGATGATTTCTTGAGGTATGGCTTTGTTGATTGTGCCAATGCAAATCAGGATGCAAAGCTCATGTATTATATCCAGGGAAGTACTAAGAAATGAGAGTTTAAAACCTCAAACCTCAGAGGCATTTGAAGACAAAGCATGGCGAGTTCAAGGACAGGCATCTTGATTTTTTTCAAATGATGCAGTGAGAACAAAATCATCAGCTGAAGTCCTTGGTAGAAATGTAACATTGAATGATAAAGCAAATAAGGACCAGGTAGGCTCACTTGTCGCGTTAAAGGTAAGCAAAAATGGGGTGTTATGAAGGTCAGCTGGCGTGGGTCACGAAGATCAGTATATGTTGTTTATATAGACTTCCAGAAGGCATTTGATAAAGTTCCACATAAAAGACTTAACTAAGTTAGAAGCCCCAGAATTGAGGGCAAATGACTGATGACGGACATGGCTGGGAAATTGGTTGAGTTGCAGGTGACAGAAAGTAGGGATAATGGGTAGGTTCGTAAATTGGTAGGATGTGACTAGGGGGGGATCTGTGTTAGTGCCTGATTGGTTCATATTATTCATTAATGACTTGGATAATGGCAGAGAAGATCATGGGCGGGATTCTCCGGTCGCCGAGTCTGAAATTGTGTTCGCCGATCGGCTGGAGAATACCCAATTCTGACCAAATCTGGGGTGGCACCGCTTTTGCGATGTTCCGCCCCCTCCGCGCCATGTATCTACAGCCTCAGGACATTGTCGGAGGCCTGCCCCCCCTGGATGCTCTACCCCCGACTGGCCGACTTCCTGACGGCGTGGGTCGCGTGTGGTTTTTAAGGTAAAGATAGATAGTTTTTTGAAGAATAAAGGGATTAAGGGTTATGGTGTTCGGGCCGGAAAGTGGAGCTGAGTCCACAAAAGATCAGCCATGATCTCATTGAATGGCGGGGCAGGCTCGAGGGGCCAGATGGCCTACTCCTGCTCCTAGTTCTTATGTTCTTATGGTCTCACCCTTCGGGTACTTGGCCTGACGGCTGCAGACTCAGTCCAGTGCCGCCACAGTCGGGGGAGGGCCAACCCGCGGGCAGGGGAGACATTATTCGGGGCTGGGGGCACTTGTGCGGGGTTGGTCCAGGGCACGCGAGCTGGCTGAAGGGGGGTATTATTTCGCGGGCCGGCTCAGTGAGCTGCCGCCGCCATGTAATGAAATAAAAATGAAAATCGCTGATTGTCACGAGTAGACTTCTAGAACTAGGGGTCAGAGTCTAAACATTAGTGGCAAACCATTCCGGAGAGATGTAATAAGCATATCTACACACAAAGGGTGGTAGAGGTTTGGAACTCCACAAATGGCAATTGGTGCTAGATCAGTTGTTAATTTATGTTTTTAAAATACTTTTATTGAAAACATTTCCAAGATAAACAAAATAACATAACAGATGCTTCAAGTTACAATGTAAAAGGAACACAATCATCAATCAAGAAACCCCCCAGCATTAAACTAAAACCACCATTACAACTAACAGTGATTAACTCTGAAAAAGGAAATGAATAGCTGCCATCTTCGTTAGATTTTCTTCAAATCCAATAGTGGGCTGAGAATCTGGAAGTACTTCAGCATTTTAAATTTAGCTCCATGTCGTTGTTGGCCTCTATCTGTAGTAATCATCTCTTGGAGTATACATTTAGGTCATGAGGGTTGAAGGGTTGGCAAGTTTGGGGACTTGTTTGTGGAGGGATGGTTTGCCAGTTTTGAGGAGCTGTCGGAAAAATTCCAACTCTCTGGGAACAATCTGTGTAGATCTTTCCAGATTCGCGATTTCTTGTGTAAAGGCTTTTCCTTCTTTTCCCTTGGCACCACCGTCCTCCCTGATGAAGAGGATTTTATCTTTGGCAGGGTCTGGTGGTGGAGTATTTAGGATATTTATGGCCAGATCCTATTAGCTAAGTCGGCTACGTTGAATGCTGTGGCGGTGAAGTGGGAGGGTAAATTGGGTCCTATTTGGATGACGAAGTGTGGAGCGAGGTTCTTCACAGGGTCAACTCCATGTCCCGTGTTTGATCCACTACAATGCGGTGCACACAGCTCATCTGACCAAGGTGAGGATGAGTATTTTATTTGGGGGATGGAGGACAGGTGTGAGCATTGTACTCGGGGGGGGCCGGCTGACCATGTTCCAATGTTCCGGGATTGTCTCAGATACTTAGAGTCAAGCTGGAGCCTTGTCCGCTTGTAGCCATTTTCAGGGTGTCAAACTCGCTGGTGATGCAAGGGATGAAGTTAGATATAGCACAGAGGGTGAAGGCGATCAAAGGATATGGGGGGAAAGGGGGATTATGCTGTTGCGTTGGATGATCAGCCATGATCATAATGAATGGTGGAGCAGGCTTGAAGGGTCGAATGGCCTCCTCCTCCTATTTTCTATGTTTCTATGTTAATGTCCCAGAGGTGAGTTCTACTTGGGTGGAACTCCATCCTACTCCACCCAGTCCTACCCCAACCAATGCCTCGGCCTGGTTGGGTAACCTCATGGCATTCCTACATTTGATGAAGGGCGATTACACAATTTTGGGATTGTGTTATAACCTGCCTGCATACCACTGGCTGGGGACTAATGGAAATCCGACAATCCTCAGGGAGTATGAGCTTCCACAATGAGGGCGGTGGAGAAATCATTAGCAGATTCCCTGCATAAATATAGCTGGCCAGTATGGAACCAGTTAGAGAGGAGCGAGCAGCAAGGGATTACTGCTGTTGGATTTTTTTGTGGCCCTCACAAAACTGGGGACGAGGGTTAAAGTGGATAGCTGTCTAGGCTGCTGAAGCCACCTCCCTGGATTTTTGTTGGATACAGGTTGGAAATGTTTTTCTCTTACACCATGCCTCTGTATCGACGTTTGAATGTCTTTCATGCTGCGCTAGAAAGTTGGAACCAGTACGCACAACGGATGCGTTACTATTTCCGGGCAAAAAATATCACCAAAAATGAACGCCAGGTGGTCATATTGCTCACCGCCTGTGGCCCGCATATGTTTGGGGTGATTAGGAGCCTTATGTACCCAGCTGTGCCAGACACCAAGACGTTTGATAAACTTGTGACCTTAGTGGGGCAACATTTTAACCCAATCCCGTCCACGATAGTCCAGTGTTATCGGTTTAATACCGCTGAGAGGACCCCAGAAGAATCCCTTGCAGAGTTTCGATCCAGGTTACGCAGGATTGCGGAGTACTGTGACAATGGTGAAACCTTGTCAGAAATATTATGCAACCATTTGGTTTGTGGTATTAACAATGCGGCCACCGAAGAAAGTTGTTAGCTGAGCCAACATTGACTTTTCAACAGGCCATTCAAATAGTATTGTCCCGAGAGAGTGCAGGAGCTACAGGGAATGGAGGTGCACGCCTTGGGGCGCAACTCCTTCCATCCAAAAGCGTCTCCCCGCACCCCTGTGGTACCTTGGGCTGGGCGGCGTCCGCGCCAGTGGCCGGCGGATGTTCCTCCCCGAAGGGAGCCTTCTCCAAAACCGATGGACGAGGAGCCATGTCAGTGTCGGACTTGTGGGCGCCGACCCCGTCGTGGACACCGGTCCTGGGGGCTCCTGAGGCGCCGTCGTTCCGACAGAAACTAGGGCCAGCCCAGGGGCCATACCTTTCATTTGGATGAACCTGCGGCGACTACCCCCGAGGACGTGGAGACGGAGGATGGCTGTCTGCAGCTGCATTGTGTGGCAGCTCCCTGTGTGGCCTCCATTAAGGTGACAGTACGGGTCAATGGTCACCCGCTTGAGATGGAGTTGGACATTGGCGCAGCGGTCTCCGTGATCGCCCAGAGAACATCAAGCAGCGTATACAGACCCTTACATTAACCGAGATACAGGCCAGGTTGGCCACCTACACGGGGGAACCATTGGACATTGCAGGAACTACGATGACCCCTGTCGTTTATGGACGCCAGGAGGGGTGTTTCCCACTTATCGGGGTGCGCGGCCATGGGCCCAGCCTGTTGGGTCGGGACTGGTTGCACCAATTGCGGCTGCAGTGGCAGCACATCCTCCAAAGAGGTTCTGGAGGGTTGACGGAGGTATTAGGATGGTACCCAGATGTATTCCAGCCCGGTTTGGGAAAAATAAAATGGGCCGTAGCCCGTATCCAAGTCAAACCAGGAGCAACGCCGCGCTATTTCAGGCGCGCCCGGTGCCTTACGCCTTGCTCGAGAAGGTAGAACGGGAGCTCCCTCGTTTGGAGTCCTTGGGTATTATCAGGCCCATCCGTTTCGCTGACTGGGCAGCGCCAATTGTACCCATAATGAAGCCAGATGCCACAGTTCGCTTGTGCGGCGACTATAAACCTACAGTGAATATGGGTTCCTGGCTTGATTGATATCCAATGCCTACCATAGAAGATCTTGCAGGCGAACTCTCGTTCACGAAATTAGATATGAGTCACACCTATCTACAGTTGGAGCTGGACCCTGCCTCCCGGCCATATGTAACTATTAATACACACCGGGGCCTGTAAGAATATACACGGATGCCCTTTGCGGTATCCTCTGCCTGCGCTATCTTTCAACGTGTCATGGAGGGCATAATGAGAGGTTTACCGTGTGTCGCTGTCTACTTAGACGACGTTTTGATTACAGGGACGTCGGAAAAGGAAAATTTGGAAGCTGTCCTTGGACGCTTTTCAGAGGCTGAACTCTGGTGCCGCACTCAAAGCCTGCGCAGGTCGTTGCAGAACTGCGTGGAGATAGGGAAGCCGAGATGACGGAGGCAGTGGACTCAGATGGAGACACAGGATGCCTCGGAGGAGGAGTCCTCGGGCCCACAGGCCGTGGATGTACAACCGTTACGCCATTCATCATGGAAGCGCCGTTCTCCATCTCGTTACACGCCGCCCGATCCAGCGCCTCGTGCAAATAGTGGCAAAACAAGTCCAACGCCCTCCTTTGTCAGGGTCTTCGGTGGATTCCTTGGACTTTTAATAGTCTGAACCCTGCCGCTAAGGACAGAGGGAGGTTATCTCACTTCTGCAAATCAGGTTTCACCCCATTCACCAGAGAAGCATAATTTAATTTATGGAGCAAGGCCCAATAGTGAGCTACCCAGATTCCCGGATAATGAAAGCTAGATCTGGCAAGGCGAAAATGCAACATCCCCACATAAGCTTCCCTCCCTGGGGGTTTAAACAAAAATAGTATTCACTCTTGTCCAAATTTAACTTATATCCAGAGAAGGAGCCAAAACTCCGAAGTAGCTTAATTATCTCATCCATAGTGGAAACTGGGTCCGTAATATAAAGAAGCAGATAATCTGGGTACAAGGATACCCACTTATGCTCCCGCCCTCCCCAATGTATTCATTTCCACTTACTGGAAGATCTTAACGCTATCGCCAGCGGGTCAATTGCGAAAGCAAATAAAAGTGGAGACAATGGACATCCCTGCCTTGTATTGCTATCCAGTGGAAAATAACCCAATCTCAAAACATTTGTGCGAACACTCACAGTGGGGGCCCTATACAGTAATTGAATCCAAGATATGAACTTTTGTCCAAAATCAAACCTCCCAAGAATCTCAAAGAGATGAAATGAAATAAAAATTGCTTATTGTCACGAGTAGGCTTCAAATGGAGTTACTGTGAAAAGCCCCTAGTCGCCACATTCCGGTGCCTGTTCGGGGAGGCTGTTACGGGAATCGAACCGTGCTGCTGGCCTGCTTTCAAAGCCAGCGATATAGCCCTGTGCTAAACAGCCCCTACTACTCCCTATCAAACGCTTTTTCAGCGTCTGTGGAAACAATTTTGGGCACTGGAGAGGGGCAAAAGGACAATATTTAATAGTCAACATCTACTGGCCGACAATTGCCAACCCTTGTCAAAGCTTGTCTGGTCTTCCGTGATCAGCTCAGGGTGCCTACATAAGTGCCAACACTTTTGCGAGTAATTTTAGCGTCTGCATTCAAAAGCGAAATGTGTCGAAACCACCCACATTCCGTAGGTTGCTTGTCCTTCTTCAGGGTCAGGGAAATAGAGGCTTGCACTAGTCTAACATGCAACGGGCAGGCCAAGGAGTCATTAAACGTATCTAATATTAAAGGGATTAATTGTCCTGCAAACATCTTATAAAACTCAATATGGAATCCATCAGGGTCGGGAGTTTTACCCGTTTGCATTAACCCAATGCATTTCATAATTTCCTCTGGACTCAAAGGGGATTCCAACTGATCCATAAACTCCGCCATGACCAAATTCTCCTCCGGGGGCTCCGATCTATAGAGATCCTGGTAAAATATTTCAAAAGCCACGTTGACGTTAGGCAGGGTGGAAACCAAACTGCCACCTGAGTCCGTTACCTACACTATCTCCTAGGGAAGTAGCCTGCTGCCTCAGCTGATGAGCTGAAAGACGACTGGCTTTTTCTCTGTGTTCATAAAATGCTCCTCTTGAAAGTCGCAGCTGGCTCACCGCCTTCCCTTTCGATAGTAATTCAAATTGCATCTGCAGTTTTTTCCTACTCCCAAGCAACTCCACGGTAAAGGGCAAGCGAGTACTGATGGTCTACCTCAAGGATGGAGTCCACCAGCCTCTGCACTCCACTCTTGCAGTCCTTTCCATGTGTGCTTTGTAGGAAATTATCTCCCCCCTGATGACCACCTTAAGGGCTTCCCACAATGCAGAAGGTGAGACAACTCACTTGTATTAAATTTCATATATTCCCAATGGCAATGGACTCGCTTTCGCAAAATCTTCTGTCCGTCAACATTGCCTTATCCAATTTCCATGGCAGATGTTGGAAGGGACCTGACTCTAATATCAAATCCATAAAATGTGGGTATTGGCCAAAAATTACAATCACCAAATACCAAGCACTCTTCAGTTGTTAATTTTAAATTCAAGGTGGATACATTTTTGTTAGCAACGGCATTAAGACATATGGGCCAAAGACAGGTATGTAGAGTTAGACCTCAGTGCAGCTATGAACTAATTGAATGAAGGGGCTGAATGGCCTACTCCTGTTCCTATGTTCCACTAGTTTATTGTGTGATTGCACTGATGTAAGGTCTTGATGGAAATCTGGCAGAGAATTGATGACACCTTCCCCCTAAGTTCTACCTGTGTATATCTTTCACTTTTATCAGTTGCCTCACCCACACCATCGTGGTGTGGCTCTTACCATCAAATCTCACCGTAAGCTGCCCCCCCCCCTCCCCCCCCCCCTACTAGCATTGCGATTAGCACTCTTTTCCCTTGGTTTCTGTGGCTTTGACTCATCTTTCATTCCCTCACCCTACAGTATAAATACCTCCCACTTTCTCTGTCTTTTAGCTTTGACAAAGGGTCACCTGGACTCGAAACGCTAGCTCTTTTCTCTCCTTCCAGATGCTGCCAGACCAGCTGAGATTTTCCAGCATTTTCTCTTTTGGTTTCTAATTGACCATAATGGGAGCGGAAAATTGGTAGCAGTTTTTGGATAGTTTAAGCATCAGTAGTTTCAGTGGTGGGAACTGTATTGAGAGTAATTACTTAAAGTCTATGACTGATATTACAATTGATCTTAACTAAATTCCCAATTACATTCTCCACAGCTGTTTCTCTGTACAATCTGATCATTCTGATAGCTTTTAATTTAGATGTAGAAAACTCAATCTTAATTACTTAAAATTACAACAGTGAATGTATCTTCAGGCCTCCATGATCATTCATAAACTCAAGAGCTGGCAGGATCAAAGGGACTCACCTACTGCAATATGTGAGTACCGAAATAGAGTCCTATTGGACTCAAAACGTTAACTCTATTTCTCTCCCCACAGAGACTGCTGGGGTTTTCCAGCATATTCTGTTTTTATTTCAAATTTTATTTAATCCGCAGCGTTTTACTTTAATTGCAACATGTGACATTTATTTGAACTAAATTCAGCTTATTTTTTTATAATAATCTTATTAGTGTCACAAATAGGCTTATATTAGCACTGCAATGAAGTTACCGTGAAAAGCCCCATTCAGACACCTGTTCAGGTACACGGAGGAAGAATTCAGAATATCCAATTCACCTAACAGTATGTCTTTCGGGACTTGTGGGATGAAACCAGAGCACCCGGAGGAAATCCACGCAGACACGGAGAGAACGTGCAGACTCCGCACAGACAGTGACCCAAGCCAGGTCCCTGGCGCTGTGAAGCAACAGTGCTAACCACTGTGTCACCATATTTAAGTAGCAGATTACGATTGGTTTGTATTAAAGATGGAACTTTGTGATCGCAGTGCTTCAATGTTGATGTGTGTTTTGTTCTCAGACTGGAGTTCTGATACATTATTATTATTATTACACAGCAAATCGTGATCTGGAGTGCCTAAAAGGTCAGTGGAAGCAGATTAAATAACAGCTTTCAAATTAGAATTGGGTAACTGCTTGAAGGGGGGAAAATACAGGGCTATAAGGAATAGGCAGGGAGTGAAAGTAATTAGATAGTCTGCCGAAGAGCTGGTATATGATTGATGGGCTGAATGATCTCTTGTGCTGTATACTATGATTCTATTAAAGCACCTAATTGCATAAACTGCTTTGAAGTTTGACAGTTATACAATCATATCGTAAACATTCTGCCCATTAAACCTTTTAGTATCAAATTTCATACCTACACTTCATTCATAGTGTTAAATATTAGTGAAGGCAAAGGTACAAGTTCCTCTCAAATACTTCAAAATCAATACTTAATTTATTAAGCCAGTGAAAAAACTTTTTTTTGCTTTTTGCTTTTGTAGTTTTGCTCCTAGTTCCTGGTGCAGTTTCAGCACTGGCTTGCTTCACAGCTTATGAACTGGAAGAAATTGAACAAGTTACCGCTGCAGAGCAAGGGTTCCCAAACTATGGTAATCCTGGGAGCACAGGGGACATCTGTGGGGTGTATGCAGATGAAATAGTCTAATGGGCGTAGATTCTCTTGCACAACCCATCCACTTGTGCGCTCTCACATGCTTCTTTAGAACCCTCAGGCCATTCTCTTTTTGCAAACTCCCTTCAACTTAATTTTTCTCGTTTCCTGCTTTAATTTACAATAGAGCACCATATGGAAATCATTCTGCAGCTACTCTGACATTAGAGTCCGATGAAATGACTGGGAAACTTTATTATCAGGAGGTGAAAACTGAGCAAATTTCCAAAACTCTGCATGAAATATCAGTTTAATATCACGGCATTCTGTAATGACCATTTTGAGATATTTTGTAATTTTATGAATAAAGTATATTTTTGCAAAAAAATAAATATTCATCTGGTTTTCGCCTGGGGAAGGATGGTGAAGGAAACAGGTTATTGCCCCTCACTTCATTGTAACATGTTGGAATTTTCATTAAACTGCAGACTGTTATTCACCGGCATTGACAGCACTGTATGCAGTAAAATAAAAGGGACTCTCCGGCTGCTGTTTCTCTTGTTAAGATAGTTTAGAATGAAAATAAAGACGTGCATTAAGAATATTACCAAGATCACTGACTAGATTTAATAGAAGGTGGTGGAGGCAGATTTCAAGTGTGCTCGAATATTCCTTTGGCTAATACGTTCAGTTTAAAAAAAGACAATCTTTGCTAGCTTTTGCCCAAGACTTTCTCCTCCTTCGGTATGCCCTTCCTCCTATCTTTCAATGTGCTAGTTTTGACTTTTACACAAGGTTTTTGGGAGGAATTCCAATTATTTTATGTTCTTGAAATCTGTCGTGATTTCAGATATCAATATACATGATCAATGTATGTAAATGTAGTACAGTCATTTCAACTAGATGGCTCACAGTCAGATACTATAAGAACTGGTTTCCCACCCTTTCTAAGTCAGATGATGATGTGATTCAGAACAGTGAACAAGCAAGACATAGAATAGAGTGAGAGAAGTTCGAACAAGTTTGTTATAATAGTGTATAGTTATATAGTTATCTGTATTGTACTTTAATTCTTTATTGTTAGTTTAGTGTTAAGTAAAAGAACTCAGTTTATTATTTTATTCATTTTACTCATTAAATAGTTCATCTTGCAAGAAGACTATTGGTCATTTTATCATCCTGGTGGATTCAAGAGTAATATATATATATTTTAGATATGTCATTATTTAAAATATAACAAAATCAACCATTTTATTGAGAAAATCGTGACAGTTTCACTTACTTCACAGACTGCCTGACCCAGTTTCCTAGTAAAATTGAGGAGTTTTACTAAATATGCACCAATTCCAATTTAAATCTTAAATGCACAACTTGACTGCTTGGAGATCGTGATCTACCAGCCACATTGAAAGAAAACAAAGGATGGTATCATACTACAGCAGTGTTTTCAAACTCAGGGTTGCGGGCAGTTACTGGGAGGCTTGCGGAGAGATCGGTTGTGGCGTTTCCGAGAAAAAGTCCCCAAAGGCCGCGAGCGGTTGTTAAGATTGCCGGGCATGGGCAGTCCCCGATTGGTTGCAGCGTGTGAGAGGGTGGTGCGGCGCAAGGCTGGGCTGTGTGCTGGTCGCTGTGTGTGCAGGGGGATGGGGACTGGGACTGACAGGCATCCGCATGGGTACATGATGCTAACAGTGGTGGCCCCAGCTTAGAGCTCCACTCTAGTGCTCGTCCTCTGCGTGCTGCTCAGCTCGTCCCCCACCACCGATCAGCAGCATGTGACCTGCAGCTCCGTGGTCAAGCTGTTCAACAGCCGGCACAACGCCGGCTTGCACTCCCATGACGTGATGTACTGGTCGGGAAGTGGTCAGCAGTCTGTGATTTGGGTGGGTGCTGCTACTGAACAGTGAGAGGGAAGCCAGACCAGGTTTGTTACCGAGGAATATTGATCAAACAAGGCCAATCAATTTGGCTGACACATGTTAACACTGAAAGAAGCCTACAGTCATCACTTTGTGCCCCCACTTTCTGGAAGCCAAGAAGTAAGTGCTTTTGGTGAGAATGGAGCATGAGATTACTTAATGTTTGGATCGTGCAATCCTGTTGAACCTGTAAGAAATATTGTGACATTGTATATGTTGGCAAGTTACTTCATTTCGTCTAAAGCCGTAGTCTGTGAAGTAAAAATAAAATTGTGCTTTTTTCTATACTTGTTTCAATTTCTAAATAAATGCGAATATATTTAAAACAAAGTTTGTGTGTAAATGTAAGGATGTGCATGTTCAACTGAAATTGTTTTAATTTTCAGTATTAAAAAGTCAAACTTGGAAAAAATTGCGTATTGGAAATAAAGTTTCAAAGTAAAATAAAGGCCGGAATATGAACAATGGAGTAATTCTGACAGAGGCAGCGGCAGAGAGAAGGTTACGCGCCCAGTATGTAGACTGGCGCCACACACTCTGTACGTCCATGCTTTGGCGCAAAATCATGGAGGAGAGATTCCTCCATTTTGTAGCTGTCAGTAAGCAAGCAACAGGACTGTGTGAAGAACTGAAGATGGATTATTTTGTAATAAGGGAGAGGACCCGAGGCACAAACTCGGCAGGATCTCACAATTGAATCTGCTGGAGGGAGCTTCACAGGAGAGTCTATGGCAGGACAAAGCAGTACTGGTGGGAGCTGTATCCAGAGCTCCAAGGCCTCTGATGAACTAACAATTAAGAAGAAACTGAAATCGGGAACAAAGCAGTAGAAAGGTGATATCCTGAGGTATAGCTTTAATTGTGCCAATCCAAATCAGGATGCAAAGTCCATGTGTGTTATATGCACGAAAGTATGGCAAATGAAAGTTTATAACCCTCAAATCTTCAAAGGCACTTAAAGACTAAGCATGACGAGGTCAAGGACAAACCTCTTGATTTTATTCAAGGGATGCAGCGAGAACTTAAGTCAGCAGCTGAAGTCCTTCACAGAAATGTAACATTGAATGACGAAGCAAGTGAGATTGTGAGCACCATGCAGACTCATCTGCCGCACTGAAGGTAAGCAATAACGGCGTGTCGCGAAGGCAGGCCGGTGTGCGTCGCTAAGGTTGGCCGGCGTGGGTCACCAAGCTCAGCCGGCGTGGGTCTCGAAGCTCCGCCAGTTGGTAAAAGTGGGTCACGGGAAAAAAAGTTTGAAAAACACTGTGCTTTATTGAGGGCGGAAAAGGAGAAAGGCAGCCCACATATGTAAAAGTGATAAGTGGGGAGAGGAAAATTAAGGAAAAAGGAGTGAAGAATAATGCTAGTCCACAGTTAAGTGAAAGATCAGCAAATATGTTAGTGGTTACCTTGTACATATAATCAACTGTTCAATGATGTGAGATTGTGCCGGTTGTACGAAACTTTGAAAATATTTCCCTTCCCCATGACAGTGTGCAAGAGAATACCAAACATTTTACAATCAGTTGGTGAGGAAGGTAAGGAAGATTTTCTGACTAAGAACTATGGCCAGAATCAATGGGAACTATGATGTTTAGAGAGTATGCTAGTGAAGATAACTAGACTAAAATTGGGAAAAGACAAAGGAAGGATGAAGGTTTTGGTGCTACAGTAGGCACCATGAACTGGGATAGGATAGATATCGAGGATATGTAGGAACACAATGAGGAGGCAGTGAATAGAATTCTATCAGAGTTAAATCAGGAGAACATGGGTATGATTCAAGAATTGACTCAATGCCCTGCCAGTCTATGAGATAGCCATGTTCTAACAGATTCAGGAAGCCTTTAACAGACTGAGGATAAGCGGATAAGCCTAAATGGACACAGTCATGGCCATGACATGCTCCATTTATAGAAGTAATATAACATCTTGACCAGGTAATGGCTGTACTTAACGATACGGAAAATAACACAATTCTAGTGTTTGTAAACATGGGGCTGGATTCTCCACTTCGCAATGCCAGAAGTGTGAATCGCGACAAGGCGGAGAGTTGCGCAAAATGGAAAAAATCCGTTTTGGTGCCAGTTTAGAACATAGAACATACAGTGCTGAAAGAGGCCATTCGGCCCATCGAGTCTGCACCAACCCACTTAAGCCCTCACTTTCACCCTATCCCAATAACCCCTCCTAACCTTTTTGGTCACTAAGGGCAATTTATCATGGTCAAGCCACCTAACCTGCACACCTTTGGATTGTGGGAGGAAACCGGAACACCCGGAGGAAACCCACTCAGACACGGGGAGAAAGTGAAGACTCTGCACAGACAGTGACCCAAGCCGGGGATCAAATCTGGGATCCTGGGGCTGTGAAGCAACAGTGCTAACCACTGTGCTACCGTGCCGCCCCCAGTTATTGTAGTTGAGAAAAGATCCAAGGAAGGGATTGCCCCTACCTAGGATCAGAAAAGTACAGAAGTCCGAGCAGAAGACGGAAGTTTGAACAAACCAGAAGATTGAGAAATCTACACAACAAATCCAGACCAGTTGCACACTCTGTTGCTGCCCATGGCCAAAATGGCCAAATGCGCAAGCGCCTTCATCATCTTTATATGGGACAATGTGCAGCCTTTTTTAAATATAAATTTAGAGTACCCGATTATTGTTTCCAATTCAGGTGAAATTTAGCGTGGTCAATCCACCTACCCTGCACATCTTTGGGTGTGGGGGTGAGATCCATGCAGACATGAGGAGAATGTACAAACTCCACACAGACAGTGACTCAGGGCCAGGATCGAACCCGGGTCCACGGCGCTGTGAGGCAGTAGTGCTAATCACTGCGCCACCGTGGTGCCCAATAGGATTTATTTTGTTTAATTCTTGTACATTAAAAGTTTGTGTTCAAACCTGAAATCTGTGGCCTAATTCTTTCAGTTAATAACTAGTAGTTCAAATTTATTTTTAGAAGTGAATGGTCTCCCTTGACATCATAACAATTGGTGAACGGTGTTTTAAGGCATTGCTTTAATCAGCACTTCCCAAACGGTGAGTCATGAACTCTATTGGGGGTCACAGAAACAAAAGATAGGATCACAAGATCCCCCTTCCTGCACTGGCACCAATATCCATGCGGCTTCCAGCCCTGCCCTTGTCCTGTTAGTCTCTCTGAAAGGAACAGCAGAGAAGAGTGATGGAAACAGCGGGTGGGAGGGAGGCTTCATAAGCATTTTGTGTAGACTGCAAAACCCAATGAGAAGCTAATGGTCCAATACCGGCACCAAGCTGGTGCAGCAGCTACAGGGCCTCTCCAGGAGACAAGCCTGGATTATGTTCACTATCTTTATAGGGGTATTGTGTTTCAGGGCAAATCACCACCACCATCTTTCTACAGGGCAAAGTGAAGCTTCTACCTTTTTTTTTAATTAAGGGACAATTTAGCGTAACCAATTCACCTACTCTGCACACCTTTGAGTTGTGGGGGTGAGATCCCGCAGATACGGGGAGAATGTGCAAACTCCACAAGGACAGTGACCTGGAGCCGGGAAGCCTCTATCTTTATATGAGGTAACATGCAGCAAAGCATATGGGGCGGCATGGTGACACAGTGGTTAGCATAGCTGCTTCATAGCCGCCAGGGGCCTGAGTTCAATTCCAGCCTCAGGTAACTGTGTGGAATGTGCACGTTCTCCACGTGTTTATGTGGGTTTCCTCCGGGTACTCGTGTATCCTCCCACAGTCTAGAGATGTGCAGGTTAGGTAGATTGGCCATGCTAAATTGCCTGTGTGTGTGGGGAGGATGGGGATGGGGAGGGGATGGGGATGGGGAGGGGATGGGGATGGGGAGGGGTGGGGAGGGGGTTGCAAGAATAGGGTGGGGGGATTGCGCCTAGGTAGGATCCTCTGTCAAAAGATCAGTGCAGACCCGATGGGTTGAATGGCCTTCTTCTGCACAGTGGGGTTTCTATAATTCTATGTGCAGCTACCATCTTTATAGTGTAAATGTGCTGCAGGGCGCATGCCCATTCACCATCTTTATATGGGACAATGTGCAGCAGGATGAATAGGTCGCCATCCTGGCCCAGGAAGCAGACTGACAGGGGCTTCACCGAGTCTTCTGTTGTTGGGGAAATAATACCATTTTAAAAAATTACTTTAAAACACAGGATAATATATAATACATTATATAAAGATCTATGTGAATTTTAATTGCATGCTGAATGCTATTGTGCTGCTTTAATGCTGTTTTATTTTTGTTGGTGTCTGGCATCTGGGGTCATGTTAATTATCAAGTGTTTAAATGGGGTCATGTGGAAATTAGTTTGGGAAGCACTGGTTTAAAGTGTTTTTAATGTGTACATTTTGTGGGATATTTGGGTATAAAATATTGTCATGGGAGTGTACCTTTAAGAAATTGGTGTTTATCAAATAGCTGCAGTGATGTAATTGTATGGGTTTAGCTGGGTTGTGTCTCTGGCTTTTACTTTCATTTTGAGCTGGAAGCTGTGTGTGGCTTTGTGTTGTGCTTTCGTTTTAGGAAATTGAAAGCCGAATTCAGACAAGGAAGGTTCATTTTGTCTCTCTCTCTGTATGTAAAAAGGTGTCCAGATCACTTGATAATTTAAAACGGATAACTGTCTTGTGTAAAGAATTTATACCTACTGCTTTGTTAAAAAAAGGGTGTTTGACTTATGGATGTTGTTAGGAAAGTTATTAAGGGTTCCATTTAGAGTACTGTATCTCTGGGGGGATAGTGTGTTAGTAGTTGATAAAGTGTTTACTGTGTGTTTCTAAAATGTTAACTGAATTCATAGAATAAACATTGTTTTGTTTAAAAATACTTAAGGTCTCTGTTGCATAACACCTGGAAAGTAGACCCTTGTGCTCCTCATAACCAAAGTCTATTAAAAGTTGTAGGTCAGGTAAACTCCATGTTATTCTTTGGAGATTTCTAAACCCTGGCCCATAACAATATTAAAACATGCTGGTGGGGTACAAAATTGCTGGTAGATCTGAAATGGGGTACACAAAATTTGGAAACCGTTGCTACATAATTTCTGACACTGACCTTAAAATGCATGTTTAATTTTCCAGCACTGGTAAAATTCACTTTTAGAGTTGCACAAAAATTCACCAAGAGGAACGGAAAAAACACTGTCAATGGGTGCCTATTAGCTACAAGAAAAGGATAAGAGAAGGGGGAAAAAAGTGGCCAAATTCTAATTAAAAAGAATATGGATTCAAAATACTTTTGAGCACAGAGAAAAGAACAAGAAATATACGGCTTTGCAGTATTTCCTTTATATCATGTGCAGGAGTGGTATGTTTGATGTGATACACTATCACAGCATCTTTAAATAGACACTAGGCTGCAGAACCCTATTGCCCTGATGAAATGGATGTTGGAAGCCTGCACTGTGTGGGGAATAGTTACTCGGCTGTGATTTTATCCATATTGGCCACTTAATTGCCAGAGAGCAGGTTCACTATCTAATTAAGAATGGCAGCTACATTCTTGAGAGCCAATAAGAGATTATTTAGCTAAGAAGCAGCAACAAGATACCTTTGGCATCGGAATCTAAAAATTCATCCCATGAAATTCATCTTTGGGAGTCAGGGCTGCTCTACGAGTGTATGAAGAAGATGAAAAATAATGAAGAATGTCCATTTAGGGAGAAGCTTTGTATAACGCAAATAAGAATTACACCAACACAGGTCTTCAGCAAGTGCTTTTGTGTGATTTGAGTTAAAGAGAAACATTGTTGGAGGAGGGAGGTTCACACTACTACTGGCCTAAAGCAGTTACCACCAGATGCTAATAATTTAGAAATCTGCACCATTTTTCAGTTTTGATATTTCTTACCTAGATAAGAACCGTCAAACATACTGCATACTCCGGGCATCTATTTTTGCTTCTTTCTCTTCTCAATGCAAAATAACACACTTTCACACAATAACCATAACTTACCAAAATTGGTATCTTTCGCACTTTAAATGTAAAACTAAAAATATTCATATCAGTATTTTACGAACATATTAATTGCAAAAACCTTCACGTTCATTGGTTTTCACTAAAACGTGCTGTCTTTCCAATACAAAAAGTTGGCAATACCATTAAGTTAGCTATCATGTTTCGTACTGCTGCCGTTTTTGATTATTCTTGATTTTACTGGTTGTTATGCTTCCCTCAGAAGCCAAATGTATATTGTATATGGTTTCACTCATAAACCTTGGAGTATGAACTCCCCAGGTGATAACCCAACCTGGGAGTAGGTAGGGGAGGGTGACCCTGCGGGGTGAGGAGCAGTGCAATTGTAGTATTTAGTGGAGTAAATAAACCTAGTTGCTAGCCTATCTACCTGGTGTCGTATGAAGTCCTTACCTTCAATTATCTACTCTTATTGAACATTGAAAGCTGTGTTGACCTGCCATTGTGTTGAATGGTATATCACAGAGGTATTCTCATCACAAACCATTCCCACAAACACTAAGAACTTGCTATTATATACAACCTTTTGTGTCCTCAAGAAATATTCCAGGAATGGAGTCACTGTTATGAGAGAGGAATCAGTCAATTTGCATACAGGAAGGTCGAACAATCACCAGTGACATAAATGACCAAAGCTAATTGCTTTAAACGCAGGATCCAAAGGAATGTGGGCAACAGAAGCATTGAAAGAAGGAAAGATAAAGATAACAATGTGCATTCATACCACAAATATCACATTCTCAGCACATGAAGCACTTCTGTTTAGCTACTGCTTAATGCAGGTAAAGGACAAAAAATTATGAGCATTACTAATCTAACATTATCATCCACACTTTACATGCTATCACTATTAGAATCCGGAACAAAGATTTGAAACTGTGCCCAAGCTGAAATGTGGGCAATGTTGAGGTTTAAAAAAGTGATTTAAAAATTGCACTTAAATTTATATAACAGCAAAGTTGACAATTCCTGTGCCTTAATATTGCTACTGTAACATTTAGAGATTGAGTTATTGGTCTATGACTTCACTAAGCTTGGACATAATTTTTTCATAAAATATTTGTATTAACCTTTTTCGGTTTATAAAGTACAAAAATGGACACAACAGTTTGTTTTAAAAAAACAAGCTAAATTACATAACCCCCCTCGAACCCCCCCCCCCCCCCCCCCACAATTAACATAATTGGTTGCCACACAAAAGGTTGCTGCATAAGATAAAAGATGCATGGCATTAAGGGTAAAGTAGTAGCATGGATAGAGGATTGGTTAATTAATAGAAAGCAAAGAGTTGGGATAAATGGGTGTTACTCTGGTTGGCAGTCAGTGGCTAGTGGTGTCCCTCAGGGATCCGTGTTGGGCCCACAATTGTTCACAATTACATTGATGATTTGGAGTTGGGGACCAAGGGCAATGTGTCCAAGTTTGCAGATGACACTAAGATGAGTGGTAAAGTGAAAAGTGCAGAGGATACTGGAAGTCTGCAGAGGGATTTGGATAGGTTAGTGAATGGGCTCGGGTCTGGCAGATGGAATACATGTTGACAAATGTGAGGTTATCCATTTTGGTAGGAATAACAGCAAACGGGATTATTATTTAAACGATAAATATTAAAGCATGCCGCTGTTCAGAGACTTGGGTGTGCTAGTGCATGAGTCACAGAAGGTTGGTTTACAAGTGCAACAGGTGATTAAGAAGGCAAATGGAATTTTGTCCTTCATTGCTAGAGGGATGGAGTTTAAGACTAGGGAGGTTATGTTGCAATTGTATAAGGTGTTAGTGCGGCCACACCTGGAGTATTGTGTTCAGTTTTGGTCTCCTTACTTGAGAAAAGACGTACTGGCGCTGGAGGGTGTGCAGAGGAGATTCACTAGGTTAATCCCAGAGCTGAAGGGGGGATTATGGAGAGGTTGAGTAGACTGGGACTGTACTCGTTGGAATTTAGAAGGATGAGGGGGGATCTTATAACATTTAAAATTATGAAGGGAATAGATAGGATAGATGCGGGCAGGTTGTTTCCACTGGCGGGTGACAGCAGAACTAGGGGCATAGCCTCAAAATAAGGGGAAGTAGATTTAGAACTGAGTTTAGGAGGAACTTCTTCACCCAAAGGGTTGTGAATCTATGGAATTCCTTGCCCAGTGAAGCAGTTGAGGCTCCTTCATTACATGTTTTTAAGGTAAAGATAGATAGTTTTTTGAAGAATAAAGGGATTAAGGGTTATGGTGTTCGGGCCGGAAAGTGGAGCTGAGTCCACAAAAGATCAGCCATGATCTAATTGAATGGCGGAGCAGGCTCGAGCGGCCAGATGGCCTACTCCTGCTCCTAGTTCTTATGTTCTTATACCATGGACACGGTAGGAACAAGCCCCCCATCCCTGGCTCCCTGGCTCCTGCACCCTCCCTGTTTGCATCTGTCCTATTGCCGTTTGAACCTCCTTCGGACTCAACGGCGCCTCCAGCTCTTCCTGCATTTCCTTCCCTACCTCAGGGAACTCCTCAAAAATATTCTGGACAAAAATATCCAGGGCAGAAACCAGCCTGCTCCCGAGTCCCTGATCTGAATCATCTCCCGAGAGCTGCCTGCTGCCTTAGCTGGTGAGCCAAAAGATGGCTTGCTTTCTCCCCATGTTCATGGGTAACGGCCTAGCAGTATGACAGGCAGGTCAAACTGTATTGCAGCTTCTTCCGAGTTGCCAGGAATTCCGGGGTTGTGTCAACCTAAGGCGTGATTCTCAGGTCTGGCGGAGTACTAGGGCGCGAAACCAATTATCATCACTTAAGCCCCATTTCCATACAATTAACGAGAGCCACCTCATATCTAATGGCCTCCCGTCATTAAGCGGCATCCCCAGCAAGTGCCCATGCTGGCGCCGATTAGTACTCCTAATCGCCACGTGAACCTGGCGGAATGGTTTCTGTGGGGAGCCAATGAGGTAAGTAGCCATCTTTGCTCACAGGCCAAGAGCCCGAGGATGCTGGGCTTCTCATGGGGGGGGGTTAGGGGACCCTCGACTGGGGGTGGGAGGGTGGGGATGCACTGGGGGCAGGCAACCGCTCACAGCACCACTATGACAACCCCTGGATCATGTTTACCCTTTCCTGCGGCAACCCTTGTCCCTGCCTGTCTGCCCCATTGACCACCTATAACCCTACCGAGGCCTCTGGCCATGCGACTGAAGGCTATCGCTGATAGGGAAATGACAATCGCAGCTAAATGAGCACTTCACACAACCCAAGTGAACTCCCGTGGGTGGGCGGGCCATGTACACAGAACATGGAAGAGTACAGCACAGTACAGGCCCTTCAGCCCACGATGTTGTGCCGACCATTTATCCTAATCTAAGATCAACCTAACCTACACCCCTTCAATTTACTGCTGTCCACATGCCTATCCAAGAGTCGCTTAAATGGCCCTAATGACTCTGACTCCACCACCTCTGCTGGCAGTGCATCCCACATACCCACCACTCTGTGTAAAGAACCTACCTCCGACATCTCCCCTATACCTTCCTCCAATTACCTAAAAATTATGTCCCTTCGTGACAGCCATTTCCACCCTGGGGAAAAGTCTCTGGCTATCCATGCCTCTCATCACCTTGTAGGATGGGACAATTGGGCGCGGCCGTTTTGGCGCGGCCGTTTGGACGCAGCCGTTTGGGCGCCATGGGACAATTGGGCGCAGCCAATTTGGCGCGGCCGTTTGGGCGCAGACGACAGAAAACCTTAAATTAGTTCATTTAGTTTAGTTCATTTGGTGATTACGAGCAAGGCTCCTCAAGTACTCAAATTTTCAAATTTAAGAACACTTTCATGTATTCTTTTATCTTTATTGTAAATTAAAAACCTTAAATTAGTTCATTTAGTTAAAAACCTTAAATTAGTTCATTTAGTTAAAAACTAAAGTTAAAAACCTTTAGTTTAGTTCATTTGGTAGTTCATTTAGTTAAAAACTAAAGTTAAAAACCTTTAGTTTAGTTCATTTGGTAATTATGAGCAAGGCTCCTCAAGTACTCGATAGCATCCATGTTTTCAAATTTAAGAACAGTTTCATGTATTTTATCTGCATCTCTATACTTTTTTAGTTTTTGTGGCGGTTCATGGCCGGCTAGTAACCTTTCATAATATGCATCTCTACCTTTCTGTACTTTACGCAGGCCATCAATTAGTTTCCATATGGTGGGATGATGCATGCCAAGTTCATATTTCAATCGACGGTGGGCTGCCTCCGCATTATTGTTTGTGCGGTCTTCCCCGTTTAATGTTCTCTGATAAAGGTTCCAAATCTCAGGGCGAAATAAAGGTGTTCGTCTACCATTTCCTTGTCTGTTCAGACGACCAACATATGTATCTTCAAACCAGTTCAGTAAATCTTGAAGTTCTTGCGGCAGTTGGGTCGCTAAAGCATCCAGATATTCATCGATTTTGTTCAAAGGGACAAAGGCAATGGCAATAATCATTTTAGCTTTAACGCAAAATCTGGATCAGTGTTATACAAACTACGGAACCCCATACTAGCTAGATGTTTTTGCATATTTTGAGCTAAATGAAAAAAACATCCTTTTATTTGAACATCAGGGAATATGTCTTTCATAGCACTGTGCGCAGCTTGTTCATAATCACAGACGATTGAACTGGGTTTCAAGTTGGGTTCGATTTCTTTCAATAATGCGAACATTCTCGTATATGTGGTGCGTTGCTTGTTGGGCAAAAGAGCATAAACCGTAGGAGTAACTCCTCCGTGTTTTTTTACCATAATTACATATATCTGAGAAAAGAGGCTGGGAGCAATACTGAATGTGCCATCTGCAAACCACATATCAGATGTCAATAAGTGCTGTAGCCAGCTCTGTCTTCCGAAGATTAATATCCGGTCGTGACCTGGTCCGCTATCACAAAGTAAAATTTTCTTCCACTCCTGGTTGAGGGACATATATCCTGTAGCATTCTGGCACAATCAATTGTTGTAAATCACTTGGATTGGTGGGGGCGTTCAATACATAATTACGCTTTCTGCTTATCATTCTCCTCAAAGCAGATATATTAGGAATGGCTGGTAGACTAGCTTGGGATATGTCTGTCAAACATTCATTAACAACTACAGTCGGTGCCTCAAGGGTTTCCTGTGCTCTCTTTTTTATTTTAGTTTTCACGAGTGCAACCTCTACTTGTGCAGCAGAAGCATCATGCGAATGGCTGTTCAGCTGCCTCACCACGTTTGCAGCTTTAGTATGGAGACGTGCTTTGCACCGGTTTTTTTGCTCACAACGCCAAAATTTCACTTCGCTGTCACCTTTGCTTGTTTTGTCAAAGACGTAAAGGAATCCGTTATGAACAAATTTTTCTTTACCACGTTTCGTTGATACTGCCTCAGCCATCATATGGGTATGCAATTGGTTTAGTTACAAAATATAAAAAGATGGTGATAGAACGCACCAGCACCCAACTCAACGCACCCGCACCAGCAGCCAACTCAATGAGGCTAATTCACAAATAAAGAAATGTTATTTTGGTGCCAAAACGTCAATAATGCCAATATATACGCCAATATATAAACAGATGGTGATAGAACGCACCAGCACCCAACTCAACGCACCCGCACCAGCCAACTCACCTGAGGCTAATAAAAGAAATGTTATTTTGGCGCCAAAACGTCCGGCGCCAAAACAGCCGGCGCCAAAACGGGTTGGCGCCAAAACGGCCGCGCCAAAACGGCCGCGCCCAAATGGCTGCGCCAAAAAGTATCTAACCCACCTGTACACCTCTATCAAGTCACCTCTCTGCCTTCTCCGTTCCAGTGAGAAAAGCCCTAGCTACCTCAACCTTTCTTCACAAGACATGCCCTCCAGTCCAGGCAGCGTCCTGGTCAATCTCCTCTGTACCCTCTCCAAAGCATCATGAGGCGACCATAACTGGACACAATATTCCAAGTGTGGTCTAACTAGGGTTTATAAAGCTGCAGCAAAACCTCATGTCTCTTAAACTCAATCCCCCTGTTAATGAAAGCCAACACACCATACATCTTCTTAACAACCCTATCAATCTGGGTGGCAACTTTGAGGGATCTATGTATGTGGACCCCAAGATCCCTCTGTTCCTGCACACTTCCAAGAATTCTGCCTTTAACCCTGTATTCAAATTCGACCTTCCAAAATGAATCACTTCACATTTATCAAAGTTGAACTCCATCTGCCACTTCTCAGCCCAGCTCTGCATCCTGTCAATGTCCTGTTGTAACCCGCAACAGCCCTCAACACTATCTACAACACCCCCAACCTTCGTGCCATCGGCAAACTTACTAACCCATCTTTCCACTTCCTCATCCAAGTCATTTATAAAAACCACAAAGAGCAGAGGTCCCAGAACAGATCCTTGCGGGACACCACTGGTCACCGACCTCCAGGCAGAATACTTTCCATCCACTACCACTTGCTATCTTCTTTTGGCCAGCCAATTCTGTATCCAGACAGCCAAATTTCCCTGTATCCCATGCCCCCTAACTTTCTGAATGAGCCGACCATGGGGAACCTTATCAAATGCCTTACTGAAATCCACATCCACTGCCCGACCTTCATCAATGTGTCTCGTCACATCCTCAAAGAATTCAATGAGGCTTGTGAGGCATGACCTGCCCTTCACAAAGCCATGCTGACTATCTTTAATCAAACTATGATTTTCTAAATAATCATAAATCCTCTCTCTCAGATTCCTTTCCAATATTTTGCTCACCACAGACATAAGACTGATGGGTCTGTAATTCCCAGGGATTTCCCTATTCCCTTTCTTGAACAGGGGAACAACATTCGCCTCCCTCCAATCATCCGGTACTACTCCAGTGGAGAGTGAAGTCGCAAAGATCATCACCAACGGCGCAGCAATCTCCTCCCTCGCTTCCCGTAGTAACCTTGGGTATATCCCGTCAGGCCCAGGGACTTATCTATCCTGATGCTTTTCAAAATTTCCAGCACATCCTCCTTCTTAATATCAACCTATTCGAGTCTATTAACCTGGTTCACACTGTTCTCATGAGCAACAAGGTCCCTCTCTCTAGTGAATACTAAGCAAAATGTTCATTTAGGGCCTGCCCTATCTCCTCAGACTCTCGGTACAAGTTCCCTCCACTATCCCTGATCGGCCCTACTCTCACTCTGATCATCCTCTTATTTCTCACATAAGTGTAGAACGCCTTGGGGTTTTCTCTAATCCTTCCCACCAAGGCTTTTTCATGCTCCCTTCTAGCTCTCCTTAGTCCATTTTTGAGTTCATTCCTGGCTACCTTGTAACCCTCCAGAGCCAAGTCAGATCCTTGCTTCCTCAATCTTACGAAAGCTTCCTTCTTCCTCTTGACTAGAAGCTCCACTTCTCTTGTCATCCAAGGCTCCTTCACCTTACCAGTCCTTCCTCGTCTCAGTGGGACAAAACTATCCAGCACTAGCAGCAAGTGCTCCTTAAAAAACCCTCACAGTACTGTTGTGCATTTCCCCAAGAACAATTGTTCCCACTTTATGCTCCTCAGCTCCTGTCTAATAACAGTGTAATTTCCACTCCTCCAATTAAATACCTTCCCATACTGTCTGTTCCTATCCCCCTCCATGCCTATGGTAAAGGTCAAGTTGTGGTCACTGTCACCAAAATGCTCGCCCACCGAGACGTCTGACACCTGGCCTGGTTCGTTGCCGAGCACCAATCCAATATGACCTCCCCCCTAGTCGCCTATCTACATATTGAGTCAGGAATCCTTCCTGTACATACCTAACAAAATCTGCTCCATCCAAACAATTTGCACTAAGGAGGTTCCAGTCAATATTAGGGAAGTTGAAGTCACCCATGACAACAACTCTGTTACTTCTGCACTTTTCCAAGATCTGCCGCCCAATCTGTTCCTCTATCTCTCTGCTGCTATTGGGGGGTCTGTAGAAAACGCCCAATAAAGTGACTGCTCCTTTCTTGTTTCTGACTTCCAGCCATACTGACTCAGTAGACAAACCCTCCTCAACTACCTCCTTTTCTGCAGCTGTGGTGCACTCCCTAATTAACAGTGCCACTCCCCCTCCACTTTTAGATCCCTCCCTATTCTTCAGAAAACATCTAAACCTCGGAACATCTGACAACCATTCCTGCCCCTGTGAAATCCATGTCTCCGTAATGGCCACAACATCGTAGTTCCAAGTACTGATCCATGCTCTATGTTCATATCCCTTATTCCTGACACTCCTTGCATTTTAACAGACACTTTAAACCCATTCCACTGAGTGCAACTTTGGCCTATCAACTGTCTATCCTTCCTCACAGACTTGCTGGATACTATTTCTGCATGTTCAACAGCTACCCTATCCTCTGATCCATAGCTCTGGTTCCCATCCCCCTGTCAAACTAGTTTAAACCCTCCCGAAGAGCTCTAGCAAACCTCCCACCCAGGATATTGGTGCCCCTCTAGTTTAGGTGCAATCGTCCTTCATGTACAGGTCCCACCTTCCCCAGAAGATATCCCAATGATCCACATATCTGACGCTTTCCCTCCTGCACCAGCCCTGTAGCCATGTGTTCAGCTGCACTCGCTCTTTGTTCCTTGCCTCACTTGCACGTGGCACCGGTAGCAATCTTGTGATCACTATTCATCTTGTCCTGCTCTTTAGCTTCCAACCTAACTCCCTAAAATCCCTTTTTAGATCCTCATGTAGCATTTGGGAATTATTGCCTAGGATCCCAATCACACCTTGATGCCTGGACACTGTGCGTGAACACTTCGGGAGGCAACCTGCACACAAAACAGCTAACATCCGAACACCCAGGGGATGGGACACAACTCCGGAGACATGTCCACAGCTGGAGGGTGGGTGACACGGGGAGGGGGAGATGCCTGGGGAGATGGGCCGAACGTTCGGATGACAGCCCGCATTACGGAAGAAAGAGACAGAGGCATCACATTGGTTGTGCACAAAGGTGTTAAATGTGTTTGACACTTTCTCACCCTACTGGTGGTGCTGTCCCCTCCCCCACCCAACCTCCCAACTAACACCCCCCCCCCCCCCCCCCCCCCCCCACACACACCCTCAGTGATCCTCGCTGTGCTTGGCCCTCCTAGTTATACCACTATGTCCCCAGGATGCATATTAGCAATGGAGGCAGCCAGCAACTTACCTCACCCTATGGCCTTCGATACCCCTGGTGGGCGTGCTCTGGGACCTCTGAGGCTGGAGGGGGGGCTATGGTGTTTACTCACTCGTGCTGTCCAGTTTACGTCACTGTCCTTCTACCTGTACTGGACGCCAGTCCTTCTGGTCACACTCTTCAGTGCTCACAGCCACCATCACCTCCTCATCTCAGGCAGCACTGGCTACTTTTTGGCTAACCCTCCTGGACCCTCGGGGGAACAGGACATCCCTCCTGGCCTCCATTGCATCCAATAGCCTCCCCAGGTCAGCGTCCCAAATCTTGGGATTAGTCTCCTTGCCGCCATTGTTTTGAGCTGGCTGGGGTTAGCTGAGCAAGCGCAGCTTAAGTGCTGCTCGACCTTGTGAGCGGGGGGCTGGCAAACACGATCCCAGAGAATTAGCTGGCGAGCCGCCATTTGCGGTGAGAGCCTGTGAGGTCTCGCTAAGTGGACCAATTAACTTGAATAGCATTGCCGGCCTCGCTGGACCGAATGCCGGGAAGCCCGCGGCAATTTCCGCTTGCTACAATACTTCAAAATCTTTCCGGAGAATCGCACTATCTACGGTCTACTTTCAAAGTGTCATCAACTAACCTCTGGTGCTCCTTCCCAGCCTTCCTGTCCCTGTGTGCCTTGTGTGATATAATCTCCCCTCTGATCACTGCCTTCAAAGCCTCCCATTGAATAGAGGGCAAAACCATCCCATTACTGTTGAACTACACATATTCATCTATGGTTCGCGAAACCCGCCTGCAAAGCCCCACATTCACCAATTGCCCCACATCCATCCTGCATCCCACGCAGACCTGGGAAGAATGTGCAACGTCCACACGGACAGTGACCCGGGTCCGCCTTTCGCACTAAATCTACAAAATGCTTTGGTCTGAGGTGACCATAGCTGAGTATTCGCCTTCCTCACACCAGGAAGAAGAAACCCACCTATCACAGAGTAATCTATTATAGAGTACACCTTGTGTACTGGGGATAAGAACTTAAACTCCTTACCTCCAGGGAGCTTAAACTGCCACATGTCTGCTCCCCCTGCCTCCTCCATAAATGCCAACAGCTCCTTCACCACCCCTGAAGGGGCCAAAGACTTTTGCTTAGATCGATCGAGTCAGGGAATCTAAGACACAGTTTAAATCTCCCCCTGGGCGGCACAGTGGTAAGCACTGCTGCTTCACGACGCCGAGGATCTGGGTTCAATGGCGGCCCCGGGTCACTGTCCGTGTAGAGTTTGCACATTCTTCCCATGTCTGCGTGGGTCTCATCCCCACAACCCAAAGATGTGCAGGGTAGGTGGATTGCTAAAATTGCCCCTTAATTGGAAAAAAAGAATTGGGTACATTTAAGTTTATATTAAAAAAAAAATGTAATCTCCCCCTAAAATCAGTTGATGAGTATCTACATCCGGTATTGCCGCCAACAACCGCCTTATAAACGTCACATCATCCCAATTTGGGGCATGTACGCTTACCAAGAACATGACTTTCCCTCCACGTGTTACCATCCTCCCATACCTAGCCTCCCAGACCCCGCATATTCCAGGGGTCCCTCACCCCCCCCACCTTTACCTTTAAATCAGCCATCTCCACCGCAATGAGTAATCTCGTTCTCATTACGAATTCATAGGTCCCAGGCCCACTTATGATGGCACCAGCCCCTTCCAGAGGATGGGACAAAGAAAATCCTCTGGTCACTGATAGCTCTCTGCCACCCGCCCACCCAATAACTCCTCCCCCCATCTTGGGCTCTCAGATTGTCTGCCGCCCCAGCTAACCCCGTCCCCCTGCCCCAGCTAACCCCCCCTCCCCGCCCCACCAAACAAGCAAACAAGACTCATTGAATCTCATCTAACCAGGTCCAACAAACCTTAGCAGCCTTGATGTACTGGTAAATTCAAACTGTGTTTCCCTCCTAGTCAATGTTAAGATTCCTCCAGGGCCACTCCAGGACTCCTTCCTCTGAAAGCTGTGGAAATGGCACCCGTGGCATCTGCCACAGTATCTAATGGAACTGATCCAACTCTGAAGGGACGAACACTTGACATCGCTTCCCCAACAACTTGGAGAACATCGCCGAAAAGTACTCCGTTGGCATCGGGCCCTCCACTCCTTCCAGCATCCCCACTATCCTGAGGTTGTCACCTGGACCTATTTTTTCAGACTTTTGTTCCTGTCTTCCAGAGCGGTATCTCGTCTTCCAGTGAGGCGAGCCGCCCTTCAAGCCGCTACAAGGTTTCCTTCAGTGTTTTGCCTTGCTCCTCCATGACTTTTGCTGCCTTTCCCAACTGTTGTTGGATTCGGCCCAATGCTTCCTCGATGGCAACTTTGAAGGACTCCTTAAGCTCCATGCCTTGCCGACCAAACAACTTGTCCATTTGTTTCCCAAGCTTCTCAAACTCCTGCACCAACACCACAGTCGGCCTGTCTACCGTGATGGGTGCGGACGCGCTTGCCATCTTATCTCCTTGCAATTCCCTCACTGGGCTATCGGCCTGTGGCTCCTTCGACAAAATGTTCGATAAAATTCGCCAGTAATTCTTCACACAGTTCGACAGGCTAGGTTTGACCACTGAAATTCCCCGAATACTAGGTAAAATTGATCGAAAAAGCAGGACTCCGGCGGGAGCGACCTTTTGTGTTACTTGCTCTCACATGACTGATATAACTGGATATAACTGATGACATTGTAACAACCAAGTCTGTAACAAGCTCAATATTGCCAACATTGGATGTGTTGAAAGCCAACTCAAAATACCTTGGAAATTATCTTAACTTTAATAGCATGCAGGTCTGGACTTGGGTTAAATTATCATAGCTTTAAAATATTGAAAGAAAAGTTGCACATAATCTCCAATTAGGTCATGCTGAAGTCAAAGCTGTCATCTTGAACAAGTTTTTAAAAAGGAATGCAATACAAATCGGTGTTGCTGCTGTTCCCCGGAGTTCTCTTCTTTCTTTTCCTATATTTTATCCTTTTATTTTACAGCACCATTGGATCTAGCCTCATCATTTCAAGCCTTCCAGTTAAAACTTGCATTCTTTTACTAAACTCAAAAGAAATGCTGTTTTTCAGTATGCTAGTTTTTATTTCTCATTTCTAGACAGTAGATCCATTTAGAATCTGTGTCAACGTCTCAGGGCGTGATTTAATGGCCGCGTTGCACATAAGCAAGAGGGTGACGAGGTTGTTAGATCGCGGAAGAGGCCAAAACAGAGAACCGCGCCGACTGGCAAAATCAGCAACCCATCGTGGCGAGAAACCAATAATCACCACTTAAGCCAATCTCCATACAATAACGGGAATGACCCCCGATCAAACAGCCTCCCGAGCAAGTGGTCACAGGGGCGTCGACTGATACACCTTTTTAAAGGGTGAAGCTGGCGGAATGGTTGCTGCCGGGACCAGAGGAGGTGAATAGCCATCTTTGCTCCTAGGCAATGAGCCTCACTTTGAATTAGGGGCCTGAGCGGGGAATGCGCAGCTGAGGCCGCACATAGCCCCGTATTTTACAATTGGGAGTTCTGCTCGCCAGAACTTCCCATTGTGGTGAGAGATTGGGATGCCATTTAAAAATGGCTTCCCGATATCCAAGGCCCCCAAAACAATCCCCGACTTCCCCACCAGCCTGAACGCATCATGGGAGGGTCCCCTGGCCCCTCTTCACATGCCCCCAACCCCACACTGGGCAATCCCCCACCCGATTGCGTGCACAAAAATGCCAGCTGGCATCCAGGCAGTGCTACCTTAGCAGTGCCAGCATACCCAAGTACCACCAGCAGTGCCAGGGCACCATCCCGCCAAAGGGCATGCAGCTGGGGGCCTCCGATCCCTAGGGGACACCGACATGTGCCATTCTGCCTGCTGCCCGTTTGTGGGACCAGAACTAAATGGCGCTCACCCGAGGTCCCCGAGATGAAGGGATTGAATCCCAAACCTCGGGAGTCTGCACATTAGAGTAAGGCTTACTGCCTCCCTCTAATATGCAGATTTGCTAAATAGACAATAATTGCCACCCTTGCAACTGACACATTCCTTCCACAGTTGTACAAGACAGGTTTAGAAAGTCTATTTCACCAAAAGGTTGTAAAATTTAAATTCTTGAATAATCAACTTATTTGGTTGATGGAAGCTTTTCAGAAATTTGCAGAGAAATAAATTTTGCTGTGAAAACATGTCAACTCATAGCTTGCTTTCAGCCGGCAATTGTTTAAAAATGCATGTATGGGACTAATAATGACCAGTCAGTGCCACTGTGCTCTGGACACTGAACATGCATGCAAAATATGAGCCAACCTTGAACGATAAGGCAAGGTCAGGTAATTTAAATATTCAGTGCACAGCACACAATTCACTGGAAATATGCTGCCAGCCACCAGAACTTCATAAACGCCTGACGGTCATTCTTAAAGGGAAACAACTTAAGATTTTCAAAAGCTATCATTTACAGTTTCAAGGGCTTTACTGTCTACAAGTTATTAGCAAATAAATACCGTGGGCTGGATTCTCCAATTTTACGGTTAAGTGCCGACGCCGGCATAGGAACTGTGGCGTTTTGCTACGCCAAACCCTCACCGATCCTGGGACCGGTGAGGCGCTAGTAGCCACGCCAGGTTAAACACCCGGCTCCCACGCCAAAAACAGCCATGGAATGGCCGGATCTATGGCCGCGCATATGCATGGTGACGACCTGCAGCGGTCGCGCCATACAACATGGCACCGGTCGTGCGTTGACCCGACCTGACAAATACTGCCCCTCTAGCCGCCCCCCACCAGTCTCCCCAGCCCTCGCGGAAGCCCCCTGTTTTGTTATGCTCTTGACGTAGCATAAGCTGCTTCCTTGATGTGCACTCTGACAAAGGAAGGTTCAGGTGATGCATATCACCACATCCCCCATTTTTCGTGTTACATAATTTCTGTACAGTGTTAAAGAAAATTGAACAAAAACAGGTAGATAAGTGATGCTATGTACAAGTTATGATGACTGTGATGACTATACAATAGTATACAAGACCAAATAACAATGACTTTGAGGATAAGACAATACAAAATAAAAGTTATGAGTCCAATAGTTCAGTAATTAACATGGTTGAGTGTCTTTCTTGTTTGGTTGGTGAGTTGGTGATGTTGATGGTGGCATGGCCTTGTGAACGCCATCAGTGTCCCTGTGCATAAGGAACCAAGAAGTGGTCAAATCACTCTGTTGTCTGATTTGGTGTCCTTCTTTCTTCCGGTGCTTGTGGTAGCGATGTATGCAATCTGTGTCGTCCTGCCATGGTTTGTCATTGTACTGAGCTGAGCAGTAACAGTGTCCCTCATGGGCAGAGTTGTACCATGCCAGACCAGTCGTAGTTCCATTGTTGTTGTTTTTGTAGTGCTTGTTGTCGATATAGTTGCCTTTGGTACGCTTCTCGTTATTGTCTTTGACGTTGTTGTTGAATTGGTTGGTTTTGTTGTCGTGTTTGCTGCGCTCAAGGACCACACTGTGGATAATACAAGTGCTTCACACAGTTACTCGTGTCAGCGTGCTTTGTGGCATCTGCTGTTTCCTTGAGCGTGCCGTCACTGAGTTCGCAGCGCTCCCCGTCCGGAGTCATGTCTGGCTAACTTGAATCAGCTTCGGCTTGTGGATGCTCCCCGTCTGGAGTCTGGTCTGTTTCACCTGAGTCAGTTTTTGCTTGTCGATGCTCCCTATCTGGAGCCCTTTCTGGTTCACCTGTGTCAGCTGAGGTTTCTTCATGCTCCACGTCCGGAGTCAAAACTTTCAGGAATGCATTTGCTTGTGGAGAGGCTCGAGTGAATGAGGTTTGAAGTAACGTGGTGTCACCGGAGTCACCAGTAGTCTCACTGTGATTGTCGAGTGCCTCTGTACACACTAGCTGAGGTCTCTCACAGTGCACGTCTTGTATGGGAAGTGGGATGCCCTCGTCACTTGTCGCACATACAGTGGGTAGAGCCACAGTAGCTTCTTGTCGTTCACTTGAGCTGGGTCAAGTCTTCTTCTGGTGGCTCAAACAATCTGGGTGGACTGTCATAGTCTTTCTGTTGTTCACTTGAGCGTGGCTGACCTGCATCGTCTGCTGCTGGTTGTTCAGGGGAAGTTGCTAGACCCTCATGGTCTTGTTCATGCAAGGACTGCGCTCTGGAGTCTTGCGTTCCTTCCATCGTTGTGGAGGCTTGTGTCACTCGAGTCACTTCTTGAGTGGAGACGTGCAGTTGTCTCGCTATTGAGTCTTTCATTGCTTTCTATGTGGAGGCTGGGACCCTTCGTGGTGCGTGGACCAATCCGTGTGTGGATTCGGGGACTCTTCATGGTACGTGGACCACTCTCTGTGTGGAGTCGGGGACCCTTCGCGGTGTGTGGACCACTCTCTGTGTGGCAGCAGGCCTCTCTCTGTCGGCTTGTACCGCTCTCTGTCTCGTGGCATCAGGCCACAGCATAATCCTGCACTCACGAGTCGGGATGTCATATATGCTGGGCTGAAGATTCCCCAATCCGAAGAACTAGTCGTCGGGGTCGTCAATGTACAACACGTCTAGTTGCGGTTCGGATTTGGTACTGGGGTAGCCACCTCCCAAGGTGAAATCTTCGTCTGACTCATTGTCTTCTATGACCATATCATCACGTTTTGTGTCGGAGTTGGCTTTGGGCTCGCGATGTCCAAAGAAGAATTCAAGGTCTGAATCATAGTCTTCAAGGACTGTATCATCTCTTTGGGCGGTGCTAACTGCTTGTTGCAGGGTTCTGCGGAGGTTACTTTCAGCTACTGGTCGAATTTCAGGCATTGTGCTGTCGCTCCAGGTGAAAGAATCGGGTTTTACGGCTTTAAATTTTTTTCCCGTGTTTTGGGACATTTCCCCTTTATGTGGGCATGGTCCGGGGCCTCTGAAGTCATGACGCGAGTGACGTAGGGTGTAGGAAGCGACTGCGCATGCGCATATCGCTGTTCCTTTACTTGGGCCCTTTTTCAAAATTGCGCATGCACGGCTTCTCGCGCATGCAAAAACGGACCTTCCCGTCCTGTGTGCTCTTCGCGCAACTGCGCATGTGCGGCAACTTTTCCAAGATGGCCGCCAATCAAAACTGTAGATTTCTTCAACGGAAAGCCTACCTTCGCCTCACGGCGACAAAGGAAGGTTCAGACTTGGAGATAGCTTTAACACATTTATTTAAACTGTTAATAATTCTCCTACTTTGATTGGACTCTCCTGTTAATCCTGCTATAGCTACTCAGACTGACGAACCAGTCTGCTACAATCCAGGTGGTGGGTGTGATGTGTTTCAAACCAACCCTGTGTACTCACTGAGTGTCTCCACTGGAAAGAGGAAGATCATGTGTGCTGTGTCCTTTTCTATGTTTTGGTGTAATACCCCCCTGTGGTAGTCACCTCTGTGTATCGTGAATGCCCACTGGTCGTGTCCGATCTTACTGGTCTATTGGGTGAATGTCTGTGTGTCGTGTCTCTGGTGCCCCCTCTAGTGAGTATCTAGTCTACGTGTATTTACATGAACCCCTTGTGTATTGCATATTACCTCCCCCCCCCCCCCCCCCCCCCCCCCCCCCACCCCCGGCCCCCCGGCCCAGCAGCAAGGCTCCCGGCTGACTGTGGTGGGAGCACATTCCGCTCAGACCACGCGTCCCCCGCCTGGTCGGAAACTAGGCCCATCGGGTGCGGAGCATTGAGGAAGGGCCTCCCGAAGACACGCCAATGCCATTCCAACGGCATGCAGCGTGCTATGCGCTGATGTCATTTCAGAGGGGGGCGGAGAATAGAAAACTGGTGTCAAAACAGCACCGCCCCGATTTGGCCATCAGAAGGGATTATCCGCCTAATCGCCGATAACGATATCGGCGTCAGGCAACGGAGAATACCGCCCCACGAGTTGTGACCAAAAGATTATTTATATGGAAAGTCTTCAATTATGCGACCCATTTTGAAAAAGAAGTCCAACTTTAAAAACAAAAGCGAAGCATACTTTCCACGCACTATTTGTTTTAAATTGGTGCTTAAAATCTATGGTGTTGATCACATGTTCCAAGATTCTTTCCAATTTGATTTAAATTTAGGCAAAAAAGGTTAGGTGGGGCTACTGTGTTATGGGGATAGGGTGGAGATGTGGGCTTAAGTGTGGTCTTCTTTCCAAGGGCCTATTCAGACTCGATGGGCTGCATGGTTTCCACACTGTAAATTCGATGATTCTATGAAAAGGAGATCTCTTGGTGTCCTGGGCAATACATACTCCTCAACCAACAACAGTAAATAGATTAACTGGTCATTTATCTCATTGTTGTTTGGAACTTTGTGTGTGAATTGACAACTGCAAATCTTTCTTTCAGGGAGCATCACTGGCAAGGCCAGCACTTGTCACCCATCCCCAATTATCCTTTAACTGAGTGACTTGCTGGAGACCATTTCAGAGAGCAGTTAAGAGTCAACCACTTTGCTGTGGGTCTGGAGTCACATGTAGGCCAGACCAGGTAGGAATGGTATTTTTCTTTCCTAAAGGACATTTGTGAACCAGATGGGTTTTTACAACAACTGATGATAGTTATCATGATCAGCATTACTGAGACAGCTTTATATTCCAAATTTGTTAACTGAATTTAAGTTCCAATTGCTGCTGTGATGCAATTTGAAGCCAGACCATTGACTTGGGTCACTGGATTAGAAGTCCAGTTGCCACCAAGCCACCATCTTCCCCAAATGGCACGATATGGAGAGTCTCTTAGTACTAAAGGATTTTCCAACATTATACGTAACACGTGGGATTTTCCGTGAAACCCAATGCATGTTTCATGGTGCTAGAGGTGGCCCACCATTGGCTGGTGCAGGGATCTTCTGATCCTACCCTTGTCAATGGGGTTTCCTGTTGAATGCACCCCTCATGCCGGGAAACCTGCAGCAAGGGGTGCGCCCTTGGCGAGACCACTTGATCCCACTGGTGCGAATGGCTGGAAAATTCTGACCTCTGTGTACCACAAATTATCACTTAGCCAAATTTTCAAGGTACCTGGGAATAAAGCAAATTGTTACACATTCGATTTTCATTTGTCCAAGATTATTATGCAACTGACCACAATTATGAAACATAGCTACATATAGGTTTCTTACAGAGAGCCTATATTGCTCTCCGCAGAGCAGAGATTAAGAGCTTCTATAGGTTGCAAAGTCATGAAGGGCTTTGATAAGAATTATATATTGCATGATGTGTCATTCTGTACAAGCAAAACACATCCAATAGACTACATGAACCTTGCCATTTACTGGAGATTATTCTCGTGAAACAAAATTTATCATTTAGGTGGAATCAATTGGTTCACAGGAAATGATAAGGAAATAGTGTTTCCCGGATGTTTTTCCATGACAATTCTCCGAGTTGCTTTCATTCTATTGTGAGTGTCGCAGTTACTGGATTTTGGAAGGGTTTGAACCCGCATGAAACCTACAGGGTTGGACCAATTAGTCTCCCCATAAGTCGTGTTGAGTTCTGAGCTTCCCTGCTGAGGGGCTCCCCATCGGCGGAGCCATAGACACGATGTATAAAAGATCGATCCGAGTGGTAACCAATCAGAGAAGTCCCGACTGGGACCGGTGTACAACATGTCAATAGTTTCTTCTTTCTTTTGAAAATATATTTATTGAGCTTTTAACATTTTATATCACAAATTCACAGGGCTAAACAAGACCAACAACTATACCAACAAAAGAAGTTCTGTCCGATAACTGTAACAATTGCCCCCCTTAACAAAAATACTTCTGTTGCAGACTTTGCATTGCCAGACATGGCCAAAACACATCTTTACAATGGTTTATGTACATTGTGGTTCAGGCATTAATTTGCCAGCAAACCGGTCCCATGTAGTTTTCCTCCCTTCTGCCAGTATTGGTGTCAACCTGGTGAAGCTACAATACAGGACTACAGGCATGCCAAACAGTGGAAGCAGCATGTGGGCATTGCTGGCTAGGCCAGCATTCATTCCCCATCCTTAATTGTGCTTTTATAAGATACTTTAAGAGTCAACCATATTTCTGTGGATCTGCCAGACCAGTGAAGGACAGCAGATTTCCTTCTTTAAAAGACATTAGTGATACAGATAGGTTTTTATGACAATCAATGATAGCTTCGTGGTTATCATTAGACATTTCAGATTTTTACAGAATTCAAAGTTCACTACCTCCCATGATGGGATTCGAACTCTGGTCTCTGGGTTACCTAGTCCAGTGACAGTACCACTATGCCACAGCCTGCCAAACCAATTGTCAGTGGTGGTGGCCAATTAAACAACCAACAGGAGGAGACTACTCCACAAATTATCAAATCCAACACAAACAATTTCTGGAGTCCCTCAAGGAAGTATCTTAGGGGATCTTTTATTTGTGGTTTATATGAATGAGATTGATGGCCAGATTCAGCATAGTACAGTTTAGAAATATGCGGATGACATTAAAATTTATTTGGGTGTTTAGAAAAATAATTCAAGGCTCTGGAACCCAATTCCCCAGAATGAACTCTCTACTATGGTGCAGTGGTCCAAGGAGTGGCAACTTACCTTTAATGTGCAAACTGTTCAGTTTTCCATTTTGGCCAGAATAATCCCAATTCACAGTACCATATTGATGGGCAGCCTTTAGCACATTCAACCATTGGAAAGGATTTGGGTGTGATTATTCCAAATAATTTGAAGTTTAATGAAGCATGTGGCTCAGGCAGTATAGTGGATAGAAAATGTTTTACATGTGCTGAATTCATCTTTCTGAGTCGGGATGTTAAACTCTATAAGCAGCTGGTATGCCCACATCTGGAGTATGCATTCACTGTTTGGAATCCACACTTTCGTAGAGATTTTACAGTTTATAGAGAGAATGCAAAGATATGTTACCAGGAAAATAGAAGGCATGAGGGGAATCATTTATGACGCGCGTTTAAGAATTCTTGGATAACAATCTTCTGAGAAGATTCGTTTTTGATTTAGTTGAAGTTTATATATAAAAATTGTACGTGGTCTTACTACCTCTATGCTGGAAAAGTCTTTACTTATAGTATTTTATAATATTTTGCTTGGTCGCCAGTCTAAAGTACAGAAACTTGGGTCGTCTTGATATTCGTAATTTTTTTCCCCCACATAGAATTGTTGATACTATATATGAAATGCCTTGAATAAAAATATTTTAAAAAAATTGTTGAGATTTGGAATTCTTGGTCTGATTTTGTTGTGAATGCCGAAAATGTGACTTTCAGAAGATTTGTTAGAAACATAGTATGGTTTCTATGAATGGTTGTCTGATGTTGTTGTTGATCTACATGTTTTTATTGTGCCTATATGTTTTGAACTGTATGGCAATGTAAATAAATAAATAAATATCTACTTCCTCAATGATAGGAAGCCCAGCACATCAGTATAAGGCATGGCTGAAGTATTTGTAGCTATTTTCAGCCAGAATCGCCAGGTGGATGATCCATCTGGGTTTCCTCCCGAGGTCCCCAGCACCACAGATGCCAACCTTCAGCCAATTCAACTTACTCCACGTCATGTTAAGAAATGGCTGAATACACTGATTACTGTGAAAACTATGGGGCCTGACAATATTCTGGAAATAGTAAAGACTTATGCTTCAGAAATAGCCATGCTCCTAGAAAAACTGTTCCAGTACAGCTACAACACTGGCATCTAGCCGGCAGCGTGGAAACTTCCCCGGTATGTCCTGTCCACAACTGGCAGGATAAATCCAACCTGGCCAATTACAGCCCCATCAGCCAACATCCAAACACCAGCCAAGTGAAGGAAGGTGTTATCGACAGTGCTATCAAGTGTCACTTACTCAGCAATATCCCGCTCACTGACATTCAGTTCCTGTTCCGCATGGGCCACTCAGCTCCAACAACACTCGGGAAGCTCGATATCATCCAGGACAAATCAGCACGCTTGACTGGCTTTCCATCCACCACCTTAAATATCAACTCCCTCCAGCATTGAAACATGGCAGCAGTGTGTGCCATCTACAAGATGCACGGTATCAACTCACCAAGGTTTCTTCAACAGCACCTTCCAAACAAACAATATCTACCACCTAGATTAGAAGGACAAGTGCAACACCACAACCTCAAACTTCCCCTTCAAGATGCAAGCGATCCTGACTTGGAACTATATTGTTGTTTCTTCACTGCCGCTGAGTCAAAACCCTGGAACTCCGTTCCCAAAAGCACTGTACCTACACTATCTGGACTGCAGCAGTTGAAGAAGGTGGCTCACCACTACCCTCTCAAGGGCACTAAGGGGAAGGGAAATAAGTCAGCGTCACCCACATCCCATGAACTAACAAATGAAAAAAATAAATAGCTGGTTGGTAAAGGATAATAGAACTGTAACAAGCTCAGAGGGTTCAGAAGCAGCAATGGAAATCTGGACTGGTGCTGTTTACAAAAAACATGAGGAAGCTCTAGAACAATTTATGAGTCCTTGCTTCTGTTTGTTAATAGCTGCAACATTAAACATGTTGCGATACAGACCAAATGGATTAGGTATCCACTGGATTAACAAAGGGAGATTAGATAAATAGACTCACTTTTATTGTCAATATAATGTGAAACCATTTAAGTAGTAAAAGTATTTAGGATGTACAACCCGACAAGTGGAAATTCAAGTAATTGGTTTCTAAGTAATACTGAACCTCTATAAACTATTGGCTAGCTCACAGTTAAAATATTTCGTCCGGTTTTGCGTCTTATATTCTTAATAATGTCAAGAAATGCATGCAGAAGAGATTGATGAAGATAATACCGAAGATGAAAGGCAAAAGAAAATTACGTTTACTTAATGGAACAAAGGTTCAGAGGTGAGATGATGGTAATAAATGTGGAGCTGGGGGAATAAAAAAAATCTTTAGTGGTCTTTAGTGATACTGGTAAATTTTTTTTTTTTAAAAACAGTGGCAGAATTCTCTGGTCGCTGATGGCAAAATCACGTTCGGCGATTGGCTGGAGAATCCCCATTTGCGCTGAAATCGGGGACAGCAGTGCTTTTGCTATGCTCCGCCTCCTCAGAAACGGCATACTCTGGGAGTACGCCACGTGCCGTATGGACGTCACCCGAGGCACTCCCCCGTGCTCCGCCCCTGGTGCGGAACACTTACGGTATTTTTTTTGTGGATCCCGCCTGGCGGCTGCGGACTGAGTCCAGCACCGCCACAGTCGGGGGGGGGGGGGGGGGGGGGGGGGGGGGGGGGGGGGGCGGTTGGAACCGTTCCGCGGGCAGGGGGGGCTTTGGTGAGAGCTGAGGGCACTGGTGGGGGGTGGTCCTGGGCTGGCGAGGCTGGCTACAGGGGGACATTATTTGGCAGGCTGCATCTGCATGCAGCTGCCGCCATGCTGCACTGTGCAGCCGCCACCGTACGCAACCGCGGCCACAATTCACCAGCCTTATCTGCAGGTAAAGCCGGCTTTACGCTGCGCGGCTGCTACCCCCCCCCCCCCCGGCACCGGATGGAGGATCAGTGCAGCTGTTGCACCTTTTTTTCTGGCCTAAAACGCCACTGTTCCTACGCCGGCATCAGCACTTAAGTCTGGAAATCAGAGAATCCAGCCCAGTCCCTTTGTGTATTTGGCTCTTTTAGAGTTTGATACAGGTAAGAGGGGCTGAATGGTCTTTTGTACTTTAAAAGTTATTCTTTCATGGTGTCACATGCTACAAAAACAAAATTAAGGTATTTGAAGTAAGAAAACAACAACATACAGATTTGCTATGAAAAAATATAAAGAAAAGTCCAAGACACACAATCTAGAAAGAAAGCAGTTGACGGTGGGAACCACTTCGAGCTTAGTCAGTCCACTGACAATCATTATTATAGTAATCGAGAAGCGAAACAGAGATCTTGGGTTAGATCCCACCAAAATCCCGAAAGTTCTAAACCCATTTAAATACATCTGGTACCTTGCGAACTAAGTAATATCAGAAAAATGAGCAAATAGTTATTAAAAACCAAACTGGTTCGCTAATGTCCTTCAGGGGAAGGATTATGGCACCCCAATTCAGTTCCACAGTACATGGTTTACTCCCGCAAGGTAACTAGGGTTGGTTAACAATTACTAGTCCACCAGTGTCACCCACATCTTACCAATATAACCCAAGAACCAAATTTTCCACAACCTTATACCGTATAATGGAATGGTCTGAATTTTCAATGCATTCACCGTATCCAGCTCAACTGTAAGCTGGGGCTCATGAATATGCACTGAATTCAATATAGAGACTCCTTGTATACTTATCCCAACATGTCGAGTTTAAAGAGAAGTCAATGATTACATAAATAAATGCCTCTTGAGCCTCATGTTTTTTGTGCCAGCTACTCTTCTGTTCACTCAATAAATGGACATTTAAAATCTTTTGTTACAATTACCTTCTTTTCATTTGCTATTTCACTGACCTGGCTATCAAACTATTGATTTAACCTCTCATTGATTTGTTGCTCTGCCACACAGAACTGACAACAAATCTGGTCTGCACCTCTTTCCCCATTATTTACTCCATTTATGCCAACAGTTGCAAAGATACTGCTGTTACTATATCAGAACTTGTAATTAATCAAAAGTTCTAAAACAATGCCAACTAATAGATGTTCCCTTCAGACCCAATCTCCAAACCCAAGTAATTATTCAATCAGGGTCATCAGTTCAAGATTTTCAAAACATAGAATTTACAGTGCAGAAGGAGGCCATTCGGCCCATCGGGTCTGCACCAGCCCTTGGAAAGAGCACCCTACTTAAGCCCACACCTCCACCCTATCCCTGTAACCCAGTAACCCCACCTAAACTTTTTTGGACACTAAGGGCAATTTATCAAGGCCAATCCACCTAACCCGCACATCTTTGGACAGTGGGAGGAAACCGGAGCACCCGGAAGAAACCCATGCACACACGGGGAGAATGTGCAGACTCCACACAGACAGTGACCCAAGCCGGCAATCGAACCTGGGACCCTGGAGCTGTGATGCAATCGTGCTAACCACTGTGCTACCGTGCTGTAAAAACAACGCAATAGGATCAGGAGTAGGCCATTAAGCCACTTGAGCCTGTTCCATCAAACAAAATGAAATGAAATGAAAATCGCTTATTGTCACAAGTACACTTCAAATGAAGTTACTGTGAAAAGCCCCTGGAAATGATCATGATTGATCTGATAATAGCCGTAACTCCACTTTCTTGCCTGCACCCCACAATCCTTCACTCCCTTGTCAATCAAAAATATATCTAACTCTTCGTTGAAAATATATAATGGCCCAGCCTCCAATGTTCACCAGGGAATAGAATTCCAAACACTAAAGGCCCTCAAGAGAGAAAACAAATTCTCCTCATCTCAGTCTTAAACGGGAGACTCCTTACTTTGAAACACCTTAAAATAATGGCCAGCATTCCATTTGCCTTCCTAATTACTTCTTGTACCTGCATGCTAACCTTTTGTTTACAAGGAAACTCTGGTCCCTCTGCACTGCAGCATTCTGAAGTCTCTATCCATTTAAATAATGTTTTATTGTTCTGTTCAACTTCACATTTGCCACATTGCAAGCCATCTGTCAAACCTTTGCCTCTCATTTAACCTATCAATATCCTTTTGCTGACTCTGTATTCTCCTCGCAAATTGCTTTCCGACCCACCTTCAGCAGATTTGGCTATAATACAGTATGTCCCTTCATCTAAGTCATTGGTCTGAATCTTCCCACTGGAGCTCTGCATTTCTGGGTGGGACCTTGAATCACAGTATCTCCAGAAATGTGGGGGTTGGGGGAGATAGCAGTCAGATGGTGGTGTCCAGTCAGGAGAGTTGCAGAGTCAGGGGTTGAGCAGGTGGTGAAGGCTAATCAGGTCATGTTGGGGGGTGAGATGGGAAGGGGGAGGGGGGATCAATTGTAGAGTTACCGAGGAGCTAGATGAGGATTTATTTTATCTAACATTTCCTTGGTAATTATCTAGATACGTAAGTAAGAACTGTCCAAATTCTAACTAGTTGGGGATTCGGAGAGTCCTGAGGAAGTTCAAACTTCTTCAGAATTCCGACTGAGACATTGCATTAGAACTTCTAAGTGGTACCGTTGCACATCTTCCGGGGTATGTCCGGTCTTTGACCATCCTAAAAATGATCCGTTATTCAGATTCTCAGGGCACGATTTAACAGAAAAAACAAACAGCGGGCGCGATCTACGCGAATGGGGACAGGGTCCCAAAGCACAAAATTAGCCAGGTGTTTCTGGGCGCTTGGGATGCTGAGAAACACCCCACTATCTAATGCCCATCCGGGTAGATTGGAAACCTCAGTGGGGAACTCCACAACGAGGCCACACTTAGCCGGAACTCTCAGTGCAGCGAAAAATTAGGACACCGTTTTTAAATGCTGCCCAGAGTCCCGATTTGGGCGCGTATAGCATTTCTTGTGGCATTCCAATAATTACAGTTTGTCATCCTGAAAATGATCCATTTATTCCATTCTCTGGCTGCAATTTAACAAAAAAAAACTAGAGTCCCATTTTGGGTGCACTTTGCAGGGTGTTTATCTTGGCACTAATGACCCCACTATCTAACAGGACTCTGGCGTTTTACTGGCCTTTGAGGTAAAGGCCCCACCAAGACCGCAACCTAATTTCCTGTACTAAAGAGGTCGGGCGCCATTTTTAAATGCCGCTCCACTGCCCCAACTTACATCCAAGGGGTCCTCGACACCCAGGGTGGTACTGCTAGGGTGACAGTACCAGGATATTACCTTGCCCACAACCCAACCACCCTGGAGCCTCTAATGGCCTGGGAGATCCTTCAGGTGCCTTAATGCCTGGTCCACGTTTGGGCAGACCAGTGCCAAATTGCACCATGGCAAGGTCTCCCAGGTATGGCTGTTACTTCCCAGGCCTCAGGAGACTCCAGCTTAGACATATTTAAATTAGCCATCTTGCTAGATGTCAAGAGGCGTTCCGAACATCGTGAATCTTGCAAGAGGCTTCTCATGAGATTAAATGGCCTCGTTGCCCTATTCAGGGCGACGAGGCCATCACATCGCACCATTGGTTTCCTTTTAGCAAATCCTCTATCTTGCTAATATGTCATCCCCAAAAGTAGGGGCTCCTCCAATCTTTGTGTAATGTTATGTCTTTTGGAAATCCAAATATACAACATCAGCTGGTTCCCCTTTACCCACCCTGCTTGTTACACCTTCAAAGAACTCTAATAAATTTGTTAAACTCAATTTCCCTTCCTCAAAACAATGTTGACTCTGCCTGATTGTGTTGTGATTTTCTAAATGTCCTGCAAATACCTCTTGATAATAGATTCTAGCATTTTTCCAATGACAGACATTAGACTAATTGGCTAGTAGTTACATGCTTTCCGTCTCTCTCTCCTTTGTTGAACACGTGTTACATTTACAGTTTTTCAATTAACTGAGACCTTTACAATAGGGAATTTTGGAAGATTACAACCAATGCATCCAGCATCTCTGCAGCCATTAACTTTTAACACCCCAGACTCAGGCTATTCGGTGCAGGGGATTTGTCAGCCTTTCATTCCATTGACATTCCTCTTACTTTTAATCTAATGATAGTGATTGATTTAAGTTGTTCCCATTTGCATCTTATTTTTTTTTTAATTATTCAATGTTTTTTGTGACTTTCACTGGGAAGATGGATACAAAATACTTGTTCCAAGCTTCCGCTATTTCCTCATTTACCATTATTAATTCTCCAGTCTTACCCTATTTTTTGTCATCCTTTGGTGGTTTCTTAAATGTTCACAATCTTCTGGCCTACTGTTTAACTTCACAGTATTTTTTGCCTTTGTTTTCAATTTGATAGCACCCT
Organism: Scyliorhinus canicula; assembly: GCF_902713615.1. Taxonomy (NCBI): domain Eukaryota; kingdom Metazoa; phylum Chordata; class Chondrichthyes; order Carcharhiniformes; family Scyliorhinidae; genus Scyliorhinus; species Scyliorhinus canicula. The sequence goes on along the minus strand of NC_052159.1, from coordinate 47,728,183 downwards.
TAACTTCCTTAGTTAGTCATAGATGGTGAATTATTCTGGTAAAGCCTTTCTTCCTCGCTGAAGTATATCTTTGTTGGGAATTGTGAAATACCTTCTTAATGTCTGCCACTGACCTCTGCTGTCTTAAATGTTATGCTCCATAGATGCTGCTTGATTTCTGATTCTTGTAGCATCTACTCATGTTATGAGAAGAAAGTGAGTATGGGTCCAGGCTGAGTGGCATCCAGTTGGATGGACAGAAGCAGAAACATAACAGATCGATTCTGCCCATTTACATCTTGTGCCAATGGCTAGAGCTGCGAATGAGTTGGGTGAGAGGAAAACAGGGACAATGGAAAGAATTTTACCAGGTCTCTGGAGGCAGATGTGGAGGCCAAAAGCAGAAATAGACAAAATGCACCTGGCCAATTCGCCGACATGTTTCCACTTATGGTCTCTTTTCCCAGGGGCAGGCTGAGCGTGATGTTGGCAACCCGCACCTCAGCAGCAGGAAGCCAGCTAATGTTATTTAGGATGTAACAAACAGGAATTTCCTGAGAGTAGTGGCAATTTACCAGCATTCATGGGATTCCCACCATGTCTGCAGGTCATCAACTCATAGGAGGAGAGGACACAGCTGGGGTTGGAGCACATGACATCAAAATGCAAACTAAAAAATGAAAAATTACAAAGCCTGTGATCATCCACAGGCAGAGGCTTATAACTTCATTTTATCTACGAGAGACTGCAGTGACAAAAAGGGCTAAAGTGAGAAGTGGTTGTCATGGCCTTCTGCCATTTTGCAGCTCCATTTTGTCCAGTCTCCTCCTGCCCCATTCACATTAGCAGCAGTCGTACTGGGCACACAATGAATGAAGGCTTCTGGTCCAACAACTATATTCACTGAGTCACCCTCCAGCCACATGCCATCCGAATTGGATGGCGATCCTGGAGGCACTTTCTTAATTGGACTTCTCCTTGGAAGATCGTAACAGCAGTCCTGCTACTGTGGTGAGCGGGTTGGTTACCCAATAATGGCCCCTCCTTCAAGAGGAAAATTAAATTGGGAAAATTGTGTGGAACTGTCTCAAGAGGATACATGTAGATGGAAGTCAAGAAGAATACAGGATAGGAATGAGGCATGGGACAAAAGTAGCTAACTACTGGGGTGGGAGCTGGATAAGAAATCTATGTACTGTAGCTTTGGGCCACATGGTTCTCCAAAAAACCTAGTTAATATGAATAAAGAACAAAGAACAAAGAAAAGTACAGCACAGGAACAGGCCCTTCGCCCTCCAAGCTTGCGCCGACTAAAATCTTCTACACTTCCGGGGTCCATACCCTAAGGGGCTGGTTTAGCACACTGGGCTATATCGCTGGCTTTTAAAGCACACCAAGGCAGGCCAGCAGCACGGTTCAATTCCCATACCAGCCTTCCCGAACAGGCGCCGGAATGTGGCGACTAGGGGCTTTTCACAGTAACTTCATTGAAGCCTACTCGTGACAATAAGCGATTTTCATTTAATTTCATTTTTTCATTTTCTATTCCCATCCTCTTTGTGTATTTGTCAAGATGCCCCTTAAACATCACTATCGTCCCTGCTTCCACCACCCCCTCTGGCAGCGAGTTCCAGGCACCCACTACCCTCTGTGTAAAAAAACTTACCTCGTAGATCTCCTCCAAACCTTGCCCCTCGCACCTTAAACCTATGCCCCCTAATAATTGACCCCTCTACACTGGTAAAAGGTCTCTGACTATCCACTCTGTCTATGCCCCTCATAATCTTGTAGACCTCTATCAGGTCGCCCCTCAACCTCCTTCGTTCCAGTGAGAACAAACCAAGTTTATTCAACCTCTCCTCATAGCTAATGCCCTCCATACCGTGCAGCACAGTAGCATGGTGGTTAGCATAAATGCTTCACAGCTCCAGGGTCCCAGGTTCGATTCCCGGCTGGGTCACTGTCTGTGCGGAGTCTGCACGTCCTCCCCGTGTGTGCGTGGGTTTCCTCCGGGTGCTCCGGTTTCCTCCCACAGTCCAAAGATGTGCGGGTTAGGTGGATTGGCCATGCTAAATTGCCCGTAGTGTCCTAAAAAGTAAGGTTAAGGGGGGGGTTGTTGGGTTACGGGTATAGGGTGGATACGTGGGTTTGAGTAGGGTGATCATTGCTCGGCACAATATCGAGGGCCGAAGGGCCTGTTCTGTGCTGTACCGTTCTATGTTCTATGTTCTATACCAGGCAACATCCTGGTAAATCTCTTTGGCACCCTCTCTAAAGCCTCCACATCCTTCTGGTAATGTGGTGACCAGAATTGAACCCTATACTCCAAGTGTGGCCTAACTAAGGTTCTACACAGCTGCAACATGACTTGCCAAATTTCATACTCAATGCCCCGGCCAATGAAGGCAAGCATGCCGTATGCCTTCTTGACTACCTTCTCCACCTATGTTGCCCCTTTCAGTGACCTGTGGACCTGTACACCAAGATCTCTCTGACTGTCAATACTCTTGAGGGTTCTACTATTCACTGTATATTCCCTACCTGCATTAGACCTTTCAAAATGCATTACCTCACATTTGTTCAGATTAAACTCCATCTGCCATTTCGCCGTCCAAGTCTCCAAACGATCTAAATCCTGTTGTATCCTCATCGCTATCTGCAATTTCACCAACCATTGTGTCGTCCGCAAACTTACTAATCAGACCAGTTACATTTTCCTCCAAATCATTTATATATACTACGAACAGCAAAGGTCCCAGCACTGATAATAAGAGTAGTTGTATCATAATTGGGTGGCTGTTATAGCCCGCACGAGACATATGGGGATGGACCAATTAGCCTCCCCGTGAGCCTTGTGGAATAAGAGCTTCCACACTGAGGGGCAGGAACCCATCAGCAGAGTACTGGACTCATAAAAGCCAGCCCAAACGAGAGCCGAACAGAGATGTCCTGGCTGGGACTTGAGTGTAGCATGTATCATGTACTTAAGCTTTGCTTTGCAATAAAATAAGTTTCTTTACGTCTCTCGTTTTGGACTTCTCTGTGGCCAATAAAGTGGCATAGTGGGAACATCACTCGACTAGTAAATGAGGAGACCAGGCTAATGCTCTGGGGCTACGCTCTCAAATCCAACCACATCAGCTTGTGGAATTTAAATTTAAAGAATTAATTAATAAATCTCAAATTCATAGCTGGTCTCAGTAATGGTGACCATAAAACTATCATCACTTGTCATAAAAGCCCATCTGGTTCACCAGTGCTGTGGCCACTTTGGGAAGGAAGTCTGCCATCTTTATCCGGTCTGGTCTACATGTGACTCGAGTGCCATTTTGCTCTGAGTGCTGGGAGTTAAGGTAATTGTTTGGGGAAGTGGAGATTTAAAAAGAGCGGGAGTTGAGAGGGACACCTCTGGGCAGCGGGCCGAGTTTGAAAAACAACCCAGGAGTGACACGACAGGAAAACAGTAAGTTAATTGGCTGGTAAGTAACTGCTAATTTCTGCTACCTATTCTAAATTGCTTTCACATTGAAGGTAAAAAGGGAAATATTTTATAGTTTGAAAGACTAAGAACCAGCTGGTAATTTAAAATAAAAAAATTGAAAACTAATTTAATAAAACAAAGTTGCAAGGCCAGGCGATGTGTTGTACACCTGCCTGATGTGGAAGCTGGTGGATCTCATGGCGGTTCCTGGTGAACACATCTGCAGCAAGTGTTCGTTGCTTGAGGAACTTGGGTTCAAAGTTGATGAGCTGGAGTCTGAGCTTCGGATGCTGTGACACATCAGGGAGGGGGAAGCGTTACCTGGATGCTGTGCTTCAGGAGGCAGCCACACCCCTTAGATTAACAGGAAGGTTAAGGTAACACGGTGGCGCAGTGGTTAACACTGCTGCCTCTCGGCGTTGAGGTCCCGGGTTCAATCCCGGCTCTGGGTCACTGTCCGTGTGGAGTTTGCACATTCTCCCCGTGTTTGCGTGGGTTTCGCCCCCACAACCCAAAGGTGCGCAGGATAGGTGAATTGGCCACACTAAATTGCCCCTTAATTGGAAAAAATTAATTGTGTACTCTAAATTTATATTTTTTAAAAAAAGATCAACAGGAGGGTTGTGACTATGAGTGAGATAGTTAGAGGGATTCAGGAGGTAGGGTTGCAGGAGCCTCAGCCCTTTCCAACAGGTTCGAGAGTCTTGCTCCCTGTGTGGATCAGAGGGGGGACTGTGGGGAGGATGAGCAAACTGACCACAGCACCATGGTACAAGGAACCATTCAAGTGGGGGAAAGAGAGAAAGAAAATGTCGTCATAATCGGGGATAGAATAGGGGAGGAGGTTAATAAAGTTTCCAGAACAAGTAATAGAACAGAGAGTATGGAATGCATCAGGAATCCAACTTCAGGCATAACAGATAAGGGGACAACTATGAGAAGGCAGGTGGTCAACATATGACTGAGAGTGTTGTATCTAAATGCATACAGTATACAAAACAAGGTAAATGAGCTTGCAGCGCACATTGACAGTGGCAGGTACAATGCTGTGGCGATCACAGAGATGCGGCTGCAAGGGGATCAAGGTTGGGACCCAAATATACAAGAATATGTGTCTTATGGAAAGGACCAGCAGATGGGCAGAGAGAGCGGGGTTTTCTTGTTCGTAAGAAATGAAACTAAATTGATTGCAAGAAGTGATGTAGAGTTGGAAGGCATAGAATCCGTGTGGGTAGAGTTGAGGAATTGTAAAGGAAAAAATACCCTGATGGGAGTTATGTACAGCCCCACTAGTAGTAGTCAGGATGTGGGGTAGAAAATAAATCAGGAGATAGAAAAGGCATACAAGAAAGGCAAAATTATAATAATCATGGGAGAGTGACTTCACTATGCAGGTGGATTGGGAAATCAGGTTGATAGGTTGGAAAAATCTCATTTGGTGATGTGTAATGAGGAAAATTGATTAGGCAACTTCAGGTGAAGGAATCCTCATTGGGCAGTGACCACAATATGATAGAACAACCAAGACGGCACAAACTGAATCAGAACAATTATGTAGACTAATCAAAGTCAAGAAGAAATCACAACCGCATGTAAGCTGCATGGAATTTTGCAAGATGTTTGATTTGATTTATTCTCAAATGAAATATCAGGAAGGCCAAAGTCATAAACTAATTTTCGAGCCATCTGTATGCAACCTCATTGTCCTACTTGTCTGCATGCTAATTTGCATTATCCTGCTCATCCAGCACCCATGTACTTGATGACCGACACCAACTCCCAGCTCACCAACATTGCAAGTTTAAAATTCTGATCCTAGTGTTCAATTTGTCTGTGGCCTTACTCGTTCATAACTCTATAGCCTCCGCCAGCCCTTCAACTCAAGAACTCTGCATTTCTCCAAAATCTGGCTCTTATGCTTGCATCATCTTAACATTGGCAGATGTCATCTCAATCTAAAGGTCTGGAGTTTCCTCTCTAAACCTCACCAAATCCTTCCCACTTTCTCCTCCTTTGTGATCCTCCTTAAACCTACCTCTTTGATTAAACTTTTAACTACCCCTCATAATAACACTTCTTTGAGCCGTGGTGTCAGTTTATGTCTATTTACCTTGTGACATTTTCCCAAGTTACATAAATGCAAGCTGTTGTTATTAAAGCAGCCACCTTTTTTGTTGTTTAGGACAGTTGGGGAGGGAGACCTTGAGAGGAAAGGCTGCGAAGAAAGAAGAGGGGAAAGGGAATAAAAACGAATGAGAAAGAATGGGTAGCACAGTGGTTAGCACAGTTGCTTCACACCTGGCTTGGGTCACTGCCTGTGCGGAGTCTGCACGTTCTCCCTGTGTCTGTTTAGGTTTCCTCTGGGCGCTCCGGTTTCCTCCATAAGTCCCAAAAGATGTGCTAGTTAGGTGAATTGGACATTCTGAATTCTCCCTCTGTGTACCCGAACAGGTGCCGGTGTGTGACAACTAGGGGATTGTCACAGTAACTTCATTGCAGTGTTAGTGTAAGCCTACTTGTGACACTAATAATAATCATTCTTATTATGAAGAAGCAAAATATATACAAACAGACAAGGAAGAATGAATATCCTGTAATCCAGGTCTACAAAATGATCATTATTGTTATTAGGGGCTGGTTTAGCAGAGTGGGCTAAATAGCTGGCTTGTAATGCAGAACAATGCCAGCAGCACGGGTTCAATACCCATACTGGTCTTCCCGAGCAGGCTCCGGAATGTGGCGACAAGGGGCTTTTCATAGTAACATCATTGAAGCCTACTTGTAACAATAAGCGATTATTATTATCAGCAAGGTTTTCTACTGTTTTCTGGGATCAACCATTTGCAATTGCTATTACAAGTTGAAATCATTCTTAATACGCAAAGTATATTTAATCACACAAACTTTTATTTTTCATGCTTACACGGAAATTAAAAACTGCAATTCCTTTACACCAATCAATTTTCAGCTCACTTGTAACCCACTTATCTTCAGCTTTCCAAGAAGCACCCTCCCAATTTTAAACTTAAAATTATCGAGAAATAGTTCAGAAGCTAATCTGGCAGTGATAGTAATCAACATATTGGGAGTCTGACCAGATTCTACAGTGACCATTGACTGATTGTCTGCTTTACTAGATCAGTTTTGTTTCATCCTAATTAACCCTTTGAAATAAAATGCTGTCAATAACCACAGGTAAATTCAACAGCTAAAATTAGCTATAGATAGAATTTCTTCCTAAAATAATGTATTCTTCTTTAGAACAAAATATTATTTGTACAACACTTATCTAAATTGATGGGTAAACAAAGTCATATAATGCTCAGTGTATTTATGTCTGAAGTAATGTGCACTGCATTATTTTAAATCTCTTTTTGACTGAAAGAATGTCAACGTTTAATGAATTGGATGTCACATTGAAAAATGTAAAACAATACAAAGTGGCAGGCTACCAAGAATCTGAATGGGCGATGCCAAGTTCATTTCTCTAAGTAGTTGATGGAATATTGATGAAAAAAAAAAGAAACAATTCCAGCAGAAAATTGCTGGTTATATATGGTTTATTGTCGTCAATAACATTTGCAAGGTAATCCATATGGTTCTACAGTAGATATAAACAGTGTAAATAAACAAAAATCTTCATCAATGACCAAACAATTTCCTTGATTGGTTTAAAAGTATTGGCCAATTCATGCAATAGTGGCGTACATTTTTCAGGAGCTGCCATACTAATTAGTGCCGCAGCATGATTCATACAATCAAATATATTAAATCTGTAACATGATCAATTGCAATACTATGTACAACCAACAATTGTATAGCATGTAAATTCAGCCAATCAAAACCCAATTTCGCCATGTTCTCCTCTACTGCATGATCACTTTCCAAGCTAGAGTTTCAAACTGATATACACTCAACTGGATTCGACCCATTTCCAACACTTCTGTCCTCAACCTTTCCCCTCCCTTCCAGAAACATGACAGGGTCCCCCTTGTCCTAATTTCCGCCCCACTAGCCTCCACACCCTTGACTTAATTTTCCACAACACTAGTCTCCACATATAAAGGATTATCCTTTGCTATTTCAGCCAACTCCAGCATGATGCTACCATGTGACACATCTTTCCCTCATTCCCCTGTCAGCATTCTGCAGGGACTCCCTCCCTCTGTTACACCTTGGTCCACGCCTCCAATATGCCCATCACCACAGCTCCTTCCCTTGTAATCGCAGAAGATGCAACACATTCTCCTTTTCTCCTCACCATTCAAGCCCCCTAACACTGCTTTCAGGTTAAGCATCATTTCACTTGCACTTCCTTCAGTTTGGTTGATTGTATTTGTTGTTCACAATGTGGTCTCCTCTACACTCGGGAGACTAAATGCAGACTGGGTGAAAGCTTTGCGGAACACTTTCACTCAGTCTGCAAGCATGACCCCAACCTTCCTGCAGCTTGTCATTTTCACTCAGTACCTTGCTCTCATGCCCACATATCCATCCTTGGCCTACTACAATGCTCCGGTGAAGCCTGGCGCGGCTGGAGGAGCAGCATCTCATCTTCCAGTTGGCACGTTACAGCCCTCAAGATCCAACGTTGTGTTTACCAGTTTAGATTGTGACCTTTCTCTTCCATCTTAAACCACTTTCCTCAACAAAACATAGAATCTACCTATCTTCCCCCATGCCATTCAATGGCATTACAATCGCTGAATCTCCTAACAACATCCGAGAGGGTTAACATTGATCAGAAACTGGTCTAGCTATGTAAATACTGTGGCTCCAAAAGCAGGTCAGAGACTAGGAATTCTGAAGTATTTTGCTTACTGACTCCCGAAAGCCAGTCCACCATCTATAAGGCACAAGTAGGATGGAATATTCTCCACTTGCGTGAATGAGTGCACCTCCAACAACACCAATGGAAGTTCAATACCATCCAGGACAAAGCTGCTCGCTTGTTTGGCACTTCATCTACCAGCTTAAACATTAATTCTCTCCATCACCGACACACAGTGGCAGCAGTTTGTACCATCTACAAGATACACTCCAGCAACTTACCAAGGCTCTTTTGACAGCACCTTCCAAAACAATGGCCTCTACCGCCTAGAAGGACAAGGGCAGCAAATGCATGGGAACACTACCACCTGCAAGTTCCCCTCCAAGTAACACACCATCTTGACTTGGAACTATGTCGCTGTTCCTTCATGGTCACTGGATCAAAATCCAGGACCTCCCTCCTTAACAGCACTGTAGGTGTATCTACACCACATGGATTGCAGCAGTTCAAGAAGGCAACTCACCACCTTCCTCTGAAGGGCAATTAAGGATGGGCAACGGGTGCTGGTTGAGCAAGAAATGGCCACAAAAGGAAAAGAAAAAATGCCATTTTGGTAAAGCTTAAACAAGAGTCCTTTACCCACAACCGAAGTCGGCATGAGTCCATTTGCATGTGCAAATCAGGTGCTTAAGGCCTGCTTCTAGACCCTACTGCAACTTTGGTTTGCCTTGAAACAAATAAGTGCTATTGGCTCCAGGAAACCCATCTCTAAATAAAGTAGCACTTGTCATGATCATGCTGCTCCCAGTTCAGAGATCTCCAAATTCACCTTCTAGTGCTACATCACCCTGATCCTGACATCTGCATTCTGTCTTCAGGAGGTTATTGATCTTCCTACCCGATCTCAGCCTACAGCTCACGCCATCACCCAATCATATTCCCAAGGCCTACTCAACCCTTTACTGAAACAAAAATAGAAAATACTGGACAATCTCAGCAGGTCTGACAGCATCTGTGGAGAGAGAAGGGAGCTAAAATTTCTAGTCTGGGTGATTGTCGACCCTTCACTGAACCTTGATTACTGACTCCACTCATTCCTTCTCCAGGCCACTCTGATGCAATCCAATCACTAAATTACAGGCACTAACCTGTGCAGACTCCAACAGCAGCATCAGCTGTGATGAAGTCAGAGGTCCAAAATCAGCTGCTCCTCAGACCTTCTGACGAGCACAAGCTGTTAACATTGTGCAGGCGAGGAGCCCAAAAATTTAGGCCCTGATATTTAGTAAATACGTCAATGCATCTTTATCAATATTGATACAATTGTAATTTATGTACTTGGAATTTGTTTTAATTTAAACTTTTCATATATTGCTTACCTGTGTTTAAGATGTGCTTCCAAATCACAGCGCTGCATCACTTCCTGACAATCGTTTTCAAAAGGACATGACACCAACAGTTTGTCTAAAAGTTTGTGAACAAGAATGCTGGACCTTTTGCACAGTTTGAAGTGAAGCCTTTTGCGGTCCAATGGGCAGAAATTCTTCTCTCGCAAAAAATTACGGAGGCACTTGTGGCAAAATGTATGTCCACAGGGAGTATCTATTGGCTGCAATAGAGGCTGGAGACAAATGTGGCAGACAAGGTCATCATCCATTTCATGCTGGTAATTGTACAGATGGTTCTCCCTTGTCCAGTGCTGCTGACCACACTCAAAGCATAATGGGTTTAAAGGAGACTCCTGTTCCTCTGGATCAACGTCACCATTTGTAGTACTCATGGTAACTCACTTTGCACAGCTGCTCTAAATCAGTTATTCATCTACAGTTATCAGTCCATGATCAGATATTCAAATACAACGTATCCCGGTCCCAGCAATTTCAGAGCCTCATTGTTCTGTGAAAAAAGAAATCAAACAGTTACTCTTCCAACAAAGGAAAGCCATTTTATTCAATTGTTTTACCATTCTTAATTGATTGACGAACAGAAAATAGAGTTAAACAGAATCAAACAGGAATACTGACACTATAAAGACCATTCATTTTTTACATATATTAAGAGAACACGCCATTCTACTTTACAGCTTCTTTATATATAAAAGTGAAACCAAGCTCCAAATAATATTTACCTTTTTTATAAAAATGATTCACTTGATATTCAATTAAATAACCCATTAACAACCTATGGTTAAAAGCTCTCGTGTAACACTCACAAAATAGAATTATTTTGGGTAAAATGTTCAACTTGCTGCCTTGACAGAAAACTGGCACGACGGACCAGACACCAATTACACCAAAATCAGGTGGTTCACATACTGGGAGATTTGAACATTCGGTGCAGCATTAACCTGAACAAGTGAGTCTCCACTCATGAGAAGGCCACAATCCCTGACAATACCTTTCCCCACCTTCCCTCATTTCCTTCACCATCCTCTATGCCTCAAAAAAAACTATCTTAATCCCTCTTCCAATAAGTGTATCCATAAATCTGCTTAAAAGCTTTGAGTCCACTATAACATCTTGAACTGTATCTGATTCCAGATAAGCTCTCACTCCTACCACTCACTCTGGTAAAAGAGACATTTTTATGACCTCAATCCAGGTTTTTTTAGGCATTACTGGTACTAGAACTTTGGTCTAGTTTATCTGTGTACACTCACACAGTGGCTCCCTCTCAGTCAAAATCCGAACATAATCAATCGTAGCCTACCCAAACACTTCACTAAAAACTTCCACATCTCGTTAACTGGCTAATTTCATCTATATTTAGAGGGAATAGATTGCAAACATTGGTCCCTTTATCGATTATATATTACGCAGGTGAGAACATTCTCAGTTGATTTATTCCCGAAGCAACCTGAACCCTGAACAGGTGGTTTCCCTTGGGTGGGTGGGTGGGCTTCCAGGTGGTTTCCCTATGGGCAGGTTGGCAATACTGATGCCACTTGGGCATCTTGGCATTATGCCAGCCTGGGCACTACCAATGAGGCACTGCCCAGCTAGCAATTTTCATGCACCGCAATCGGTCCTGGGGGTGCCATGCCTATGTGAGGTCAGGTGGGGTGGGGGTGGGGGGTGCCCCCTCCCCTATAAGGTCATCCTTATAGGCGAGCTGGGGTGTTGGGGTGGGGGGGGGGGGTCTTAGGGTTGCGTTGGGTATTTGAGAGGTCGGGACACCATTTAATAGAAAGTAATGAATGAATACTTTTTTAAAATAATTTTCACACATGCGATTATTATATGTAGGGTTCAGTCGTTCTGTAGAGTGTGCATCTTAGATGAATGAGGAATGAAAGTGCCATAGGTTGGCTTGGAGGATATGAGTAGCTATTGGGCTGAGTTGAGGGCACAGATTGGCATGGAAAACATATTAGGCTGGTGGGGGTGGTGTGGGGTGATAGGTCACATGCAGCAGCATGAATGGGGGGGAGGGACGATGAAATAGAGAGTGGGTGAGAGAGAACAGGCTGTTTTATCAATTTATTGTAACTGGGATGCAGCTGAGAGCCGGGGCGGAGTTAGAGCAGAGATTTTAAAAGAGTGGAAGCGGAGATTTAAAAAAGAGCGGGAGTGGAGAGTCAGAACAGAGATTTAAAAAGAGTGGGAGAGGAGATTTAGGAAAGAGGGGGAGCCGAGAGTCAGGACAGAGATTTAAAAAGAGTGGGAGCAGAAATTTTAAAAAGCGCGGGAGCGAAGATTCAAAAAAGAGTGGGAGTGGAGTGATGCACTATCAATTACGCAAAGGCGGGAGTTGGATTCAATCGAGGCTTTAAGATGTGTGGCCTCCTACAGCAGCTGGCGAAGTGGCTGCTGTACTGGGAGCACACATATTTATACTCCACCTACTGGGCAGAGCCAGCAGGCAGGGAACTACCCCCGTACCTGCAGTACAGGGCCTTACCACAAAACACCTACACCGACATCCTCTATATACAATATATACATCAGTGGTGACTACCACATTCACCCCCTGTTAAGATTGAGTCGGGCGGGGGTGGTAGAGACCTATATACAGGTAGACTTTTCAAAGTACAGAGAGCAAAAAAAAATTGAATCCAGCGGAGGGGAAAATTATGTACAGAGGGATGGTGTTTTAAAAGTCCAGGTCATGTTACAGATTCAGTCGGTCCGAAGCCTTGATCTGCTGCCTGGAGCGCCGCAATGCTGGCGGTGATTCCGGTGTCGGTTTGGTCTTTGGTGACTCCAGGAGCGTGTCGAAATCCTCTTCATCCTCGGGTGTGGGCAAGAGGAGGACAGATTGTCCCGGAGCGGGGGCTGCGGTGGGGTGCACCGGGGAGGGGAGGGTGGCGCCGGGTCGGGGGGGGGGGGGGCGGTGTGTGGGGAATCAGCTCATGCCAGGTCCCCGAGGGAGGCAGTATCTTGGCAGCCGTCGGGGTACACTACGTAGGCATACTGTGGGTTGGCGTGAGGTAGCTGTACCCTCTCAACCAATGGGTTCCCCTTGTGGAGTCGTACGTGCTTACGGAGGAGTACGGGTCCTGGAGCTGCAAGCCAAGTCGGGAGCGAAACCCCGGGAGGTAGACTTCCTAGGGAAGGCAAAGTGACGTTCATGGGATGTTTCATTAGTCGCTGTGCACAGGAGCGACCGAATGGAGTGCAGGGCGTCGGGAAGAACCTCCTGCCAGCAGGAGGCTGGGAGATTTCTGGACCGTAGAGCCAGCTGGACGGCCCTCCAGACCGTCCCTTTCTCCCTCTCCACCTGTCCGTTTCCCCGGGGGTTATAGCTGGTTGTCCTGCTCGAGGCAATGCCCCTGTTGAGCAGGAACTGACGCAGCTCATCGCTCATGAATGAGGACCCCCTGTCGCTGTGGACGTGGGCGGGGTAGCCGAACAGAGCGAAGATGGTGTTGAGAGCCTTGATGACTGTGGCAGACATCATGTCGGGGCATAGGATGGCGAAAGGGAATCTGGAATACTCATCAACCACACTGAGGAAGTAAGTGTTACGGTCGATGGAGGGGCGGGGCCCTTTGAAGTCTACGCTGAGGCGTTCAAAGGGGCGGTAGGCCTTCACCAGGCGCGCACGGTCTGACCGGTAGAAGTGCGGTTTGCACTCCGCGCAGACCTGGCAGTCCCTGGTGATAGCCCTGACTTCCTCGATGGAGTAGGGCAGATTGCGAGCCTTTATGAAATGGTAAAAAAGTGTGACCCCCGGGTGACAGAGGTTGTCGTGCAGAGTCCGGAGTCGGATTTCGGAGGTGTGTAGGGTTCATGAGAAAAATGCCACGGGCCTGCCTGCTTGGTTGAGGGTGGCGGCTAGAGCGACATCTGATGCGTCGCTCTCGACTTGAAATGGTAATGTCTCGTCGGCTGCGTGCATCGTGGCCTTGGCAATGTCAGCCTTAATATGGTTGAAGGCCTGGTGAGTCTCGGCCGTCAGGGGAAACAGAGTGGATTGAATGAGTGGACAGGCCTTGTCCGCATAGTTTGGGACCCACTGGGCGTAATAAGAGAAAAACCCCAGGCATCGTTTGAGGGCCTTGGGGCAGTGGGGGAGGGGGAGTACTATGAGGGGGAGCATGCGGTCGGGATCGGGCCCCAGTCCTCCGTTCTGGACCACATAGCCGAGGATGGCTAAGCGGTTCGTGCTGAATACACACTTCTCCTTTTTCTAAGTTAGGTTGAGGAGAGTGGCGGTGTGGAGAAATTTGGCAAGGTTGGCGCCATGGTGCTGCTGATCGTGGCCGCAGATGGTGACATTGTCCAGCTATGGGAAGGTGGCCCACAGTCTGTACCGGTCAACCATTTGGTCCATTTCCCGTTGGAAAACCGAGACCCCATTGGTGACGCCAAAGGGAACCCTGAGAAAGTGGTAAAGGCAGCCATCTGCTTCGAAGGCAGTGTATGGCCGGTCCGCCTTACAGATGGGGAGCTGGTGGTAGGCGGATTTCAGGTCCACTGTCGAGAAGACCCGGTACTGTGCAATCTGATTGACCATATCAGATATGCGTGGGAGGGGATACGTGTCGAGCTGCGTGTACCTATTGATAGTCTGGCTGTAGTCCACGACCATCCTGTGTTTCTCCTTTTCACCACTACCACTTGGGCTCTCCAGGGGCTGTTGCTGGCCTCGATGATGCCTTCCCGAAGCAGTCGCTGGACTTCGGACCTGATGAAGGTCCTGTCCTGGGCGCTGTACCGTCTGCTCCTGGTGGCGACGGGTTTGCAATCCGGAGTAAAGTTTGCAAATAGGGAAGGTGGGTCGACTTTTAGGGTCGCGAGGCCGCAAAGGGGCCTGCCGAATTTCAGTGTTAGGCTTTGGAGGTTGCACTGGAAGTCCAGCCCGAGTAGTAAGGCAGCGCAGGAGGTTGGGGAGGACGTAGAGGCGGAAGCCACTGAACTCCACGCCCTGGACGGTGAGAGTGGCTATGCAGTACCCCCGGATTGCCACGGAGTGGGACCCGGGGGCTAGGGAGATTCTCTGGTTAGCGGGGTGTACCGCGAGGGAGCAGCGCCGTACCGTATCGGGATGAATGAGGCTCTCGGTGCTCCCGGAGTCCAGCAGACAAGAGATCTCGTGCCCATCGATTTTCACGTTGATGGAAGCAGTTGACAGTTTGTGTGGGCGAGACTGGTCAATCGTGACCGAGGTGAGACGCGGCTGGTTGTCGATGGTGGCAGGCGATGAGGTGCCCGGGGAGCATGGGTCCTGGTAAGATAGCAGCGTCCACGGGCCGCACGTGTCGTGAGGAAGACAAGATGGCGGCGCCCGACGATCCTGGGGAGAACAAGATGGCGGCGCCCACGGGTCGCACGTGGTGCAAGGAGGGGAAGATGGCAGCGCCCACTGGTCACACGTGGTCCAAGGAGGGGAAGATGGCGGCGCCCACTGGTCGCACGTGGTCCGCGGAGGGGAAGACGGCGGCGCCCACTGGTCGCACGTGGGGGGAGTCGGAAGAATAGCGGCGACTGCGCGGGTCTGGCACACGGCAGCAAAGTTTCCCTTTTTGCCGCAGACCTTGCAAAGGGCGCTCCGGGCCGGGCAGCGCTGTAGAGGGTGTTTAGGCTGTCCACAGAAGTGGCATTTGGGTCCCCCGGGATTGGTTGGCTGCCGCGCGGCCCAGGCGTGGGGTTGGCTGAGGGGGGTCGCTGGTGAGGTCCACAATGGGGTGGCCGTCTGCGGAGTCCAAGATGTGCAGGAGGGGTGGGCCGCGCGGCCGGGGGTGTGGCAACCGTAAGCAAGAGCACTAGGTTTTTAGTCTCCGCGAGGTCGAGCATGGCCCCTTCTAAGAGAAGCTGTCGGATGTAATCGGACCCGATCCCTGTGACAAAAGCGTCTCTCATGAGCAAGTTCGAGTGTTCCGTGGCCGTGATGGCCTGGCAGTCAGAGTCTCTAACTAGGGGAATCAGGACACGCCAGAAATCTTCCACTGACTCACCGGGAAGTTGACGACGAGTGGAGAGGATGTGCCTGGCCTAGAGCGTGTTAGTCCGCTGAGCGTTGTTTTCTTTCAGTAGCGCATGGCTTCTGCGTAGGTCGGCGCGTCCTGGATAAGCAAAAAGATGTTGGAGCTCAGCCGCGTGTAAAGGATCTGAATCTTCTGAGCTTCAGGAATTGGGTCTGGCGCAGACCGGATGTATGCTTTGAAACAGGCTAGCCAATGTTGAAAGACCTTTTTGGCGTTGTCTGATTGTGGATCCAGCTACAGGCGATCCGGCTTCATCCGGAGGTCCATCTTCTGAAAACTTAGTGTAATAAATTGATGCACGATCAATTATGCAAAGACGAGAGTTGGATGCAATCGAGGCTTTATTACACTAAGATGTGTGGCCTCCTACAGCAGCTGACGAAGTGGCTGCTGTACTGAGAGTCAGAAAGGAGATTTATAAAAAGCAGGAGCTGAGAGTCAGAGAGGATATTTAAAAAGAGCAGGAGCTAAGAATCAGGACAGAAATTTTAAAACAGCAGGAGCTGAGAATCAGAGAGAAGATTTAAAAGGAGCTGGTGCGGAGAGTCAGAAAGGAGATTTAAAAGGAGCGTGAGCTGAGAGTCAGAAAGGAGATTTAAATGGAGCTGGTACTGAGAGTCAGAAAGGAGATTTAAAAGGAGCGGGAGCTGAGAGGGACACTTCTGGGCAGCGGGCTGCGTTTGAAAAACACTTCAGGAGTGACATCATAGGAAAATGTTTATTTGGCTGGTAAGTAACTGCTAATTTGCATTACCTATTCTCAATTGTTTTCAGATTAAAAAGGTAAAAAGAGAAATAGTTTACAGATTGGAAAGGCTAAAAACCAGCTGCAAATAAAATTAAAAATTAGTTAAATAAAATAGAGATGCAGGGCCAGGTGATGTGTTGTACCTGCATGATGTGGGAGCTGGTGGACCCTATTGTGATTTCCAGTGAACATATCTGTAGCAAGTGTTTGTTGTTGCTTGAGAAACTTCGGCTCGGAGTTGATGAGCTGGAGTCTGAGCTTCGAATGCTACAACACATCAGGGAGGAGGAGAGTTACCTGGGTGCTGTGTTTCAAGAGGCAGTCACACCCCTTAGATAACTACCTCAAATTTGGCCAGCGGACAGGGAGAGGAGGATGTGACTATGAGTGACATAGTTAGATGGTTTGAGGAGGTAGGGTTGCAGTAGCCTCAGCCGTTGCCCATGTCTAACAGGTATGAAACTCTTGCTCCCTGTGTGGATGAGAAGGGGGACTGTGGGGAGGATGAGCAAACTGACCACAGCACCATGGTACAGGGAGCCATTCAAGTGTGTGTGTGCGTGTGTGTGTGGGGGAGAAAGAGTAAAGAAATGCAGTCTTAAATCGGGGATAGTAGTTAGGGGCATAGGCACTGTTCTCCAGAGTCCCAAAGTGGTGTTGCCTACCTGGTGCTCGGGTTCGGGATATCTCATCTTGGCTACAGAGGAACATGGGAGTGGGAACGTAAAAATCCAAATGTCATGATCCACTTAGGTATCAATGACATATTCCCAGCCCCAGGTCACTGTCCGTGTAGAGTTGCACATTCTCCCCATGTCTGCGTGGGTTTTGCCCCCATAACCCAAAGATACGCAGATTAGGTGGATTGGCCACACTAAAATTGTCATTCAATTGGAAAAATATAATTGGGTACTAAAGACATAGGTAGATCAAGGATAGAGGTGTTGCTGAAGAATATGAGCAACTAGGGGTGAAATTAAAAAGAACCAAAATGTACCTGAGCCACGAGCTAATTGGGTCAATAAGATTAAAGAGGTAAATACGTGACTCAAAGCTTGATGTGGGAGAAATGTGTTCGAATTCATGGGATATTGGCAGCTTTACTGGGGAAGGGGGGAGCTGTATTGATGAGATGGCAGTCAACGTAGGACTGAGGGTGTTGTACATAAATGTGTGCAGTGTACGAAACAAGGTAAATGAGCTTGTAGCGCACATTGAAATTGGCATGTACGATGTTGTGGGCATCACAGAGACATGGTTGCAAGGGGATCAGGGCTGGGATCTAAATATCCAAGGATATATGTCCATCAAAAGGATAGGCAGATGTGCAGAGGGGGCAGGATTACCTTGTTCGTAAGTTAAATTGATAACAAGAAGCGATGTAAGGTTGGAAAGTGTAGAATCGGTGTGGGCAGAGTTGAGGAATCACAAAGGAAAAAATACCCTGATGAGATTGATGTACAGGTCCCCTAGCAGTAGTCAGGGTGTGGGGTTGAAAATAAATCAGGAGATAGAAAAGGCATACAAGAAAGGCAATTTTACAATAATCATGGGGGACTTGAATGTGCAGGTGGACTGGGAAAATCAGATTGGTAGAAAAGGAATTTGCGGAATGTCTACAAGATGGCTTTTTGGAGCAGCTTGTTGTAGATCCCACTAGGGAACAGGCATTTCTGGATTTGGTGATGTGTAATTAGGGTGTATTGATTAGGGAATCTAATGTGAATGAACCCTTAGGGGACAGAGACCACAATAACTGCAGTTTGAGAGGGAGAAGCTGGAATCAGATGTAATGGTATTACAATTTAAAGGTTAGCACAAAGACATGAGGGAGGGGCTGGCCAGAGTTGATTGCAAGGGGAGCCTAGTGGGGAGGCGGTGCTGATGGCATACTGGTATTGTCGCTGGACTAGTAATCCAGTGACCCAGGACAATGATCTGGGAATCTGGGCTCGAATCCTACCATGGCAGGTGATTGAACTTAAACTCAATAAAATATCAGGAACTTAAAGTCTAATGATGACCATGAAACCATTGTTGATTGTTGTAAAAATCCATCGGGTTCACGAACTTCCTTTAGAGAAGGAAATGTGCCATCCTTATCTGGTCTGGGCTTCATTTGACTCCAGACACACAGCACTGTGGTTGACTCTGAAATGCCCTCTTAAATTGCTTAGCAAGCCACTCAGTTGTATTCAACCGCTAGGAAAACACAGTAAAGGAATGAAACCAGACGGACCACCCAGCATCGAACCAGGCACCGGAAACGACAACAGCAAACCCTGTTGGAGACCTGTTGACCCTGCAAAGTCTCCTTACTAATATCTGGGGGCTTGTGCCAAAGTTGGGGTAGTTGTCTCACAGACTAGTTTAGCAACAGCCTGACATAGTCATACTCACAGAATCATATCTTACTTACAATATCCCAGACACCACTATCACCATTCCTGGGTATATCCTGTCTCACCGGCAGGGCAGACACAGCAGAGGTGGTGGCACAGTGATGTACAGTCGGGAGGGAGTTGCTCTGGGAGTCCTCAACGTTGACTCTGGACCCCATGAAATCTCATGGCTTCAGGTTAAACACGGGCAAGGAAACCTGCTGTACCAGCCACCATCAGCTGATGAATCAGTACTCCTCCATGTTAAACACCACTTGGAGCACTGAGGGTGGCAAATGCACAGAATGTGCTCTGGGTAAGGGACCTCAATATCCAGTACCAAGAGTAACTCGATAATACCACCAGAGCGAGCTGGCCGGGTCCGAAAGTGGGCAGCATGGTAGCACACGTGGCTAGCACTGTGGCTGCACAGCGCCAGGGTCCCAGGTTCGATTCCCTGCTGGGTCATTGTCTGTGCGGAGTCTGCACGTTCTCCCTGTGTCTGCATGGGTTTCCTCCCGGTGTTCCGGTTTCCTCCCACAGTCCAAAGACATGCAGGCTAGGTGGATTGGCCATGCTAAATTGCCCTTAGTGTCCAAAAAGGTTAGGAGGGGTTATTGGGTTATGGGGATAGGGTGGAAGTGTCATAATATACACACAAGTATATGATGGTGCACAGACAGGCATTGGCTGACACACAGGATGACCAATGAACACACAGAACACAGCAGCCAATCACCAGACAGGACACGGCCACTATAAAGCCAGAGGGCACTAGTTTTCCTGCTCTCTTGGGATGCAGCCTCTGAGACAGTCAGAGCCTGTGAGCAACAACTAGAACATCCACCATGTGGTAGTAAAATAGTCTGGTCAGGTTAGCCTCAGATCTCCAGTCAACTCAGCATAGTGTCAATCCACAGTTAAAGTATGTATAATACTTGAGAGTTCAATAAAATAGAGTTGCATTTCTTCAAGTGTTGGAAGCCTGTCTCTCTCACTGCTACAGTAAACGCAGTCCTCGCAGACCCAGCATACCCAACACACCAGGAAGTGAGGGCTTAAGTGGGTCGCTGCAGACTCGATGGGCCAAATGGCCTCCTTCTGCACTGTATGTTCTATGTTCTAAAGGACATCGCTGCTAGACTGGGCCTGCAGCAGGAGGTGAGGGAACCAACAAGAGGGAAAACATACTCAATCTCATCCTCACCAATCTGCCTGCTGCAGATGCATCTGTCTATGATAGTATTTTTTTAATAAACATTTTATTGAGGTATTTTTGGAATAGTGACAACAACAAAATAAACAATATACATGAATCCATAAATATAGCGCAAAAGCCATTTACCTCTCGTACAGGTCCCACCCTTATTACCCCGTACTCAAATCTAAACTACCCCCCCCACCCAGTTTGCTGATGATTAATTTCCCACAAAGAAGTCGACGAACAGTTGCCACCTCCGGGTGAACCCTAACAGTGACCCTCTCAAGGCGAACTTGATTTTCTCCAAACAGAGAAAGCTAGCCATGTCCGATAGCCAGGTCTCCGACTTCGGGGGCTTTGAGTCCCTCCAAGCTAATAGTATCTGTCTCTGGGCTACCAGGGAAACAAAGGCCAGAACGTCTGTCTCTTTCTCCTCCTGGATTCCCGGGTCTTCTGACACCGAAAATTGCCACCTCTGGGTTCAGCGCCACCCTTGTTTTTAGCACCGTGGACATGACGTCCGCAAACCCCTGCTAAAATCCCCTAAGCTTTGGACATGTCCAAAATATGTGGACATGGTTCGCCGGTCCTCCCGCACATTTTGCGCACCTGTCCTCCGTCCCAAAGAATAAGCTCATCCGGGCAACTGTCACGTGAGCCCGGTGAACAACCTTAAATTGTATCAGGCTGAGCCTGGCACATGTTGTGGACGTGTTTACGCAGCTGGACGCGTATCCTCTCCCCCGTATCTCCGACCTGGTTAACAGGATCGCGCAGTACATGGTCTTCTCCACGGTGGACCTTAAGTCCGCCTATCACCAGCTCCCCATCCGCGCGGGTGACCGAAAGCACACCGCATTCGAAGCGGATGTGCGACTCTATCACTTTTTAAGGGTTCCATTCGGTGTCACCAATGGGGTCTCGGTCTTCCAAAGGGAGATGGACCAAATGGTTGACCAATACGGTTTACGGGCCACCTTCCTGTAAGTCGAAAATGTCACCATCTGCGGCCATAATCAGCAGGACCATGACATCAACCTCCAAAAATTCCTCCGTACCGCAAAACTCCTTAACCTCACTTACAATAAGGATAAGTGCGTGTTCAGTACCGACCGTCTAGCCATCCTCGGCTACGTAGTGCGTAACGGAGTAATAGGCCCCGTCCCCGAACGCATGCTCCCTCTAATGGAACTCCCTCTCCCCAACTCACTCAAAGCCCTCAAACGCTGTCTGGGCTTCTTTTCCTATTACGCCTAGTGGGTCCCCAACTACGCCGACAAAGCTCGCCCACTTATCCAGTCCAACACTTTCCCCTGTCGACGGAGGCCCGCCAGGCCTTTAGCCGCATCAAAGTGGATATCGCAAAGGCCACGATGCGAGCTATCGACAAGTCCCTCCCATTCCAGGTCGAGAGCGACGCGTCCAATGTAGCTATGGCGGCCACACTCAACCCAGCAGGCAGACCCGTGGCCTTCTTCTCCCGGACTCTCCACGCTTCCGAAATCCGCCATTCCTCGGTGGAATAGGAGGCACAGGCCATAGTAGAAGCTGTGCGACATTGGAGGCACTATCTGGCCGGCAGGAGGTTCACCCTCCTCACAGACGAACGGTCAGTGGCCTTTATGTTCGATAATGCACAGAGGGGCAAGATCAAGAACGACAAGATCTTGCGGTGGCGGATCGAGTTGTCCACGTACAACTACAATATCTTGTATCGTCCTGGGAAACTCAACGAGCCTCCTGATGCCCTGTCCCGCGGTACCTGCGCCAACGCGCAGATAGACCGCCTCCGCACCCTCCACACGGACCTCTGCCATCCAGGGGTAACCCGCTTCTTTCATTTCATCAAGACCCGCAACCTGCCCTACTCCATCGAGGGGGTCAGGACCGTGACCAGGGATTGCCACATTTGCGCAGAGTGCAAACTGCACTTTTACCGCCCCGAGCAGGCGCATCTGGTAAAGGCTTCCCGCCCCTTTGAACGTCTCAGCATGGACTTCAAGGGTCCCCTCCCCTCCAACAATGGTAACATATACTTTTAAAATGTGGTTGACGAGTACTCCCGCTTCCCTTTTGCCATTCCCTGCCCCGACATGACCATGACAACCATCATCAAAGCCCTCCACTCCATTTTCTCCCTGTTCGGTTACCCCGCGTACATCCACAGCAACCGGGGTTCCTCCTTCATGAGTGACAAGCTGCATCAATTCCTGCTTAGCAGGGGCATCGCCTCTAGCAGGACGACCAGTTATAACCCCCTGGGTAATGGTCAGATCGAGCAGGAGAACGGTACAGTCTGGAAGACCGTCCTACTGGCCCTTCGGTCCAGGGGTCTCCCGGTCTCCCATTGGCAAGAGGTCCTCCCAGACGCCCTCCACTCTATTCGGTCTCTCCTCCGTACTGCCACGAATCAAACACCTCACGAACGTCTTCTTGTTTTCCCCAGGAAGTCTTCCTCTAGGACCCCATTCCCGACCTGGCTGGCCACCCCCGGGCCCATCCTGCTCCGGAAGCATGTGCGGGTGCACAAGTCCGACCCGTTGGTTGAAAGAGTCCAGTTACTCCACGCAAACCCGCAGTACGCGTACGTGGAGTATCCCGACGGACACGGTCTCCCTTCGGGACCTGGCACCCGCCGGCGTGCGGCCACAACCCCCAGCATCAGCACCCTCCCCCCAGTTCCAACCGCCCCCAGCGCTCCCGCCCCTTCGGGACCTGGCACCTGCCGGCGTGCGGCCACAGCCCCCAGCATCAGCACCCTCCCCCCAGTCCCAACCGCTCCCAGCGCCCCCGCGAACAGGAACCCCCTTACCCGGCCCGACTACTGCTAGCTCCAACCAGGGGTACGGACACAGGACCACGTCCACCGCTCCGGAGTCACGGACGACCACTGCTGCACCGTCACCGGCGCCGCTGCGCAGGTCCGGCAGGACACCGAAGGCACCCATTCGGCTGATCGAGTCAATTTGATGGACCTTATGGACTTTCATGTTCGGCATATGTTCCTTGCCTGTGTTTTTTATTATTATTCCGGTTATTGTTGTCTTTTTTCTCTCCTGTACACTGTATATAGTTCGTTGTTATATAGTTTGTTGTTTTTCTTACACGTTCGTCACGGGCCAGTGGACAGCCATAGTTATCTCGGTGCTACTTGAGTAGGTCTTTAGTCATACTGCCAGTCTTATGGGACACCACCCCCCCGTCTCTCCCGTCTCTCCTTCCCACCCCCCCCTCCGCTTCTTTCTTACCAAGGGGTGAATGTGATAGTATGACTAGGGAGATTATATGACCTTAGAACCAAGCTGCCATTGGTACAGCAGTCCTGCTGCCCCTTGGCCCAGGCAAGTCATGTGCCTCTCTGCCAATTGGCTAGTCATGTGACTCCCCGCCGATTGGCCGAGAGGATGGTAGCTCTGCCTACAAGGCGGGGTATAAAAGCTCGTACCATGCGGAAGTCAGCCTTTCCTTGTACGACCACTGCCGGGCTCACATCTAGCTTATTAAAGCCTAATATTTGGATCCTCTACGACTCGTGTCAGATTGATGGTACATCACAAGGCTAGTAAATCTCGCGAGAGGCGTCTCGTGATTTATCGGCCTAGTCATGTCCAGGGTCGGGCAGGGCGAGGCCGATAGATTGCGTTTCCTGTGTTTATCTGAGTCAGGTGTGTTTTGTGAGGGCCAGGAAGAATCCAGCATGCGTTTGTAGAGTCAAACAGAAAGTAACTTTATTTACAACAATACGTATGCAGCAGTAGTTCATTACTGGTTCCTTCTCCGGCCGGTATTGCGCTGGCCAGCTCTATTTATAGAGCTGTAACTACGAGTGATTGTCCCACCGCCCTCATGGGGGAGTGCTCATATTCCCCAAGAATAATGAGGTAACCAATTGTCACCAGCCAACAGGTTATAACAGTGTGCCAAGCCGGGAAATTTCCCGACTCCCACTACGCAGCTCAAGGATGAAAATCCGCCCATTGTGTCAATACTGTCCAAAAAAAAAATTTTTCAGCCTGATTCCGCCTTCCAGCTCTTGCTCCATAGCCTCATGTATGTGCACTGAAGTGCCATAACCCGACTATTTTTAAACGCAATGAGGATTTCAGTAACTATTACCCTTTCAGGCAGTGAGTGCCAGACCCTCAACATGCTCTCAGAGTGAAAAAAAAATTCTTTAACACCCTTCTATTCCATCTACCAATTCCCCTGGTTATTGTCCTCTGGTAACGGAAATAGGTCCTTCTGAGCCACTCCATCCAATTGCTACATGATTGATCATTTTCACCACTCAGGTTCTGATGTTCCTTTATATTCTTCCCATGGTACTTAATTTCAGCATTTTAGTGACAACTGTAGGTGTTACTCACTTTAAGCATTTCCATTTAAAAAATATGCAATGAAGATCTAAAAGATGTTACTCAACCTCAAGTCTGCTGACATGGGCCGAATGGCCTCCTTGTGCACTGTAAATCTTATGGTAATTCTATTATTCAACCTTGCTCCTGCAGTTTAGTCATCTAAATTCTTGATTGAAATTGACAACCTTACAACTCCTTCCATTATAACTACATTTCTACTATTATTAAGAGTGCAATTTTTTATTTTTCCAAAATCATTACATTGTTGTTTGATATACACCCAGCTGTCATACCACCCACAGTAATGAATTAGCCTTCAAGCGATACATCGTGATTTATGCCTCCTACATGGAGTGAGTCACATCGGTGTGCTATGGCCGTATAATATGCAAGTGATACATGTGCAGGCTGATCCAAAGGCAGAAGAGATAATTGGGCACAGTCTCCTTGCTTGCTTGTTATTTTTGCAAATTAGGCACAAGTGAGCTTAAACAGTGATGTGTCACCTTCAACCGGAGGGGTTTAAAAACATACCGTTAAGATTACAGTTAAGCAGAAATTACAATGCCCCTCTGTTGATTTGTAACCAAAATAGAACATGAGCTTTTTCTAAAGCCACTGGATTCATTAATCCATATTTCAACCAGGATTTGGTTTCAAAATAATATTCTACATACAATTATATTGTTGTATGGCTATTTATTTTGCAGTCGTTTTTTGATGAAAAATGTAAAAAGAAACCAGATGAAACTGTAACAATGGGGCTGAAACTCCAATACACTTGTGGCATATTCCTGCTGTAAATCCAGCAAAAGTACCTTCAGACGCATTCAGAATTGTCAGGAATCTACAAACAGTCCTGTGTCACAGATTTCATGGGGCCGTGTGAAAGGAAACTGCCCTTTGGAGTGGTGTAGGAGACTGGTTTGGAATATTTCAAGTTCCTGAGTCCATGGCCCCACAGAAATCCACGACATCACTGGACCAGGCTTCGCTGAAGGCCTTGATCCATGAAGATTTTAAGGATGGTACAATTTTGTTTTAAAAATTTAAAAAGACTATCCTTTTTACAAAGCAGCAGTCTCATGTGTGCCCCTGATGCCTGCCATTTCTTTGCAACTGAATTGATCTCCACTTAATCGTGCTAACTTTGATTGGATTAGCAGCAGAGGTCCTGGTTGGGTCTTACACCATGGCACTTATGCAGGCATGCATCATTCCTCTGACTTTGAACTCAGTCATTAAACACCAAGTACATAGATTATTTTCATTCACAGCTCGTCCAGAACTAAAACACTATTGTTTTATAAAGCTCTTACTTCATGTGTCAAATTTCAAATCTGCCAATCAAGGGAGGCAATGGCGTAGTGGTATTGTCACTGTACTGGCAATCCAGAGACCCAGGTTAATGTCCTGGGGACCCAGTTTCAAATCCCACCATCGCAGATGTTGAAATTTGAATTTAATAAAAAATCTGGAAATAAAAGTCTAATGTTGTCAATTATTGTACAACCCCATACAGTTTGTTAATGCCCTTGACAGAAGGAAATCTGCCATCCTGACCTGGTGTGGCCTATATGTGACTTCAGATCTGCAGCAATGTGGAAATAGCCTTGTGAAATAGCCTTGCAAAACACTCAGTTAGGGATGGGCAACAAATGGTGGTGGTCTTGCCAAATTTTAAAAATTAAAGTAAGAAGTCTTACAACACCAGGTTAAAGTCCAACAGGTTTGATTCAAACATGAGCTTTCGGAGCGCAGCTCCTTCCTCAGCTGCGCTCAAAAGCTCGTGTTTGAATTAAACGTGTTGGACTTTAACCTGGTGTTGTAAGGCTTCTTACTGTGCTCACCCCAGTCCAACGCCGGCATCTCCACATCTTAAAAATTAAAATCATCATAAGTTTTCTGTCTAGCATTTTCAAAAATGTCATCTTTTAAATCACAGTACATTTGTTTGACAAAATTGTAATGGTTCAAATAACAACTTTTCTCTTGGGAGCAAACAAATATCTAATTTACCAAACAAGATCATTCATGAGTGGCAAAAAACGGTTAGTATTGAACAAGAAAGCAGCAGAGATACAAGTACCTTTCTAAAACTATCAGTAACGGAAAAGTAACCATGGCAATCTGACTAAATTGCGTAAATATGCTGTTCAATTTTCCTTTTTTATTCAGATCAACACTATCGAATTAGAAATAATATTCAGTGAATAAAAAGTTTTGCATTATTATAGTGTCTTTCAAGACCACCAGATGTCTCAAACCACTTCACAAAGTACTTTTGAACTGTAATTATTGATGTAATGTAGGAAATGCAGCAACCAATTTAGATATAGCAAACAGCAACATCATATGTCAGATAATTTGTTTTTGTATGTTGACTCAGACCAAGCATGCTATCAACTGAGCCACAGTTACGCCTCATCTGAATGCATAATACACACAAGAATTATATAAAAGAAAAAAAAATTAGCTACAGCTTTATAAATAGTTATTATATTAGAATCAGAAACATACAGCACAGGAAGCCACATTCAGCCATGGTTCTAGAAGTACCTGCCAGATGTTCCTCTACACAAATCTGTGCTTCATTTTAGGGAGCAGACTGAAGTTGGACATTTCACCTACACTTTTGATATTGGAGGATAACGTCATCAATGTAAACTAAATTGTTAATTTCAATAATTGCATGTTGAGGATGAATCAATCTGAAGTTAGCCTGTACCTTAAAACAGGTTGATTTCCAAGACATTCACTCTCCCGGTTCCGCTCAGACACCCAGAGTGAACTGGTTTATATACTCTTACAATGATTCCCTAATCCTTCCCTAACTGGGGGAATGCTGTGCTTACTTACCAGCTTAAAGCATTTATTTTATTGTGGCACAATTTCAACATTATTAGGAATCATGATATGATTCTCATCCTGTTCCTATGGAGCTTCATCACCAGATTGTATAGTGGCAACCAGACATAAAATTACCAATTGTGAGCAGTAAGCACGAGAAAAACATTTTTGTCAATTTCATATAATTTAAGACAGAGCAGGGCAGATTTCTCCCATGCCCCCGCTGGTGGGTTCAATGGTAAGTAGAGGGAGTGAGGAGGGAAGAGAATTCAGCAGGAGGCCCAAAGATCATTTTTACGCCACCATGAATTTCCCACAGGTAGTTCTGTAGGTGCCTTCTGTAATGTTCTTGTCGGATGGCCTGAATTATATTACAAGAACATTTGTAGCTAAAGCTAGAAACAATTTATTAATATTAACTGTGGGTCAACTATATATAAAACAACAGATGAATAACTGTATTAAGGACTTCCGGTGTGCACCATGGAGTGAGTGATCACACAGAGGCAGCTCCTGCCCAAGGTTACAGAAAAGAGCTCTTTTTTGGGCGGCACGGGTTGGAATTTCGATGAAAAGGCGTAGGTGAATGTTCGAGGAGTACTTTCCCCCAGGAATAGTATGTTTCTTGGTTATCAGACCATCAGAAACAGTGCAAGATTGGGCTGACGCAGCAGCAGACAAAAGCCTCTGCAAGCATGCAGGCGGGGGAAGGGCCAACTTAGAGGCCTCAAGCTGACTTGAGGGCCTTTATGAAAGCTGAATTCTAGCAGCAGAGGGAAGAACTGTGAAAAGATCTCACCAAGGCCATTGAAGAAGCGGGGACGGACTTCCGGTAGCGGTGATGCGGAGCTAAGCCGCACATTCAGTGGCTCCCGCTATTTTCGGACTTTGGGGCTCTTTTAAGGGCTCGTAGTGGTGCTGTTTGGACTTTTCCCCGTGTGGGAACACTACTTCTCAGATTCTCCACCGGTGGACGGCCTGGACTAGGAGTGGAGCGGTCAGAAAATCGGCTTCTGAAACTTGCGGTTGCGGCTATGCGGAGCTAAGCCGCACCGCAGCTCCCGCTACTTAAGGACTTTTGGGCCGATTTGAGGGCCCCAAACGGCGCTGTCTCGACGAATCCCGGTGGGGGAAGGTGTCTAGAGGAGCATTCCCCATAATTTATAGTGCTCACCCGGAGTGGGGCAAAGGAAAAAGCTGCAGTAGCTCCCCAAGAAAAGCGGGGAAAGAAGGACAAAATGGCGGCCGGCGGAACACCCGAGGACTGGTGGAAGTGGACGCAGGAGCAGCAAGCCTCTCTTCTGTGCTGTTTTGCTGGACTCCCTGAATGCGACTACCAACAAGCTGCTTGGGACCCAGGCGGCCCAGGAGGTGTCCATTCGGGAGTTGCAGCAGCAGGCCGCTGAGCGGGAGGAGGCCGTGGTCCTCGTGGGGAAAGTGGAGTTGCACGAGGCACTGCACAAAAAGTGGCAAGACCGCTTGGAGGAGCTGGACGTTCGCACGAGGCGAAAGAATTTGAGGATCCTGGGCCTGGCGGAGGGGTCGGATCTCCCGTCGTACGTGACCACGATGTTGAGCTCGTTGATGGGAGCGGGGTCCTTCCATTTGCCCCTGGAGCTTGAGGGAGCTCACAGAGTGCTGGCCAGGAGGCCTAAGGCAAATGAACCCCCGCGGGTGGTGCTATTGCGGTTCCATCGATTTAGTGACCGGGAGTGTGTGCTGCGCTGGGCCAAGAAAGAGAGGAGCAGCAAGTGGGAGAATTCGGTAGTGCGAATCTACCAGGACTGGAGTGCGGAGGTGGCAAAGCGGCGGGCCGGGTTCAACCGGACGAAAGCGGTGCTGCATGCCAAGCAGGTCAGATTTGGAATGCTGCAGCCTGCGCGTCTGTGGGTGACATATAAGGACCGGCACCACTACTTCGAGTCCCCGGAGGAGGCGTGGGCCTTTGTACAGGCGGAGAAGCTGGACTCGAACTAGGGTCTGGGGACACACTATGGCCGTTGCTGTTTTCGCTGTTGCTGTTCTTCAATTTTGACACGTGTTTTTTTTATGCTAGTTTTCTTTTTGCTCTGTTTCCGGGTGGGTTTTTCTGTTGGGTATGGGTGTGGGGTATGTGGGGAACGTTGGGGGTATGTGCTTTATATGTTCTCTTCTGTGCGTGGCTGGGGGTTGGGGTGAAACTGAATTTTGGGGAGCTGCGTCAGAAGGGTGGGGTGTGGCAGTGTCAAAGCGCGGGCTTTCCACTGGTTTCCCGCACTGTGGGGCGGGGGGGCGGAGCTGGAGGTGGGGGCGTGGCCTCTACTGGTTTTCTTTCCTGCGCTGAAGCGGTGCCAAGATGTGGCAAGAGGGGGATGACCCTATGCTGGGAGGGGATGGGTTTTGGCGGGAGCTGCCGGGTCAGCAGAAGTCAGCTGACTCACGGATGTACCATGGAGGGTGCGTTGCGGCTAGGAGGGGTCCTAGCCTGGGGGGGGGGGGGGGGGTACCGGGTTGCTGCTGGAATGGCCAGGAAGGAGCTGGTGTGGGCCGGGGGGGTAGAGGAGAGGCGT
Organism: Scyliorhinus canicula; assembly: GCF_902713615.1. NCBI lineage: Eukaryota > Metazoa > Chordata > Chondrichthyes > Carcharhiniformes > Scyliorhinidae > Scyliorhinus > Scyliorhinus canicula. The sequence goes on along the minus strand of NC_052159.1, from coordinate 47,698,436 downwards.
CATCGTCATGGGGAACGGGTCAGGCGGGGCGAGCTGGCCTGGGGTGAGCAGTCGATAAGCTATGGCTAGCCGGCGGGGGAGAGGGGCGGGTTGCCCTCTGATCCGGCTGATTACCTGGAACGTGAGGGGGCTGAATGGGCCGGTTAAGAGAACTAGGGTATTTTCTCATCTGAAGGGGCTGAAGGCGGACGTGGCTATGCTCCAGGAGACCCACTTGAAGGTGGCGGACCAGGTTCGTCTGAGGAAGGGGTGGGTGGGGCAGGATTTTCACTCAGGATTGGACGCGAAGAACCGGGGGGTGGTGATTCTGGTGGGGAAGAGGGTGGCGTTCGAGGCGGCTGAGGTGGTGTCGGACAAGGAGGGCAGATATATTATGGTGAAGGGTAGGCTGCAGGGAGAGAAGGTGGTGCTGGTTAATATATATATGCCCCAAATTGGGATGATGCCGGCTTCATGAGGCGCTTGTTGGGCCGCATTCCGGATCTGGAGGCAGGAGGCCTGATAATGGGGGGAGACTTTAACACAGTGCTGGATCCCCCACTGGACCGGTCCAGTTCAAGGACGGGTAGGAGACCGGCGGCAGCCAAAGTGCTGAGGGGGTTTATGGACCAGATGGGAGGGGTGGATCCCTGGAGGTTTGGGAGGCCGAGAGCACGGGAGTATTCCTTTTTCTCCCATGTCCATAGGGTCTATTCCCGCTTAGATTTTTTCGTCCTGAGCAGGGGATTGATCCCGAAGGTGCAGGATGCTGAGTATTCGGCCATAGCAATTTCAGACCATGCTCCACACTGGGTTGATCTGGAGATGGGGGAGGCGCGGGACCAGCGCCCGCTCTGGCGCCTGGATGTGGGGATGCTGGCTGATGAGGAGGTGTGTAGGAGGGTCCGGGGAAGTATTGAGGGGTATCTTGATACCAATGACACGGGGGAGGTCCGGGTGGGGATGGTCTGGGAGGCTCTGAAAGCAGTGATCCGGGGGGAGCTGATCTCCATCCGGGCCCATAGGGAAAGGAGGGAGAGGAAGGAGAGGGAGAGACTGGTGGGGGAGCTCCTGGATGCGGACAGGAGATACGCGGAGGCACCGGAGGAGGGGTTGCTGGGGGAACGGCGTAGTTTGCAGGCCAAATTTGACTTGTTGACCACCAGAAAGGCGGAGACACAGTGGAGGAGGGCGCAGGGCGCGGTATATGAGTATGGGGAGAAGGCTAGCAGGATGTTGGCGCATCAGCTCCTCAGGCGAGATGCGGCTAGGGAAATTGGTGGAGTGACGGATAGGGGTGGGAATGTCGTGCAGAAGGGGACAGAAGTAAATGGGGTCTTTAGGGACTTCTACGAGGAACTGTACCGGTCGGAACCTCCGATGGGGAGAGGGGGGATGGAGAGCTTCATGAACAGGCTATGTTTCCCAAGGGTTCAAGAGGAGCTGGTAGAGGGGCTGGGGGCGCCGATAGAGTTGGAGGAGCTAGTCAGGGGGATTGGACAAATGCAGTCAGGTAAGGCGCCGGGGCCGGACGGGTTCCCGGTGGAATTTTATAAAAAGTATGCGGATCTGGTGGGCCCCCTGTTGGTGCGAGCCTTCAATGAGGCATGGGAGGGGGGGGCTTTGCCCCCGACGATGTCGCGGGCACTGATCTCTCTGATCCTGAAGCGGGATAAGGACCCCTTGCAGTGTGGATCATACAGGCCTGTCTCGCTCCTCAATGTTGACGCTAAGTTGTTGGCGAAGATCCTGGCCACCAGGATAGAGGACTGTGTGCCAGGGGTGATACACGAGGATCAGACAGGATTTGGCAAGGGACGGCAGCTCAACACGAATGTGCGGAGACTGCTAAATGTTATTATGATGCCGGCAGTGGAGGGGGAGGCGGAGATAGTGGTGGCGCTGGATGCGGAGAAAGCATTTGATAGAGTTGAGTGGGGGTACCTGTGGGAGGTGCTGGAGCGGTTCGGATTCGGGGAGGGATTCATCAAATGGGTGAGGCTCTCTACGCGGCTCCAATAGCAAATGGAAGGAGATTGGAGTACTTTAGGCTCTACCGTGGGACCAGGCAGGGGTGCCCCCTGTCCCCCTTGCTCTTTGCACTGGCGATTGAACCTTTGGCTATGGCGTTGAGGGAGTCAGGGAGATGGAGGGGTCTGGTGCGGGGTGGGGAGGAACATCGTGTATCGCTGTTTGCGGACGACCTGCTGTTGTATGTGGCGGATCCAGAAGGGGGAATGCCGGGGGTGATGGAGCTGTTAGCGGAATTTGGGGGCTTCTCGGGTTATAAGATGAATTTAGGCAAGAGCGAGGTATTTGTAGTACACCCGGGTGATCAGGAGGAGGGAATTGGGAGACTCCCATGTAAGAGGGCAGTGAAGAGTTTCAGATACCTGGGGGTGCAGGTGGCCAGGAGTTGGGGGACTCTCCATAAGCTTAATTTTACCAGGCTGGTGGAGCAGATGGAGAAGGAATTTGAAAGGTGGGACATGGTGCCACTATCGTTGGCGGGTAGAGTGCAGTCTGTCAAAATGACGGTTCTCCCGAGGTTCTTGTTCCTTTTTCAGTGTTTGCCCATCTTTATCCCTAGGGCCTTTTTTAGAAGGGTGACTAGCAGCATCATGAGCTTTATTTGGGCGCATGGGACCCCGAGGGTGAAGAGGGTCTTCTTGGAGCGGGGTAGAGATGGGGGGGGTGCTGGCGTTACCCAATCTCTCGGGGTATTATTGGGCGGCCAATGTGTCGATGGTGCGCAAGTGGGTAATGGAGGGGGAGGGGGCAGCGTGGAAACGGATGGAGAGGGCGTCCTGTGGAGATACAAGCCTGGGGGCCCTGGTAACGGTCCCGTGGCCGCTCCCTCCTACGAGGTATACCACGAGTCCAGTGGTGGCGGCCACCCTCAAGATTTGGGGGCAGTGAAGGCGACATAGGGGAGAAGTGGGGGGCTCGATGGAGGCTCCGTTAAGGGGGAACCATAGGTTCGTCCCGGGGAACATTGATGGGGGATTTCAGGGTTGGCACAGAGCGGGCATCAGACAGCTGAGGGACCTGTTTATTGATGGGAGGTTTGCGAGCCTGGGGGAGTTGGAGGAGAAATTTGGGCTCCCCCCAGGAAGCATGTTCAGGTATCTGCAGGTAAAAGGCATTTGCTAGACGGCAGGTGGAGGGATTCCCTTCGCTTCCCGCGAGGGGTGTGAGTGACAGGGTGCTTTTGGGGGTCTGGGTCGGAGAGGGGAAGATATCTGATATCTACAAGGTTATGCAGGAGGCAGAGGAGGCGTCAGTAGAGGAGCTGAAAGCTAAGTGGGAGGGGGAACTGGGGGAACAGATCGAAGACGGGACATGGGCTGATGCCCTGGAAAGGGTTAATTCTTCCTCCTCGTGTGCGCGGCTTAGCCTCATCCAATTCAAGGTGCTGCACCGGGCCCACATGACTGGGACGAGGATGAGTAGGTTCTTTGGGGGTGAAGACAGGTGTGTCAGGTGCTCGGGGAGTCCAGCGAACCATGCCCATAGGGCATGCCCGGCACTGGAGGAGTTCTGGAAGGGGGTGGCGAGGGCGGTGTCGAGGGTGGTGGGATCCAGGGTCAAGCCAGGGTGGGGACTCGCGATTTTTGGGGCTGGGGTGGAGCCGGGAGTGCAGGAGGCGAAAGAGGCCGGTGTGCTGGCCTTTGAGTCCCTAGTAGCCCGGCGAAGGATCTTGCTACAATGGAAGGATGTGAGGCCCCCAAGCGTGGAGACCTGGATCAATGACATGGTGGGTTTCATTAAACTAGAGAAGGTCAAATTCACCCTGAGAGGGTCGGTACAAGGGTTTTTTAGGCGGTGGCAACCTTTCCTCAACTTTCTGGCTCAACGATAGGGTACGGGGACAGTAGCAGCAGCAACCCGGGGGGGAGGGGGGAGGGAAAAGGGGGGGAAGGGGGAGGGAAAGGGGGGGGGGGGACGACGACGATGACTATGTTTGTTTATTTAATTTAAATTTATTTTTAAGTTGTTTTGTTGTTCATTGGGGTTGGGGGGGTGGAGGGATGTGATATATGCGTCGATACGGTCTGGGGGGTGTTACTGTTATTATGGGTTATTTTGTTGCATTTCATTGTTTGTCGTTATGTTTTATATTTTCTGTAAAAAATTCCAATAAAAATTATTTTTAAAAAAGAATAACCGTATTAACATGCATAAGTGCGAGGTGATTCATTTTGGTAGAAAAAATTTGAATGCCGATTGCAGGGTCAGCGGCAGGGTTCTGAGGAATGTGGAGGAACAGAGAGATCTTGGTGTTCATGTCCACAGATTTCTGAAGGTTGCCACTCAAGTGGATAGGGCCGTGAAGAAGGCTTATAGTGTGTTAGCGTTTATTAACGGGGGCTTGAGTTTAAGAGCCGCGGGGTTATGCTGCAACTATACATGACCCTGGTGAGACCACATTTGGAGTATAGTGTGGAGTTCTGGTCACCTCATTATAGGAAGGATGTGGAAGCATTGGAAAGGGTGCAAAGGAGATTTACCAGGATGCTGCCTGGTTTGCAGGATAGGTCTTATGAGGAAAGTTTGAGGGAGCTAGGGCTTTTCTCTTTGGAGCGGAGGAGGATGAGAGGCGACTTAATAGAGGTTTATAAGATGATGAGGGGGATAGATCGAGTGGACGTTCAGAGGCTACTTCCTTGGGTGGATAAGGGGGCATAACTATAAGATTCAGGGTGGGAGATTTCAGAGGGATATCCGAGGTAGGTTCTTTACTCAGAGTGGTTAGGAATGGACTGCCTGCTGTGATAGTGGAGTCGGACACTTTAGGAACTTTCAAGCTGTTATTGGATAGGCACATGGAGCACACCAGAATGACAGGGAGTGGGATAGCTTGATCTTGGTTTCGGACAACGCTCGGCACAACATCGAGGGCCGAAGGGCCTGTTCTGCGCTGTACTGTTCTATATTCTATATATGCACAAGCAACCTCTTCCAGCTTCCGAGTCAGTCTGAGGTCACCTGACCCGAACATTAATTTATATACTAATGAGACTCGAATTAGTCAGTCGGTGAATTACAACACAACTATGATATCACCACACCTCCCATGGCAGATTGGGAAACCTGGTAATAGGATGCAGCGAAAGGCCCAACCACTCACACTGTTGCCTTTCAGAAGGTAGTTGTCAGCTGCCTTCTTGAACCGTTGCAGTCCCCGGTGGCGTAGGTACACTGTGCTGTTAGGGAGAGAATTCCAGGATTTTGACCCAGGAACAGTGATATATTTCTAAGTCTGAATGGTGAGTGACTTGGAGGGGAACTTCCTGGTGGTGTTGTTCCCAGGTATCTGCTGCTCCTGTCCTATTAATGGTCGTGTGTTTGGATGGTGCTGCCTAAAGAACCCTACTGCAATGTATCTTGTACATTGGTACACAGCTGCCACTGTTAATCACCAGTGGAAGGATTGAATGTTTGTGGAAGGGTTGCAATAAAGTGGGCTTCTTTGTCCTGGATGGTGTTGAGTTTCTTGAGTGTTTTTGGAGCTGCACTCATCCAGGCAAGTGGAGAGTATTGCATTACATTTCAGACTTGTGTCTTGTAGATAGTGAACAGGCTTTGGAGAGTCAGGAGGGTAAGTTACTCGCTGCAGGATTTCCAGCCTTTGACCTGCTCTGGTAGCCACAGTATTTAAATGGCTAGTCCAGTTCAGTTCCTGGTCAATGGTAACCCCAAGGATGTTGATATGGGGGGAATTCAGCGATGGTAATGCCATTGAATGTCAAGGGGTTGGATATTCTCTTGTTGGAAATGGTCATTGCCTAGCACTTGTAGGACATGAATGGTACTTGTCAGCCCAAGCCTGGTTATTATCCAGACCTTGCTGGGCAGCACAGTGGCGCAGTGGTTAGCACTGCTGTCTCACTGTGCCGAGGACCCAGGTTCAATCCCGATCCCGGGTCATTATCTGCGTGGAGTTTGCACATTCTCATTGTGCCTCTGTGGGTCTCACCCTCAAAACCCAAAAAGATGTGCAGGATAGGTCAATTGGCCACGTTAAATTGCCACTGTCAGCCCCGAGAATCTGGAAGCAGTGCAGACAGCATTTTAAATTTAGCTGCATGTTGCTGTTGGCCCCGATCTGCAGTCACCATCTCTTTGTGCCAGCGGGCCTGGACTCGACATTCAGGTCATGGGGGTAGAACTGTTTGGAGAAGTTGGGAACTTGTTCGTGGATGGAAGGTTTGTCAGTTTGGAGGAGCTGTTGGAAAATTTTCAATTTCCTGGGACCAATGAGTTTAGATATTTCCAGATTCACGATTTTTTGCACAAGGCTTTTCCTTCTTTTTCCTTGGCACCACTGTCCTCCCTGATTAAGAGGATTTTATCTTCGACTGGGTCTGGTGGGGGGAGTATTTCGGATATTTATGGTCAGATCCTATCAGTGGAGTTGGTTCTGTTGAATGAGGTGAAGGTGAAACGGGAAGGTGAATTGGGTCCTATTTTGGATGACGATGTGTGGAGTGAGGCTCTTCACAGTGTCAACTCCATGTCCTCTTGTGCTCAGCTTAGGTTGATCCAGTTCAAGGTGGTGCACAGGCCTTATCTGACCACGGCAAGGATGGGTGGTTTTGTTCTGGTGTGAGAGTTGTTCTCGGGGCCAGCTAACCTTATCCATATGTTCTGGTCTGTCACAAGTAATTAAATTTGGATCTCTTTCTTCAACACCACGTTAGAGATTCTTAATGTCAAACTGGAGCCATGTCTGCTAGTGCCCATTTTCGAGGTCTTCAGACATGCCGGCGCTTTGAGACGGGGGTGAAGGCAGGTTGTCCTCACATTTACCTAGTTAATTACCTGCGGAAGAGTTCTGCTTGGGTGGAGGTCTCCTCCTCTGCCCAATGTCTCGGCCTCGTTGGGTGAACTCACTGAGTTCTTACATTTGGAGAAGGCCAAGTGAAGAAATTACCACAAACTGAATTGTATTTTGAATTCAACCATCTGTATTTGCCTTGTACAAACAACTTTCCAGATTCTGTTTAAAATAAATAAAATTTGACTTGATTAATAGACTTTAAAACTGACATAAATAAGCTATACTTGACTTCAGCCAAGAAGCTCAGTCTCGAGCTTTAACACATAAATATATAAACAAAGTACAGATCCATCAGGGGGTTAACATTGGCCAAGTGTTCAGCTGTCAAGGCCTTAAGCAGTTGAATTCCTCCCCATACTTCTCTGCCTCTCCATCTCTCTTTCCTCCTTTAAGACATTCCTTAAAACCTAACTGTCTGAATACATTTTTGGCCATCTCTCTTAATGTTAGATTATGTGGCTCAGTGTGAAGTTTTGCTTTATACTGTTCCTGTGAAACATCTTGGGATATTTAATTATGTTAAAGGTAAATATAAACACAAGCTTTATAAATACAAGCTGTTGCGATTTCCTTTCATTGCTGAGGGCAACAGTCAATTGTAACAGGCAATAAAGTGATATTAAAGATGAGATTTGACAATAAACTCAGGGAATGCAGCTGGAGTTAGCCAGTCAAGACCGACCATAGGTTATGAGCAAGAGGTTGAAAGAACACTTTAGATTTAACTACTTTACACAGTCTGGTGAATTTATGGAATGGACTGCACAGGTAGCACGGTAGCATTGTGGATAGCACAAATGCTTCACAGCTCCAGGGTCCCAAGTTCGAATCCCCGCTGGGTCACTGTCTGTGTGGAGTTTGCACGTTCTCCCCATGTGTGCGTGGGTTTCCTCCGGGTGCTCCGGTTTCCTCCCACAGTACAAAGATGTGCAGGTTAGGTGGATTGGCTGTGATAAATTGCCCTTAGCGTCCAAATTGCCCTTAGTGTTAGGTGGGGTTACTGGATTATGGGGATAGGGTGGAGGTATGGGCTTGGGTAGGGTGCTCTTTCCAAGAGCCGGTGTAGACTCGATGGGCCAAATGGCCTCCTTCTGCACTGTAAATTCTATGAAAACAGATGCAGCATGATCTAACTGCAACATTAATTCACGAAAAAGTTACCTTCAGAGAAATTCAATAGTTAGGTATATGGGGCGGGATTCTCCCATTCGGTGGCAGAGTGTCCACGCCGTTGGAAACGCCGTCGCGTTTCACGATGGCGTGTACAGGCCACTGGGAGAACTGATTCTGGCCCCTACAGGGGGCCAGCATGGCGCTGGAGCGGTTCACGCCGCTCCAGCCTCCCATCCCGGCACGAACTGTGCACCGCGGGATCCGTGCATGCGCGGTGGCCTCTCGCAACTTGCCAGCCCCGACGCAACATGGCGCGGGAGTTCAGGGGCTGGCGCGGAAGAAAATAGGCCCGGGGAGCGAGAGTGCATACAGCGGCCCGATCCGCGGAGAATCGCGTGCCGGCGTCCGGGCAGCGTGGCCCGGTTGCTGGGATTCTCTGGCCCGGCAATCCTGCCAATTGGCCCATAATAGTCTTCTCTGGTTATCTGCATACCTATTCTTTTCAAATGAACTTAAACAGGATTCCCTCACGTCTGACAGCAGCTGTTGGAGAGAAAGGGAGCTAATGTTTCAAGTCTGGATGACTCTTAGTCAAAGCTAGGTAGACTAGGGGTATTTCTCAACAAAACTGTACAATTTGAACTTTACAAAGCAGGGGAAAATAAATCAAAATAGGTCAAAGGCTGGAGGGTGATAAACATTAGTCCCCTCTTTTTAAAAAAAAGGAGACCAGAGTAAGTCAGGACATTAAAGGCCAATCTGCCATTGTTCAGTTGTTGGTCAACTATCAGAGCATATAACATTGTTGAGGAAACATAGGTCTGATCTTTTGCTCCCAGATTGGGATCGCAGTGTCGGGACAATTCCTGGCTCCGCTAGCCCGACATGGTAGAAGAATGCCCCAAGATCGTCAAACGTTCATCCCAGGGATGATAGTGAACTGGGATTTGTGCCCACCACCTCCAGAAACAGTTTGGCAGCAACACAGAAGCTGCCAGGTGCAGAGATGAGCTAGGCAAAACGTCCTGCGTCAGTACACTGACACTGTGGCGGGGAAATAAAACTAAAAACAGCCCTCCAGTACTCACCAACATTCCCATTCAAGCCATCTCATGTCTCACACCCAGGCCCCATCCGACACTCCATATCAACCTATTCCCCTCAACCCACCCCATGGCGCTTTATAGCCCTCATGCCAACCAATGCCCATATCTACCCCATGGCCGCTCATGCCTCAATGCCAACTTATGCCCCTCCACTCATGATCCTTTACAGCCCCTATGCCAACTCATGATCCAAACCTTCACCCCTTTCCCTTACACACTGCATGCCAGCTCATCCAGTATCCAACATAGTCAGACATCAGGACTCAGGCTGAGATTACAAGTACCTTTTGATGAACTCACTAATTTTTTTTTAAGTTATGAAAACCATTCATTATATTTGAATTCCTTTAATCCCTTATAACAACAAACATTTGTATTCAGAGATTCAGAGTCCCACTTCAAAAGACTGTATAAGCACTTGGAGCTGTCAATCAAACTGTGAATGGACAGGCACTCCATTGTGATAATGATAGGTTGTTAAATCACATGCAGCACAAACCCTTTAATTGTAGCCCTCAGGCTCATGTCAGCAAGACAGTAACACAACAAGCAGTGATTTTTTTAACTGCAGAATTCTTTCAAATATTTAAAATTTAGGAGATTTAAATGCCTTGACAGCAGCTCCCTGGGAAATGGCAAAGAGAGCTGTTGATGAGCTTAAGAACGCAAGAGAAAATGCTGGAAAATCTCAGCAAGTCTGGCAGCACCTGTAGGGAGAGAAAAGAGCTAACGTTTCGAGTCCGATGACTCTTTGTCAAAGCTAACAGACAGAGAAAGTGGGAAATATTTATACTGTGGAGTGAGAATGAAAGATGATCTTGACAGTTCCAATGAGTTTAGCCACTTTTTCCACATATTCATGTCCACTTCTAACAATCCTGAAGGGCACTTGACCTCTCCCAAAAGTGTCCAGGGACCATATATGCAAGGGTAACTTACCTCTCCAAAATGGTTCCTTATCTCGCTAAAGAACTCTGATAGGTTTAAACATTCTCCTACCAGGTACAATGTGCACATATCATATTTCCCACTCCCTACTTGTGAAAATCAGATCGACTAAAAGCAGCTGCATTTTAACATGTGCAGCTGTGAATCATGAATGTGTAACAACCGACCCACCCTTGTGTCCCTCCCCATGAAACCATGGTGGGAGATCAGGTTCAGGCGTAGGACTTGTGGATTCAGGCCTCCGAAGCTATTTCCGTAAGACGAAAGCCTCTCCAACTGACAAATCAAAAAATTGTATTTATTTGTTATAATAATTCCAGGAGGCACAGAGTGAAAGGCCAAACTGGTTTATTTTAAACTGAAAATAAAGCCGCTACTGCGGTACACAAAACAAACACCCCATCCCAGGACTATCAGGAACGGCAGATCTGGGTCTGGGAGCCACACTTAAAGGTCCTGCTATTGAGCCCCAGCTTGCAGACCTCTGCCCGCCCACCACGGGAACTCGTACTCTACAAAGCCCATGGGGAGGTCTAGGAGTGATCCTCCCTGGTCCTTGTGAGGGTTACCACACTTTTGATTTGCTCTATCTACTTGCAATGCCACTTTTTAATATCCTGTCTTTGTCTGAGCAATGTTTCGCTCCTCAACTGAAAGCCTTGTGCTTTATTTCCAAAATTATTCACATTTTTCTGCCTTGACTTGGAACTGTAGCAATCTGTCTGTACCAGCCTATGTCCTCCTGTTGTCTTTCCCATTCTTCTTCTTAAATTATGGATTAGGCTAGTTAAAATAATCGGTCCAATTATTATGCCTCCTTTATCTGAGAAAACTAGTTATATACTAGAACTAATCACCAGGCAATGTTGCAAAAATAATACAAACCAATAGAGAAAGAAAGGGTCCCCACTAATAATGTGGTCACATGCTTCCATTTTCACTCTCTCATTTCCGACAGATTCCAAGGTTTCATCAGTGAACTAAATGCCACATTCCATCTATCCAGTTCTGCCAAATCCCAGGTTTCCATAGAGCATAGAACATACAGTGCAGAAGGAGGCCATTCGGCCCATCAAGTCTGCACCGACCCACTTAAGCCCTCACTTCCACCCTATCCCCATAACCCAATAATCCCTCCTACCCTTTTTGGTCACTAAGGGCAATTTATCATGGCCAATCCACCCAACCTGCACATCTTTGGACTGTGGGAGGAAACCCACGCAGACACAGGGAGAACGTGCAGACTCCGCACAGACATTGACCCAGCGGGGAATCAAACCTGGGACCCTGGCGCTGTGAAGCCACAGTGCTATTCACTTGTGCTACCGTGCTGCCCCTCCACAATGCTGTGGAATCACACAAAACTCCATACTGTGCTGTCATACTGGATCACAATCACCCCACCACTGCCAAACTCCAGGACCCACACAACATCCCAGAACTGCCCTCCAGTTCTACTAAACTAAACACTGTTGGGGAGGCTTTAAACTAATGTGGCAGGGGGATGGGAACCAGATTAGGAAGTTAGAGGTCAGTAAAGAGGCAGCAACTAAAGCCAGTAAGGTACTAGATAATAAACTCAATGTGTTGTCACATAGACAGGGAAGAGATGATGAACGCAAATGGACAGATGGTCTGAGGTGCATTTGTTTTAATGCGAGAAGTATAGCAGGTAAGGCAGATGAGTTTAGGGCTTGGATTAGTACCTGGGAATATGATGTTATTGGTATTACTAAGACTTGGTTGAGAGAAGGGCAAGACTAGCAACTAAATATCCCAGGGTATAGATGCTTCAGGAGGGATAAAGAGGGAGGTAAAAGGGGTGGAGGAGTTGCATTACTGGTCAGAGATGATATCACAGCTGTGATTAAGGAGGGCACCATGGAGGAGTCGAGCACTGAGGCAATATGGGTAGAGCTAAGAAATAGGAAGGGTGCAGTAACATTGTTGGGATTTTACTACAGGCCTCCCAAAAGCGAGCGTGAGGTAGAGGTACAAATATGTAGACAGGTTATAGAAAAATGCAGGAGCAATAGGGTGGTCATGATGGGAGATTTTAACTTCTCTAACATTGAATGGGACTCATGTAGTGTTGGAGGCGCAGATGGAGCAGAATTTGTAAGGAGCATACAGGAGAGTTTTTTTAGAGCAGTCTGTAAATAGTCCAACTCGGGAAGGGGCCATGGTATTGGGGAATGATCCCAGCCAGGTTGTTGAAGTTTCAGTCGGTGATTACTTTGGGAATAGCGATCACAATTCCGTAAGTTTTAGAATACTCATGGACAAAGACGAGAGTGGTCCTAAAGGAAGAGTGCTAAATTGGGGAAAGGCCAAGTATAACAAAATTCGGCAGGAGCTAGGGAATGTGGATTGGGAGCAGCTGTTTAAAGGTAAATCCACATTTGAAATGTGGGAGTCTTTTAAGGAAAGGTTGATTAGAGTGCAGGACAGACATGTCCCTGTGAAAATGAGGGATATAAATGGCAAGATTAGGGAACCATGGACGACGGGTGGAATTGTGAGACTAGCTAAGATGAAAAAGGAAGCATACATAAGATCTAGGCGACTTAAAACTGATGAAGCTTTGGAGGAATATCGGGAAAGTAGGACAAATCTCAAACACGCAATAAAGAGGGCTAAAAGGGGTCATGAAATATCTTTGGCTAACAGGGTTTAGGAAAATCCCAAAGCCTTTTATTCGTATATAAGGAGCAAGAGGGTAACTAGAGAAAGGATTGGCCCACTCAAAGACAAAAGAAGGAATTTATGCGTGGAGTCAGAGGAAATGGGTGAGATTCTTAATGAGTACTTTGCATCAGTATTCACCAAGGAGAGGGACATGACGGATGTTGAGGCTAAGGATGGATGTTTAAATACTCTAGGTCAAGTCGGTATAAGAAAGGGGGAGGTTTTGGGTATTTTAAAAGGCATTAAGGTGGACAAGTCCCCAGGTCCGGATGGGATCTATCCCAGGTTACTGAAGGAAGCGAGGGACGAAATAGCTGGGGCCTTAACAGATATCTTTGCAGCATCCTTGAGCACAGGTGAGGTCCCGGAGGACTGGAGAATTGCTAATGTTGTCCCTTTGTTTAAGAAGGGTAGCAGGGATAATCCAGGGAATTATAGACCTGTGAGCTTGACGTCAGTGGTAGGCAAATTGTTGGAGAAGATACTGAGGGATAGGATCTATTCACATTTAGAAGAAAATAGACTTATCAGTGATAGGCAGCATGGTTTTGTGCAGGGAAGGTCATGTCTTACAAACCTAATAGAATTCTTTGAAGAAGTGACAAAGTTAATTGATGAGGGAAGAGCTGTAGATGTCATATACATGGACTTTAGTAAGGTGTTTGATAAGGTTTCCCATGGCAGGTTGATGGAAAAAGTGAAGTCGTATAGGGTTCAGGGTGTACTAGCTAGATGGATAAACAATTGGTTGGGCAACAGAAGACAGAGAGTGGTGGAAGGGAGTGTCTCAAAATGGAGAAAGGTGACTAGTGATGTTCCACAGGGATCCGTGCTTGGACCACTGTTGTTTGTGATATACATAAATGATCTGGAGGAAGGTATAGGTGGTCTGATTAGCAAGTTTGCAGATGATACTAAGATTGGTGGAATTGCAGATAGCGAGGAGGACTGTCAGAGAATACGGAAAATATAGATAGATTGGAGAGTTGGGCAGAGAAATGGCAGATGGAGTTCAATCCAGGCGATTGCGAGGTGATGCATTTTGGAAGATCCAATTCAACGGTCAATGGAAGAGTCCTGGGGAAAATTGATATACAGAGAGATCTGGGAGTTCAGGTCCATTGTACCCTGAAGGTGGCAACGCAGGTCAATAGAGTGGTCAAGAAGGCATACAGCATGTTTGCCTTCATCAGACGGGGTATTGAGTACAAGAGTCGGCAGGTCATGTTACAGTTGTATATGACTTTGGTTAGGCCACATTTGGAATACTGTGAGCAGTATATTACCAGAAGGATGTGGATGCTTTAGAGAGGGTGCAGAGAAGGTTCATCAGGATGATGCCTGGTATGGAGGGTGCTAGCTATGAAGAAAGGTTGAGTAGATTAGGATTGTTTTCTTGGAAAGACAGAGGTTGAGGGGGAACCTGATTGAGGTCTCCAAAATTATGAGAGGTATGGACAGGGTGGATAGCAACAAGCTTTTTCCAAGAGTGGGGGTGTCAATTACAAGGGGTCATGATTTCAAGGTCAGAGAGGGAAAGTTTAAGGGAGATGTGCGTGGAACGTTTTTTTACGCAGAGGATAGTGGGTGCCTGGAACGCTTTGCCAGCGGAGGTGGTAGAGGCGGGCACGATAGCATCATTTAAGATGCATCTAGACAGACATATGAACGGGCAGGGAACAGAGGGAAGTAGATGCTTGGAAAATAGGCGACAGGTTTAGATAAAGGATCTAGATCGGCGCAGGCTGGGAGGGCCGAAGGGCCTGTTCCTGTGCTGTAATTTTCTTTGTTCTTTGTTTAAACCCCATGACCCCCCACGTTCCCCCCTTCCAGCGCTGCTAAATATCAGGTGTTAGCTTCTTACTGCTGTTGAGTAAAGAGTCATGAAATCTGCTCCTTTTCACAAACACTTTTATTTTCCTTGAACATAACTCTGTCCCAAAACCCTATCACCACACCGCATGTCACAAGAGCCCCCTGCAACCTCTTTCCATATCAGTATCAATTATTAGATACTTAACATCAATGAGACATCTAATTGAAATGTCTCATAACCCATTCCTTAACGGTCTCCCCTTCCTTGGAGAAAAAAAATAATTTGGTAAATATTGGTCCCCCCCTCCGAAAATACAAAATTCCAAGAAACTCAAAAACACATGCAAATCCTCTCCCCCCCCCCTTTTTTTTTGGAAAAATTCACAGAAACAGGCACCCTTCATTAATAATATCCAAAGGTTTCTGTGAACTAGCCCTTCTTTTCGTAAAACAATCAGACAATTGATAGCTACTGTCGACACATTGAATTTTTGCTATCTCCCCTCTGTCCAAAATATGCTTCAAACTTGCGATGTGTATCCTTAACCTTTTCTCATTCACACTTTTTGTAGAGTGCACATTTTGCCACAGGGATTTATTGTCAATGTGACACTGAATGGGTATGTTCCCCAAATCCTCTAATCCCAAAAAGTCTGTCAACATCTGGGATATATAAAAGGCCATATCCACTGCCTCTACTAGGCTTAACGTCTCAGTGGCCAAAGTGCTTTTGACCACTCTCCTTATTTTCTTTGTTTCCACACAAGAGGGCAACATTTACCATTGTTCCCCAAAAGGAAAATTATAAAACCTCCTGTGCTTAAAACCCCATCATCTAAATTTGCATAGGACGCATCACTATAACTATGAGTTTCAAGTGCCTAAAATCATCTAAAACTGGGAACCTAAAAACACACTCCTGCATTTTTAGTTTGACCAATGCTTTATTTGCTCTCATTAGGTCTTCCACTTTAGGATCATTCATTTTTGTACTCAACTCTAAGACATCAAAACTAACGTCCGGTCTAGTCGAACCAATTCAATTCTAGCCCAATTAAACTACACAGTTGCTCTTTTTCCATCTTTGAAACCACTGTGCCTTTTTGTGAAACCTGACCATGACTAATTGCTATTGGGCTGTGCTCTCCAAATAAGATTGCTGATGTAAAGTTGCCCCTAACTTAGTCTGTCCGAATTCCAGTCCAATATATTTAAATGCAGCAGACGCCTACCTTCCAACACGGAGTTCTTTCCTCAACCCAGAGATTACAATAGCTTCAAAATCACTACTCCCACCCCACAAAAAAAAAATCAACATGCATCATAAAGATGCTAGAAAAATTTCCTTTATAGTGCCAGCAAAACATTGCCGGATCCGCTTTCAACTGGCAGCAGCCTAACTTTAACAAAACTGACCTTACCGAAAAATACCAGTCTCCAGGCACATCATTTAACCCCTTCTATGTTGGTTGCCTCTTTAGGAGGATGGAGAAAAATGCCTCTCTGAAGCTGATCCCTCTGCAAAAAGGCAGCTTTTATATCTATAGATTTGCATGTCCATGCCTTTGTGGCTAAAAGACCCAAGAAGATCTTTAAAATAACCTTTCCTGCTGGAGGTGAATCTAACCTTAAATCCTGATCTTCTAAGTTTTCTTCAAATCCCCTTGCCACAAGCCTGGCATTTGCCTTATAAGTTCCATCCGGAAGAACCTTTTCCATGAAAATCCATGTGGGATAGAGCTCTTTGTCCCCTATCCGGTACTTCAGTGTATACCCCAAATTCACTCCAACTATGCAGTTCTTGCTGTTTGGCATCTTTGAAACTTTTTAATCCAAAAATTGTTGCCTTATCCTGTTCCATATCCAGTTAAACGTGTGTTTTCTTCATCGATGGTCTGCTCAGAAGCAAAGATATCTCACTTGATACAACATCTGTGCTAATGAAATGACCCACTCTGGCAATATTGCAAGGGATCACCACTCTTTTCAGCAACTTCAGAGTATTATCATCCCAAACCTGAAACTTGTGGAACTTTCAAATTCCTTAACCTTTGTTACGATTTTCAGCATTCAAGGAGTCCAGGTAACATTTTAACCAGTCAATTCCAGACACAGTAGATGTGCAGCCACTGTCCAATACAGCACAACTGAAGGATTCTGCAACCAACACTCTCATTACTGGAGTAAAAGTGCTCATTAATAGGACAATGCCTTCTTTCTGGTCACTATCTTTTTCCTCTTCCGACTCTTCCAGGTCATGTGTAATTTCAAACACTCTATTATAACGTGTTGGACAGTTGAAAGCATAATGGTATTGAGTGTCACACCGAAAAGATCAATTTATTGTACCCCGGGCATTTCTGGGGTTCATTTTCCTATTACCATTCTCCAAGTCCCTCCTCCTGTTATAGGTTTTAAAATCGGTTTCGGTCCTCATAATTTCCAGGTCCCGATCTCCTTCCATACTCTCGTAACTAGTTTGTAGCCGTACAATCTCACCATCCTGTCAGTATTGTATCCTCCATAGTCTGCTTTATTGCTGACTGACTCATTTTTGTCATAAGAGCCATTGGAATTGAATGTTTCCACCTAAACCTCTTTAAAGCTTCTATCATCTGATCGAATAAGATATCATTATCTGCATACTTAACTCACGTCAAAACTAGGAGCCTATCCATGTTGGTCACTCTAGCACAGTCCAGTAACTTAAATGCCAACACGGACTGTGTTTGTTCAGCCTTTTGTACAGTCTGCTAAATTCCATTATATAGTCTTCAATAGAGGTATCCTCTGTTTTCCAGAATCTATCAAATACTGACCAGGCTTTATACGCACTTAATAAGTCATCCTTTTGATAAATCGTATTCATAAAATGCAATAGAATCTCCAGACTTCTTCTGAGTCTAACTCTTCCAATTCCAGTTCAAAAAACATTTTGCTTTGGATTTTACTCTCATAAGGTAGAGAAAGAGCCAATGCCATACCTTGTTTTCTCTTTCCCAAGGCAGTTACCTTAGTCCACATAACTACTGCACTTCTCCATTGGTCGTACGATCCCCTTTCAGAAAATAATGGCGGATAGTCATATCCGGACATCTTTATCCTAAGTTCAGCCATATATGTGTTTTTTTTCCTTCTCACTCACTCCTTGGTTGGTGCAGAATTTTTTTTTTCTTCTGGAAAAGTTTTATCTTACAACTCTTTACATTTGCACAGCAACCTTTCTCTGCTACCATTGTTAGCTTCTTCCTGCTGTTGAGTCAAGAGTCAAGAGATCTGCTCCTTTTCACAAACACCTTTATCTTCCATGAACACACTCTGTACCAAAACCCTATCACCACATCACATGCCACAAGAGCCGCCTGCAACCTCTTTACATATCAGTGTCAATTATTAACATCAATGAGACATCTAATTGGAATGTCTCTTAACCCATTCCTTAACATCATCAGGTGCCTACCTAACATGGTGCACCTTCTCTATAATTTGGCTGTGCAACCTTAATTTAAAATATGTAAGTAATAAAATGTAAGTAGGCTACTTATTTAGAAACATCAGAATAATCAAGGCTTCAAATATAGCTGTCACAAAAAAACTGAGCAGCTTCTCAATGTAATCCTCAAATCACCAATATAAATGCCATGTAATAAAACTGAAATTGACTTAGTGGCACAAATCATTGGCCTGATAAGTATATTGTCTGTTACATGGCATAACATCTCTATTAAAAATAACATGCTCTGTCTGACTTCACCATGAAGAGCATCACAAGAAATCTGTAAAAATAATATATCTGGATTACAATTTGAAATCTTCACTCTCATCTTCAAATCCTTTCTAACTACAATCTCCTCCACGACTCAGATCCTGCCCAGCATCCCTTGATCCTCAGTCCATGGCCTTCTGCACATCCCTCTATTCCATCGCCTGACCATTGGTAGAAGATCCTTCAGCCACTTTCGATCTTCCTATTTAGGTCCTCCATCTCCCTAATTATCTCAATTTTTGAGAAACCCCTCTTAAGACTTGATAAAAATGAAATCACCTCTTAGCAGCATGGTTTTGGTTCGATTTATTTTGTACCAGCCATTCCCAAACCCCTTCTGTGAAGCTCCTGGGGAAATTTTCTATATTAAAACACATTTATATAAATTGAATTATCAGTCTTCACATCTATATTTTTAAAAAACGGTAGTTATCTGGCCCTGGAGACAAGAATGTTTCCGTAACCTTAACAAAAGGGCAGAAATGCAATAAAAGGAATAAATTAATCACCGATCTCAGCAAAATTTTGTTCTTTGGCCAACCAAACAGCAGAGCGTACGAGCCAGTTCCCTGGCCTTATTTATATGAGAAAATGCTGGAAAATCTCAGCAAGTCTGGCAGCATCTGTAGGGAGAGAAAAGAGCTAACGTTTCGAGTCCGATTACTCTTTGTCAAGGCTCTTTGAAGATTCCAGCATCCACAGTCATTTGCTTTTATCCACATATTTATAGGAGCAAAACAGTCATCCCAATCAAACTTGCTGATTAAAGCCTCAACATCAGGGCCGGACAGGCACCAGTAAGATAAGTTGAAGTAAGATAAGTTGAGGGGGAAATACAATTCTGGGCAGGTTTCTTTTTTTTACTGGCCTTCGTGTAATATCTTTGGACAGTATCTTTGGATATGCTGTCCTTGGAACTGGTGGGACTCTGAACAGCACAGTTCTGACCAACAATGATAACCAGGGTACTATAGAGAGAGAGATCAATTATGTTCTGAATGGTTCTGCAGATGCTTCTCACCAATAGTGATCTTTGAACAGTTTGCTATGGGACTTCAACAATCAACAAAATCAAAATAGGAGGTGGATACAATTAACATAACTAATACAATGCCTACATTTAAGAGTTAGTCATGTCCATATCTCTTGTCACACACCAACATAAAACCTAAACCATCTCAGATTTAATTTGTCAGCTAGTTAACCAGATCGCCGAAGCACATTCACTGCAGAAATGACAATTTTCCCCACGTGCTAAATCATTAACAAAAGGCAGTTGACAGTCTTGGGTATCATTGTTCAATAAAGTTTGATTCTCTTAAAAAAAGAATAAATGGAAAGTACATTGCGACATGAATATTACAATATGTACGCTGTAAATTCTACACAACTATGGGTTCAATTCAACTAATTGGGAACAAAGTCCCCAAGTGAGCGTGTCTACCCTCGCGCTTCCTGGCGCTCACAGCGCCAAAAAACACATGGCTATTCTACGTGATTCACATTGTAGAAGTGGCCTCAGCGGGGAACGTGCAGTCGAGGCCGCACATAGCCCCATGTGTACACTGGGGACTCCACGAGCTGGAACTCCCTGATGTGGCAAGAGATTGGGACGGCATTTTAAAAATTGCATCCGTATCTACTGCCAATCCTCGACTTCCCCAAGCCCCCCTGCACCTCCCCCCAACACCTATGCAGGGCACCCCCCCGGGCCGATCGCACCCATGAAAAAAATGCCACCCTGGCACCTTGGCAGTGCCAGGCTGCCCATATGGCACAAGCAATGCCAGGACACCGCCCTGTCCAAAGGGAATGCAGCTGGGGCCTCTGATCCCCTGGGAGACTTCCACGAGTGCCATTCCTTCTGGTCCCCGTTTGTGGAGACCAGTACTGAGCGGCGCTCGCCCAAGGTCTCCAAGGCGATGAGGATGAATCCCAAAGCCTCAGGTACCTTGGGAATCTGCACATTAGAATGAGATTTACCGTCTCACTCTAATATACAGATTTGCCAAAGACGAATGCTGCCCACAGTGCCCTCGTCCCAGGTTGCACTGGCTGTCCTAGGGCTAACCCTCCGGGACTCTCGGGAGAACAGGACATCCCTCCTGCCCTCCACAGCGTCTAGCAGTCTCCCCAGATCTGCATCCCCGAATCTTGGGGACGGTCTCCTGGCTGCCATTCTTGCAAGCTGGCTGAGGTTAGCTGAGCAAGTGCTGCTTAAGTGCTGCTCAACCTTAGCGGGAGGCTGATGAGTCCCGTGCCGGTGAATCAACTGGCGAGCTTTCATTTGCAGTGAGAAACCAGTGAGGCCTCGTTGAGTGGACCAATTAACATTGAATAGAGATGCCGGCCTCACTGAGCCGAACGCCGAGAAGTTTGCAGTAGTTCCCGCTCGCTACAACACTTCTGGAGAATCGTAACTATAATATAATGATGTTGAAGAAACTCAATTACTATTGGGGGTGAAAAGGCCTCAATGTGGGCACTATTAATCTTCCAGCTTGGGTTGATGCCCCAACTAGATTAAAATCAAGACCTAAACACAAGCTCAAGGACTTGGATTTCAAGTGGCTCTGTATTCCTCCTCCACCCCCCCCCCCCCCCCCCCCCCACCCCCCCCCCCCCCCCCCAACCTGACTGAGAAGTCAGCCACTCCCAGCCAAAGCCCAGCTGCCCCATATCTTGGAGGAGCCTTAATTGTTTCAAAGTGGGATTTCTATCCCCTTCTGAGAGGTGCTGCCCTAGACAGCTGGTCGCCAATAATCCCAGCATTGAACAGTGGCAGTGCTGGGACAACAGGCAGTCCTCGAGAAAGAAGACTGATTAAGTCAGACCTAAAGGGATTTTGAGCAGGCCTGGATGACAAACCCCAGTTTGGGTAGAGTCTGGGCTTGAGAAGCTGGCGGCAACAGTTAAAAGTCAGGGTATGATTATGAGCTTAGTGAGGGGGCTGCCTCCGATGGGTACAGGGAACTCCCCAAACAGGAGGTGCCCACCTTCCTGCCTGTTAGCAGCCCACACTGTGAAAGCTACCAGGTACCCTCCTTGCCTCCGTCTTCCCATGTCGCACATAAAATCGAGGCAGAGGCGAAATGATGCCATCAAGTGGCCATCATAATTCTTTTCCACCCATTAGAATATGGCAGACAGGTCAGGGATGGGAGGGAAGGCCATTTCATTTTCTTTACAACCTCAGCTGCCTTCAAATATGCCAGCAGGAGGCTGTAAAACTCAGCCCCTATACTGCAAATTTAACTCAAAGACTAAACAAAAAAGCTGACAACAAGAACATCGAACATGAATTAGATCGGAGTTCTGAAAATAGGACTACAAGTACAAACATTAAACAATTAAATTAAAACAGTGGAATTAAGCTGGATGATTAAAATAACAAAATCAAAAGATTGGAAGTCGATCTTAGCCTATGAACAGTGGTGAAACCATTTACTTTTCATCAAGGTTGGCTTTAACCCAGTCAAATATTCTTCAGTTGTCAGCTTTCTCCTTAATCAGTTCATAAAACTGGTCACACAGATCATCAAAAGATATTTCAGTTTTGTTTGACATTTCTACGGGACTAGATCGTTTCCCAGGGTAAATTCCACTTTCTTCTCAGTGACAGAATGATTAATGTCTTTTTCCTCAGGAAAGAATTCCTTCCAGCTCAAACCTCCCTTTCTCCATAAAGAATCTGCCTTCCTACAGCTCATTCCTTTGCAAAGTAAACTAAGATCAGATACAGAAGGCCAGCTTTTCCAATGGGGATAAGTGGCTTAGCCACCTCTCTGAAAAGCCCTCCCATTGGTATGCCTCCACCACGTGAACAATTAGTTCAGCAAGATATTGCCATATATGTGGGATATCAATTTCCATATAGAACATAGAACGATACAGCACAGTACAGGCCCTTCGGCCCTCGATGTTGCACCGACATGGAAAAAAAACTAAAGGCCATCTAACCTACACTATGCCCTTATCATCCATATGCTTATCCAATAAACTTTTAAATGCCCTCAATGCTGGCGAGTTCACTACTGTTGCAGGTAGGGCATTCCACGGCCTCACCACTCTTTGCGTAAAAAACCCACCTCTGACCTCTGTCCTATATCTATTACCCCTCAATTTAAGGCTATGTCCCCTCGTGCTAGCCACCTCCATCCGCGGGAGAAGGCTCTCGCTGTCCACCCTATCTAACCCTCTGATCATTTTATATGCCTCTATTAAGTCACCTCTTAACCTTCTTCTCTCTAACGAAAACAACCTCAAGTCCATCAGCCTTTCCTCATAAGATTTTCCCTCCATACCAGGCAACATCCTGGTAAATCTCCTCTGCACCCGTTCCAAAGCTTCCACGTCCTTCCTATAATGAGGCGACCAGAACTGTACGCAATACTCCAAATTCGGCCGTACTAGAGTTTTGTACAACTGCAACATGATCTCATGGCTCCGGGAACTCAATCCCTCTACCAATAAAGGCCAACACACCATAGGCCTTCTTCACAATATCTTCAGCTATTTCAAGGATTTCATGTAGCCCTTTGTAATGCTGTTCCTTTGATAGACTACCGGCTTTTACAAGCTGATACAACAGCATGCCCATATGTTCTCTTGCAATTGCACTGCTCTCCAAAGTTAACTCAATATCACTTTGAACAAAGATGTGCAGTATCTTAGGTAATTCAAGCTCTTGTACACACTGCAATGCTTCCTTCATATCATCGAAATGCAAATATTCTTCAATGATTGCCTTAGATTTCTTTTCAAACTCTTCCTCAGAGAGGGCAGGTTTATCAGGTGTCACAGATACAGGAACAGGTTCAAGCTTAATAGACTCTTTATTCCGATCTCGCATATGTCCTCGATCTCTTTCTTCTGTCATGCTTGGTACACGCCTGACTGGTTCTTGAGAGCTTTGTTGTTCCTGCTCACTGCTTCGGTCATCTACTTCTTTGCTGTGGCTTTTTAAAATAATTGGAGGTCTGTTACGATCACTTTTCTCTGGTTTCTCAACACGATCACTTTTGTCACTTCTTTCACTCCGATCATTCCTCTCATTTATGTCGGGATGTTCACTCCTTTCAAATCAGTCTTCTCGATCATGCTCACACTTTTCACTTCTACAACTACTTGAACTACGGCCTTCTTTTAAACTACAAGAATCTTCATCTGGTTTTTGAGAGTAATTACACTAGTTGAATAGCTGTATTTTCCTCCCTGATGAAGGGCCTCCAGTTGCTGAGCAACCCCTGCCAGTTCTATTTATTTTTCACATCGTAACCCTGTCTCAGCACAATAGAACAACAGCTGGAATTGAAACCAACCCCACACACCAATACAAACACCTTTGTCCAGCATGAATCTAACTATAGGTTTTACCCTTCCAGGCACCAAAACCAACTTAAAACTATACCTTATTTTTAATGTTCACCAATACAAATCCTTTAAAACTACCTTTGTTTTCCTAACTATATTTTAAATTGATACAAGTGAAGGTGCAGTCACTCACTGGTATAAGCATGCAAATACAATTATTGCAGAATAAAACTTGTAGAAAGCTACTCCAATCAATATCTTGGAGATATATAAAATATAGAAAACAAAAATGCTAGATAAACTCAGGCAGTCTGGCAGCATCTGTGGAGGGAAACAGAGTTAACATTGAGTCGTATGACCCAGACTCAAAACATTAACTCTGCTTCTCCCCCTCCCTACAGATGCTACCAGATCTGCTCAGTTTATCCAGCATTTTCATTTTTTTTAAGTTCAGATTTACAGCATTCACAAAACTTTGTTTTTATTTTAGATTTTTTTTTAAAAGGAGGTCAGACATCCCAGTGCAGGCTCATCCATCCAGCATTTAAGAGAAACAATTTTGACATCTTAATTCAGTCTCAATCACTTTATACTAAAATAGTTCAGCAGCAGAATAATTTTCTCTGTGGTCAGCCAATCAGGACTGTAACATTCAATCAGAAGTGTTGACTAGCTGCACTATTAACTGTAATGATGATAAATAAACTTTGACAATTCCTGGAGAAAATGGGCGCGATTCTCCGAGCCCCGTGCCATGCCGGATAATTACCGCAATCGCACCACGACACCGGCGCGCAATTCTCCGAGGTGCGGAGAATCGGTGCCATTCGCGCCGGCGCGTTTGACACGGCACTGGCCGCGGGAATCGGCGGGGCCGCCGATTCACTGGCCCGGATGGGCTGAGCAGCCGCGCGGATACGGCAGAGTCCTGACGGCGCCGTTCACCCCTGGTCGCTGCCAGCAGGAACTTTGTGCGAAGGGTCGGGAGGCGGCCTCTGGGGTGGGGAAAAGCGCTCCATCGCCCGGGGGGGGGGGGGGGGGGGGGGGGGGGGGGGGGGGTCGGATCGGCGGGCTGGCTTCTCCCCCACCCCCCGGGCCTACTTTGTTGCGCGGCCGGCCCCTAAACCCCGACGCCATGTTGAGGCTGGTGCGCTGAAGCAGTCCCCCACGCATACGCAGGTTGGCGCGGCCTAACTGCGCATGCCTGGGTTGGCGCGGCGCCGATTTGCCGTGAACCGCTCCAGCACCGTGCTGGCCCCCTGTGGGGGCCAGAATCGGCCGTCCACGTGCCCATTTCGCGCCGTCGTGAATCGTGACGGCGTTCACGACGGTGCGAACACTTGGTCTCCATTTTGGAGAATCGCCCCCAAGAACTTCCAGTTACTGGCTGAAAGAATGACACATTTTAAAACTTTAATTGTAGCCAATGACTAAAAGCACTGTTTACCAAACATCATTTCTTTTTTGGAGGCAACTTGTATTTTAAACTACAGAGGAACGTTTCTCTTTCATACTTATCACACATTGCTACAAGAACTGTAATTCCACGGACAACACAAACAGTTCATTTACTCCCAGGCAGCACGGTGGCGCAGTGGTTAGCACCGCTGCCTCACGGCATCGAGGTCCCAGGTTCGATCCCGTCTCTGGGTCACTGTCTATGTGGAGTTTGCATATTCTCCCCGTGTTTGTGTGGGTTTCGCCTCCACAATCCAAAGATGTGCAGGGTAGGTGGATTGGCATGCTAAATTGCCCCTTAATTGGAAAAATGAATTAGGAACTCTTAAATTAATAAAAAACAGCCCAGTTACTCCCAACTCCCAATGTATTGCCATATCCCTGCTTCACTGAATGGTAATGAGTGAGCACCAGGTATTTTCCTCAGTTTTCAATCATTTATTAAATCCACTATCAGCAGTAAAGCCAATGATCCTTCTTCTTCCAGTCATGCAGGAATAAATCGATCAAAATCAGTCGAAGGTTGGAAGAGGTGTATCTTCGACTTCCTAGATAGAGACCGTCTCATTCCCACATCTTTTTGCAAAGTCAAGCAGATTTTACTCACAACTTCCTTTCACCCAAGAAGTAAATGGACAGTTTACAGTAAGATTTTTCAGAATCTGATAGCAGTGACACCTTCCTGGTGACTTCAGAAGAGTCAGAATCTATTCACTATAATCTCAGAGACTGCTGTCATTGTCTCAAAGTGTAAATACCTTTGCACCTTCTTCCCCAATTTAAGCTTTTGATCTCTAACAATCAAACCACCCAGGTTTATTGTCAGGCAGATTACAGAACATGTCTCATGACTCTCTTTCAGTTACCCCAAATTTAAAACTGCAGTCTAAAATATAAACCTCATAATTGTATCATAGTCTGATGACCCCTCTTCGCCCATATAACTATCATTTGTTACCAGTGTAGAGTGGATGTGATTGATAGCAGAGGTGATGGCATACTGGTATTGTCACTGGGCTAGATACCCAGATTAATGCTCTAGGGACCCAGGTTCAAATCCCACCACTGCAGATGGTGAAATTTGAATTCAATAACAATCTGGAATTAAAAAGGTCTAATGATGACCATGAAACCATTGTCGATGGTCCCAGGTTCAATTCCTGGCCTGGGTCACTGTCTGTGCGTTCTCCCTGTGTCTGCATGGGTTTCCTCTGGGTGCTCCGGTTTCCTCCCACAA